>NC_090987.1:36828421-37143684 GCF_041146395.1 Eulemur rufifrons | reverse complement strand
ACCCTGTCATTCCTTGGCTTGTAGATGTATCAATCTAATCTCTACCTCCATTGTCACATGGCCTTTTCCTTATGTCTTCACGTGGCATTCTCTGTCTGTGTCCTTCCAAATCCCTCTCTTAAAAGTCTTGGATTTAAGGCCCATCCTAGTTCATTATGACCTCATCTTACCTGATAACATCTGTAAAGATCCTAGTTCCAAGCAAGGTCACATTCTTAGGTTTGGGTAAACATGAATTTGTGGGGGAGGGTGCTCACTATTCAATCAGTGCATTTCCCATCTTGTTTAGCTTCCCATTCCTTCCCCTTATACCACAAGTATTTCACTGATGAAGGAGTTTGTGGGTAACATTTCATTGTGCAGTTACTCCCATAATATGAAACTCTACAGTGACATGTTTCTGAGTGTAAGTTCCCTCCTCTAAGGACACTGTCACTTAAGCTAAGAACCAATTTACTCTAGAAATCAGAATGCAGAATTTCTCCAACTTGTACTGTTAAGAGATGCTTGCATTTTTTCCCCCTCCTTGGCTCCTTGTTTTTTTTAAAAAAATTCCATATCACATAAATTACAATTATTAAGTAATTAATTAAATACCTCATGGAATTGATCAGTTACCATTTAATTACTTGTAAACAAGAAAATCTGATAATTAGCCTATGCAGCTTTGCCATGCATACATGTGTGATTTTAGTTAGGCATTCTGAAATTCTGGAGCTAATCAAAGAGCCATTATTACTACATCAGATGACCTCCAAAGTATGAATTACTCTTCTAGGGATTAATGATAAAGAGTGAAGACTTGTGAAAATTTTCCATCTACTTTGAATGGACAAGAACTCAGTGAAACACAATTCAACTTTCATCATCTATTCTTAGTGAGTATTACAATTAAGGACTACTGCTAAGCAAGGACAACATGTTAGGTAGAAATTATATGTGGAAGAGTCTTGCTTTTCATGCTCCAGGTTTGGGATGGGGTGATGGGTGTGTGGACAGAGAAAGGTACAAGGAGTTCAAAAAGCCACCAAAAAATGTAACAGCAAAGAATTGTAAAATATTATCTCTTTTATAAAACACAATACAGATAGTTAATAGTTTACATTTGTCTAGACATAGTAATTTAAAATACTATCGTATATATTTTTTGATAATGTCAAAATCAGGTGTGTAGAATGCAGGTGTTATTTTCTATAATTTCACAGATGAGAGAACTGAAGCTTGTTGGGGTTAAAAGACTCACTTCTCGGCCAGCCGGAGAGTACATAGCAGAATTGAAATTCCATTCATTAGCATTCACATCCACTGTTTTTCCTGTTACCACAGTTTACTCTTGGCTAATAGCAATGCCTAAAGCATTCTCTATCACATTTTTAACACAGCTATGAGGTCAAAATAGGAGCACAAAGCTGAGATTCAGGAAATCTAGGTTCTAATTTCAGCAGTTATCTGACCTTAGACATTTGTAAACTGGTGTGATAATACTTGCCCTGCTTCTCTCGAGGGCTGAGAAAATGAAGCAGACACAGGAGTATAAAACAAGGCTGAGACACCCTGTGGGTGAGAAGAGAGGAGAGAGTGTGCGTGAACGACAACTTTGAGATTCCTGAAAGGCACAGCTTGCGACGGAGTTTCCTGAGATTTCTTTGCTTCTTTTTAAAATATATCTCCCTCCTTTTAAACCTTAGTTAAATAGTTTTGTGTTGCTATTGTTGGTCCATGTGAACAACCTACCCTGTTCTGAAGACACCAAGTTTACAGTCTAGCAGAGAAGACAGACATTAAGCAAATAATTTCACCAAAGTGTGATAAGAGTAGGGGAACCACCAAAGAAAAATAGCATGGCCTAGGGGTATGTTCCCATAGTCCCAGCTACTTGGGAGGCCAAAGTGGGAGAATCGCTAGGCCAGGAGTTCAAGTCCAGCCTGGGCAACATAGTGAGACCCCATCTCTAAGAAAAACAAAAGTGCTATTGATTATTTGTTTTTCAGCATAATTTACTTCCAATCCACTCAATATCAGGATTCCACAGGGATCCTGAACTGTGTGAGGAGGGGCTTCCTGTGAAGTGTAGAGAAGGGCATTAAATAAGAAAGCCTATTTTAATTCCTTTCCGAGTTGGAAGTGATTTGCTGCCCCCTCCCCACTGCCCCATGCCCCCATGTCTTTGCTTGTTTACCTCCTTTGTGTGTGCAGTATTGCCATTGGTTTTCTCTTCCAAGACATTCGAGAAAGACAAAAATAAGTCCTCTCTTTTCAAATTTTTTTGAACCTGGAGGATACTTCTTTTATTGCAAGAGGAAAGAAGAAGGCACGTGTATATACCACACTTGTATAAAGGTAAAATTCAACTAAAATATAACATTATAGTTTTGTTTTTATCATTAGACATGTTAAAATGCTATTACCCTAAAATTAGAGATGACGAAGCGCAGTGGGTGGACGAAACCCATCTGCACAAAAGGCAACGTATTAAAAGGTTTTGAATCGAGTCTCCCTTTCTAGCAATAAAAAAATGACATTTTTACACGAGGCATAAAGCAACTAACAAACGAAGACATAATATTGGGATTATTAGCAAATAAAGTTGCTTGCATTTATAGAGCCATAGATCTGTTGGGAAACATCCATGTGGTGAGTATAAAAAAAGGATTCATGTGAATTTATATAAAATTTCACAAAGCGATGAATGATTTATTATAACTTTATTTGTATTAACCCAGATGGTGCACAATTTGGATATGTAACCCTGCACATGAGAAACGCTTTATAAACGCCACACATCTCTGTTCTGCGGCGGCGACTGCATGCCAGGACAACATTCCACTCCAGAAGGCCCACGCCAACACGAATAAAGAAGGGAAACAACATCTTACTTGTTGGAGTAAAGAAACTGCAGTGCAAACAATAACAACAATCAAGCAAGCAGAGAAGTGATTTCGCAGGAAGAATTCATTCCAAATGATTGACCACAGTGGACTTATAAAATGTGACCATGACATCTCATGCAGACAAGAAGAAACTTTGAAATGACCGTCCTCAGAGTTTCTGCTTTAAAAGTCTTTTCATAACCATCTGTCTTTCTACTATTTACTACCAGAAAATACTGGAGTGATCCTTTCGTTTTGATGTATCCTTCCTGACTTTCAAATAAGGTATGGGAGAAACTACTCTGGATCAATAAGGTTCAAATTCTGTCGTGTAGAGCTACAACTGTGGAATGAAAGGGCTCATTTCTCCACGTTCTTTATTGTAAGGGGAAGGAAGAAGGAATACGCGTATACCACACTGTGTAAAGGCAAAGCTCAATTCACATGTACCATTTTATTTATCATTAGACATGTTAAAATGCTAGTCCCCTAAAATTTAAGCGCGATGAGTTCTTAAGGTGTTTTTTAACCTAGACCTTCAAGGTGTTTGTGAATCCCATGAATGGATTTTAAATATTTGTCCCTGGGCATTTTTTTGCTGAGTAGGTCCAGAACAGTAAGTGCCAATCATCATGTGCCTCAATTTCTTCATGTAAAACAAGAGGAGGTTACAATTATCTGGTTTTTTTTTTTTTTTTTTTTTTATGATTTTTGCACTGCTTATGTTCTTGGAGTGTTTTCTCACATTGGGAATTTTTTTTTTATTCTTAAAAAAGATAGTTCTTTGAGTAAAAATATAGTTGGAAAAAAGATAAATTGTTGAGTCAAGATTTAATTAATCAATCAAGTGTAAGATGGTAATTTACTGAATCAAACAGATGGCATCCATTAGCAAGTCAAAGAAAAACTAAATATGAAGGGGAAGACATTTGGAGAATGACAAAGTGTTTATGCTCGTATATTTGATGCTAAATAAATTAAATCTTTTTATCCAGTCTAGGAATGGAAGGTACAAGGAGAGTAACTTTGCTTACAGGGAATATTTTTTCTCATTTTGAGATATTGGTTCATCAGTTTATCTTTACTATTCCACTTTAGGACTGGGCTGGGTCATTTTGGCTGATTAAAACTGAAGGCAATTTGTTGAGGGAAAGTCAAGTGAATTTAAAATAACCTTCCAGTAAAATAAAGATGGAAATAAAGTGAAACTGCTTATAAAGTTTGGCTTTTAGATATTCAACATAAAAAAGATACATATATAGAGAATGATTAAAATTTTAAAAATTTAAAGATACATGCACTATGATCAAAATGAACCTAAGTTCTTTTCCATTATTTTCTTGCATGGTTGTATTAGTTTCCTAGGTTCTCCACAACAAATTACCAGAAATGTGATCCTTTAAAACAAGAGAAATGTAATCTCTCACAGTACAGGTGCCTAGAAGTCTGAGATCAAGGTGTCAGCAGGCTTTAGAGAACAATCTGTTCCTCACCTCTTCCAGCCTCTGGTGGTCCCAGATGTTCCTTGGTTTGTGGCAATATAACTCCAGTGTCTACATACCTCTCACTTTGCATGACCCTTTTTTCTGTGTGTGTCCCTTTCTATCTCCTGTAGGAACATTCTCTTTGGATTTAGGGCAAGCAATAATCCAATATGATCTCATCTCTATGCATACCTTAATCACATCTGAAAAGACCCTATTTCCAAACAAATTCACATTTTGAGGTCCTAGGGGATGTTGGAATCTTTGGGGAATACTATTCAACCCATCACAATGGTATTTCAGCATTTCTGTAATCATATATCCCTCTCTAAGCTAACTGGTAGGACAATTAGCATGGGGAAATCTATTGTTCTCTGAGTTATTTAAACTTTCCTAATCCCAACTGACTATTAAATCCATAGCCCAGATTGCTTTGAGATTGCCGTTGTTAAAGGGTCAACTAAAATGTGTGTTGGTTGCACACTATGGTCTTTCAGAGCAAAGAATTTCTTTGCACGCCTGAGCTATCGTCAGTGCTGCTCTTCTGGTGGATTGTCTTGCTATCTATGATTTTTTGGATCACTTTCAGCAAAGCTAAGCAATTTCAAAACTTTGCATGTATTCTTTATAAGCAACTCAACAGATTTAGAAAATTAGGCATTAAATTCACTTTCAATAGGAAGAAAAATATTAGAAAACTACTTTCATTTTGGAGGAATATTTTGCTGGTAGGAACTTCATGTCTACCATGTAAAAAAAAAAACAACTTATAAAGCTATGTTGTTGAAATCAATTAGTCTATAATTAAGAAATCCTTTTCATGTATTTAAAATTGATGTTTGATTCATATTCAAAGTTGTGATAATCTGGGGAAAGCATACACTGCATGATAATTATTCATATGGTGTCTACATGTACATATGATGTTTACAGACAAACGAAAAGTGATGATGAGTGCCTCTAAGAGTGTATTTGTGCTTATTCACTAACAGGAAAACATATTTAGGGTGTAATGAAAAGTCCTGGATCTAATCTAATCTTGCCTTTTAAGTAAAGAATGTTCTGAATAACTTCCTCCAATTTACCTTTGCCAAACTCAGGCCCAACTAGTGTAGTGACTAGATATAAGATAAAGGCAGTGGGAAGAAGGTTTTCAGAATTATAAGTATTTCTGCTTATTTCTGTTAAAAGCAGCTTCTATCAAGTCAATTTATTTCCATGTCCCTAAAACACTGATGATTTTCCATTCCCTGCAGAATGGGAGAAAATATTTGCAAACCATCTCTCTCTCTGATAAAGGGATAATAGATAAAATATGTAAGAATCTCCTACTACTCTATGGTGAAAAAAAATCTGACTAAAAAAAATGGCAAAAGAACTTGAATAGATATTTTTCTAAAGACATACAAATAGCCCCAAGGTATATGAATAGGGGTTCAACATCATTAACCATCAGGGAAATGCAGATCAAAACCATAATGAGATATTAACTCACACTGTCAGGATGGACATTACCAAAAAAAAAAAAAAAAAAAAAAAAAAAACCCACAAAAGGTAAATGTTGGCAAGGATGTGGAGAAATTGCAACCTTTATATACTGTTGGTGAGAATGAAGAATGATGCAGACACTATGGAAAACAGTATGGAGTTCTTCAAAAATTAAAAATAGAGCTATCATATGATCCAGCATTCCCACTTCTGGCTATATTTTCCAAAATAATTAAAATCAGGACTTCAAAGAGATATCTGCACCCCCATTCTCATTGGAGCATTATTCACAATAGTATTGGGGCTCAGAACACAATGCCCCAAAGTGTGCATCTGGGTAACTGATAAAACGGAAGAAGCAAGAAGCTCACTCTGTTCTTCCCCTGCCTTTCTACATGACAGCTGGCCATAAAGGACTTCTTTAATCTACCTTGCCTGAAAGCAGGTCATAAGACCATCACTCCAGAGGGGTCCTTCCCATACCCAGAGGCCAAGAAGAATCAGAACAGACAAACCTTGCTGGGTACTTGAACCTAAGTATAAAAATACAATCTTCCCTGGGTCTTTGGGTCTTAATTTCCGAAGGCTTCTCTATCACATAAAACTTTAGTTAAATTTGTTATGCTTTTCTTTTTCAAGCTTTCTTTTGTTACATGGTGTCAGCCATGACCTTTGCCATAGGTGAGGAAAAGATACTATTTTTTCTTTCCTACAATAGCCAAGATATGGAAACAACCCAAACATTCATTGACAGATGAATAGACAAAGAAAACATGCCATACATATAAAATGGAATATCATTCAGCCTTAAAAAGGAGATCCTGTCATTTGCAACAGCATGGATGAACCTAGAGGACATTATGCTAAATGAAATAAGTCAGTAACAGAAGAACAAATACTGCATGATTCTGCTTATATAAGGCATCCAAAGTAATGAAACTCATAGAAGCAGAAATAGAATGGTGGTTGCTAGGGGCAGAGAAAGGAAATGGGAAATTGTTCTTTAATAGGTATAAAGTTTCTGTTATGCAAGATGAATAAGCTCTAGAGAGCTGATGTACAACATAATATTTAGAGTTAATACAGTATTGGGTACCTTAAAATATACAGATATTTTATAAGAGGGTAGATCTCATGTTAAATGTTTTTACCAAAGCAAACCAAACCAAACCAAACACAAAAGAACACAGGAGAATTTTGGAGGTGATGGCTATGTTTAATACCTTTGTTCTGGTGATAGTATCAATGGGTGAATGCATATGTTCAAACTCATCAATAAGTATACATTAAATGTGTGCAATTTTTTGTATATAAATTATACCTCAATAAAGCTAAAAAATGTAGTAAAGAATAAAAATGCAGATTTTATTTATCTATTCATTTATATATATCCTGAAAGGAAGATACAGTAATCCAACATAGATGGACAGTTGCCTATTTTGAGCTTTATAGTTAAAGTAACCACTAAGGCTTACGTTTCTTCTTTAAGATAGAGTATTTTTTTCTATATAGTAACAGAAAACTGAACTTTTTTAAATAAATTAAAGTTAAATTTAGTTGCATCTATATCACATAGCACCAGAATAGCAATGGAATGATAACACTGAATAGGATTATTGATATAACAATACATGAACAGGTATTGTAATATAGGTAATATTCAAATATCAAAAAACTTCAGTGATTTAATATCAAATTTCAAAACAATTAACATACATTTTTATATATAAAAGATGTTTTTAAAACTTTAATAGCCCAAATGTTCAATGTTAGGCAAGCCTACCACCCACTTTTTCAAATTACTGACATCACATGTATCAGCCACTCACACCGATCATTCTTTACAATCCACTAATCCCATTTTAATAGAATTTTGGAATCTCAGGGTTTGAAGGAATTTCAGTGTCACCACGTCCCCTCTCTCCAGAATTCCCTCAAAGTGGTTTTTCTGATTGAGTTCTTTGATCACCTTCAGTAACAATGAGCTATATCTCTCATGACAGATTATCCCTTTTGCCAAAAGTTGATTGCAGTCATGTGTCGCTTAACGGCAGGGATACATTCTGAGAAATGTGTTTTTAGGTGACTTTGTCAAGTTTGAACATCATAGAGTGTATTTACACAAACCTACATGGTACAGCCTACTATACACCTAAGCTATATGGTTTAGCCTATTGCTTTTAGGCTACAAACCTGTACAACATGCTACTGTACTAAATATTGTAGGCAATTGTGACACAATTGTAAGTATTTGTGTATCTAAATATAGAAAAGGTATAGTAAACATATGGTGTTATAATCTTATGGAAGCACTATCATATATGTGGTCTTTTGTTGACCAAAACATGGTACATGACTGTATTAGAAACACGTCACATTAGAAGCATGGACTAGGGACTAGTTTCAATATCCTGGCCACTGCTACCTGAAACTTCCCATTTTGCCTCTGCCTTTAAACACTGCACCCAGAATCAGGTGGTTTATTTTAGGTGAGCCAAGACCAAAATCCACTGTAGTGATATCACCTCCTTCTTTCTTTGTACTTCATTCCTACTCATAACTTGAGAAAAAATAAAGTTTTAATTTGTTTATAAATTTAAATACAGTAAAATTCACTTTCTATTATACAATTTCAATAGAAGAGACAAATGCATACAGTCACATAACCAAGATACACAATGATTTTATCAACCCCAAAACATGCCCTCCTGCTTCTCTTTTTTACTCAATTTCTTCAAAATCACTGTCCCATCACAATCACTGATTTGTTTCCTTTCCCCCTAGTTTTACCTTTTCCAGAGTGTCATACAAATGAAATAATGTATTTGTAGACTTTCGAGTCTGATATCTTTCACTTGGCAAAATACACTCAGATTCATCCACATTGTTGAATGTTTATTACTTTTCATTGCTGAGTAGTATTCCATTGTATGAGTGTACCATAATTTTTTTTAACCTTTCGCCAGTTGAAAGGCATTTGGATTATAATTAGTTTTTTGCAATTATGAATAAAGCTGCTGAACAATTCACACATTGGTTTTTCTGTGAACATTAGTTTTCGTTTCTCTTGAGTAAATACTGGAGCAGTGGGGTGCTGGGGGTTGGATCATATGATAATTATATATTTAATTTTATAAGAAACAAACTGTTTTTCAAAGTTGTACCATTTTTCGTTCTCACCAACAAGGTATGAGAGTACCAGTTGCTCCAGATCCTTGTAAGCAGTTGATATTGACAGTTTTAAAAAAATTTTTAGCCATTCTAATAGATGTGTTGTTGTGGTTTTAACTTGCAAACCTACTATCTAATGATATGCTACTTGCTTATTGGATATCTATCTATCTTCCCTCTTTAGTAAAGTGATATGTTCAAACTTTGCCCATTTTAAAAATTGGGTATTTACTGTTGCATTTATACCTTTCTCTATGTTCTGGTTACAGTCCTTTGTTGAATGACTGGTCTGCAAATATTTTTTCCTAGTCTGTGATTTGTCATTTCATTCTCTTAGTCTTTCACAGAGAAAATTTAAAAAAAATTGATGAAGTCCAATTTATCAATTTTTTTCTCTTATGGATTATATTTTTTGTGTCATATCTAAGAAATCTTTGCCTAACCCAAGGTCACCAAGATAGTCTCCTGTGTATTTGTCTTAAAGTTTTATAGTTTTAAATTTGATTTAGGTTATAATACATTTTGAGTTAGTCCTTATATAAGATATGAACTACAGAAAGAGGTTCATTTTTTGCATATAAATAGATAAGCAATTGTTGAGCACCATTGAATGGCTTTTGCACCTTTGCCAAAAATCAATTGACCATATCTGTATGGATCTACTTTTGTACTCTCCATTACATCCCATTAATCTATAGGCCTATCCTTTCAATGATGCCATTTTGATTACTGTAGTATATCTTAAATCAGCTAGAGTGAGTCCTACAACTGTGTTCCTCTTTTAAAAAATTATTCTTATTCATTTGCCATTCCAAATATATTTTACAATAAACTTGCTGATATCTGCAAAATAAACTTCAGGGGTTTTGATTTGAATTAAGTTTATTCTATAGATCAATATGGGGTGAATTGATATCTTAATGATAATGAATCTTCCATTCCATGTGTGCAGTGTCTTATCTTTGAAAATCTAATTTAAGATTAAAGGAAAGAAAAGAAAATAGAAAAAAGGAACATTTTATTAGATACTTGTAGCTCTACAAGTATTTGAAAGTGATTGACCAGGGTGGCTTCTCTCACATTTGATTTGACAATCAGTAAAGATACCATCAAAAAGTCTGAATCACTCTAGTATTTTATGGTAATAAATATAAAATCCCAAGAAATCTACAAAAACTCCTTGAAATCCTTAGTGAGTTTAGCAAGGTCATAGAATACAGGAATATTAAAATCAATCACATATTTATATACTGGCAATGACCAATTTGGAATCTAAATTTAACAGACAGTACTACAAGCAATAGCATCAAAAATTGAAATACTTAGATATACATCTAACAAAATATTTACAGAGTCTTATGCTGAAAACTAAAAACCTGCGACGAAGATACAGATCAGATCAACAATCTGTTGTACTTTTACTGAATCTTTATTATATTGAGAGACATTGGAGTTCTATAATGTAAGCCAGCCTTATTTATGAATGTGATTTAAAATTAAATCCTTTGACACTGATGTGACGAAAAGGAACAGCAAGGATGTATAGGAATAAATGAACACATAAATAAGAACAAACAAAAGCTGTTTATTCAGAACTTGTTATAGCAAGGGGGTCATATAGCATCACCTGTGTTTGGCAGAGACTCAAAGGTAGACAGTGGAGTGGGGAATTTAAAAAATAAAAGGGAAGGTTTCAGTTATGCTCTGATGAGCGGTTGTTGGCATGGGAATGCTAGGGTTGGGCTAAATAAAAGTAAGGCATTTGGGGTGATTGGTTTGGAAAGTATATTTGGCTTTCTCTTATTGGTCCTGCAGGGGCAAAATAAAAAAAACAAAAAACAAAAAAACAAATAGGGAATTTGGTAGTCATTGCTCACATCCTGGCTATTTGGGGCCCATTGTTGCAGAGATTGTGCTTTGACCTCCTGAGCTCCTTACTGCAGAGGCTGTGAGTCAAAGAGTTCTATTGTCATGTATGGTCTGCCTCTTGTCCATTTGTATATTCAACCTCTCAGGTGGCATCCTAAAAGAAAACACTGGAACTACTTCTGGACATACGAGTAGTCCTCAGCCAGATAAAGGGGCAGAGAAAGAATATTCTAGGCACAAGGTATAACATATACAAGACCAGAGAATCCTCTCTTATGTCTTGAAGTATTATGAGTAAGTTCTACAGCCCATATAAATGGTGCAGTGGTGACTTTACATAGCACATACATTACAAAAATTTAATCGATTCTTTATTTTATTTGTATAAAGCACCTGTCTTTCCACACTTTTGTTTGTATTTTCCTTACTCTGAGATTAAGATTGCCACCAGAAACTTCAACATTCCATTTTTATCTTCCCTCCCTTCGTCTGCACGGTTGGCACTCTTAATTCTAACAATACTGTCAAGCACTTGAATTCATAAAAGTCCCTGCCCCCCTTCTCCCACAGGAATTATTTAGTCTAAACAAAGCTAACTCAACTGTCAAAAATCTAGAAGAGCCATCAGATGTTCATTAGGTTCTCTGTAACTTTACTTTTTAGGATTAGATGGACAACAATCTGTTCTATTGTCTATTGTCAAAAGCAGAATTTGATTCTAAATTAGGTGCCATTCTCTATGATGAGGGACAGTTATAAAAAATGCTGGTTAGAAGAATTATTTATGGTGAAAAAGTAGCATGCTCATGATCTGGGGTGTTTAACCATTGCTGTTGCCTCTTTGCCACCGTTTTTGAGATATTTCTACTTTGGTTTTTTCCTATCATGTGCCTTTTACCTTTGAATCTCTTGTGTCTCTTAAAATTTTCTGCAGATTCTAAGGGTCTACTTAAAGTCTGATGGAAGTAAATCAATAAAAGGGGAGAGAAAATTATTCCTCATAATTAAATGAAATTTGAGAGATACTTGATGTATTTTTTTTTTCAATTTTAAAAGACCTGTGTCACCCAAATATTGTTTCCCTGTTGCATTTCCATATTAACTTTTTAATAACTCTCTCCCCTCCCCACCATAATTAGAGACACATAATATCCAGTCATACTTAGACCATTTCCTTTAGTTTTATGTTGCCCTGAATCAAGCCTATTGGTGAAGTGGCACTGTGGCCTTGTGACTAGAGATTGCACCCTACTTTTTCATTCTGCCCAAATGTTGATTTGACATATATCCCGATTTTCTATGACACTTTAGAATCAAGACCATGGTCATGATCCTTTGGGTAGCTTGAACTGAATCATCTTGCAGATCTTGTTCTGATCTCCATGAGCACTTGCTTGAACAAGAGCATACCTGTTTTCACATTCACAGGAAATAATCTGTAGTTTCTTTATAATTTAAACCTATAGTTTTAGGGAAAAAAAAAGAACATTTTTTTTCCTTCACTGAAAACTCTACAGGAGTATAACTTTGCCTGCAGTGGGCACAGTAGGGACCATGTTGTATGTGATCTGTCATGCTGAGCAGCCCTCACGACGCACAGTGTCCTGAACGTCTGTGCTGCAGAGAGGACTCCGGCTTTTGTTTGCAGAATTATGTATTGCTCTAATATTTTTCCCAAAATGATAGAGCATTTTGGCTTAGAGATGAACTGATGGCTCCATGTCTGAAGTAACCGAGATATGACCACCTTTTAAACTCCCAGTCATGAAGGTTAAAACAACAAAAGCAACAACAAAAACTTTTATCAGGTCAAGACAATTGATAGTACTTACACATCAGTTATTTGCTTACCTGTCTGTGGCACAATCAGATTCTAAAGGGCAATAATGTGCTGTATTCCTAGTTGTGTTCCCAGAATCCAACTCAGAGTACAGAATAGGCAATTAATAAATGCTTGTGGAATAAATGAATGTTAAAACATTTTACCTCCCTGTTAGACTGCAACACCCACCTCTTTCCTTCTTTAATCTTACTTACGTGTTATCAAGTACACTTTCTTTTCTCCTAAGTCATTCCTTTTTGTCCCCACTGCTGTCACTTCCCTTCAGAGCCTCAATATTTACACCTGTGCTATGACAAAGGCCCCCTGCCCAGCTACCAGCATCTCCCCGTGTCAGGGCATGCTCCACAATGCCCAGTTATCTCACTCTGAGGGAAATTTGACCTTGTTACCCCTGCTCTTAGAAACCTTTCAGATTTCCCATGGTTGAAACAGTGATTTCAAACCTCTTTCTTCAGAACTCTAGGATTTCAGAGTAGTGACTCCAGCTTTCCACATTTGACTGAGATTTAATCTTTTGAAACATCTATGCTTGACTATTTTTAAAGGTGACACTAGAACTGCCCCTTCTGGGAAGATAGAGTGGGTTTCAGCTTCCAAGGACAGCTAAGAACCCTGGACATTGTATCTAAAACAAACATAAGAAGACTCTAAAGGGGAGAGCAGAAGGCGGACAGGCTTTGACGTGACATGGTAGTGAGTTCCCTGGGTTTAGCTTGTGTCTCATCTATTCCATACTTGGAGCAGAAGCAGCAGGCAACCTGGAAATGCCAAAAAAATGCAGACAAAAAGTTCCCCAACAAAACTTGCTCTTTCTAGCCACAGGATCAGGAAATGGACAGCGTAGAAAATTTTTGGATGACAACATATCTGCTGTAGCAGATACCACAAAAAACCTGATCCCTCCCTGGTTCAGGCCAGGAAAGGCCAAGTGAGCAGCCGAGACATCAATCCTCATAAGGGTGAAATGAGGCACCCTAAATACTCCTGCTAGGGTAGGGTCAGAAAAGGCCAAGCAGGAAACTTGGACTTTCATACCCACTGGGTGGTGATGAGAGCTCTTCCCATGGTGTCAGTGGAGTCCACGTGGAGAGCCTGTACTTACATCCTCATTTGGGAGTGATGATAACTTCTTGCCATCACCACTGGGATAGCCACCAAGGAGGCCAGGTGGAGAGTCAGCACTTCACCTCTGCCCCTCTGTATCGAGCCCATCCCCCTCTCCCACGGTGTCTGGGGAGGCACATGGGGAGAAGTCACAAAGCACTCCTACCCCTCCCAGTCAGGTAGTTATTGGGGGAGGCCTGGGGGGAGCTGGAACCCCCATTTTCCACCCATAAGTAATAAGTGGCAGCCATCTCAGATGTCAATGAAGGCACAGTGGACAACGTGGACCTCTCCTTTCGTCCTGCAGTAACGATGTAGAACCAGCCCCCAGGTATTCCAGGGCTGAAACAGTGTCAAAAAAAGCAAGCTAAAGCAGAAGATTGAAATAACACTCAGAGTCTTGTTACAAAATATCCCACGTGTTCAGCTTTCTGGTGAAAACTACTTTTCATATTTCAAACTAGGAGGACCACCAAGTGAATGAAGAAAAGACAGTAAATAGATAACACCAAGATTATAAAGAAGTTAGGATTATCTGATAAAACAGCCACTATAGCAATTGTAAACATGCCAGAAACAGTGAAAAAAGGGATAATCTCAGCAAAGAAATAGAATATATAAAAAATCAAATGGATTTTAGAACTGAAAATACAATAACCAAAATTAAAAAAAAAAAAAAAACACTTGTTGAATGGGTTTAATAGCAGAATGGAATAGACAGAAGAAAGAATTACTGAACTTGAAGATAAAAGTTAGAAATTATACAATCTGAACCAAAGAGAAAGAATATATAGTGGAAAAAAATCAGCACAGACTCAGGGACCCATGGGATTACAACAAAAGATCTAACTTCTGTAGCATCAGAGTCCCAGAAAGAGGAGAGATATAGGGTGGGGATGAAAAAGAAATAATAGCTGAAAATCCCCCTAATTTGGCAAAATACAAAAACCTACAGACTCAAGGAAATCCCAAGCATAATAAACCCAAAGAAATCCACATCAAGATACATTATATTCCAATGTCTGAAAACTAAAGACATAGAAAAAAACCTCTCGACAGTAACAAGAGAGAAATGACCCCTTATACGTTGGGGAAAAAACAATTTCATTAACAATGGATTTTTCACTTGGAATAACATTTTTCAAGTGTTAAAAGAAAAGAACTATTGACTCAGATTTCCATATCAAGCAAAAATATCTTGCAGGAATGAAGTGGTAATACAGATAGTCTCAAATGAAGAAACACTAAGAGAATTTATCACCAGGAAACTTACCCTAGAAGAATAGCTAAAAAATAGTCTGTAACAGAAAGGAAACAATAAATGAAGGAATTTTGAAGCATCAAGAAGAAAGAAAATGGTAAGAAAAAAATAGGGGTTAATACAATAGTTTTTCCTTTTCTCTTCAGTCTTAAGGCAAGTATGTCATAAATAAGGCAGTTTAAGAAAATATAAAGGAAGGTAAGTTTTCTACATTATACTTGAATTGGTAAAATGATGACACTTGCTTATTTTCTGTGTTCACACACACACAAACACACACACATATAAATACACAGTATTAGCTAGAGTAGCCACTGGAAAAAAACTTATGTACAAAGAAAAACAAACAAAAATACTTTGGATAAATCAGAATGGAATTCTCTAAATAGGACAAGCAGCCCCTAGGAAATCAGGAAAAAAATCAGAGAAACTAAAAAGAGGTAGAACAAACAGAAAACAACATGTAAAATGTCAGACTTAAGACTTTAACATAATAAAGATAACAATAGAAATCTTGAAATTATAAACCAAAAAAGAGAGAAAAATAATAAGGCAAAGAACTGGTTCTTTGAAAAGATTCATAAAGTTGATAAACTTCTAGTAAGACTGACAAAGAAAAAAGAGAGAAGGCACAAATTACTAATATCAGGAATATAAGAGATATCATTACAGACCTTGAAGACATCAAAATAATAATAAAGAGATGCTATGGACAACTGCATACATATGAATTTTGTAACATAAATGAAATGGACCAATTTTTCCAAAAATAAAAAGTACCATAATTTAAGTTTAAAAAGATTACATAACAGCTCTATAATATTTAGAAAATTGAATTTTTTATTTAAAACTGCCCCCAAAAGAACTCTTGAGGCTCAGATGGTTTCACTGGAAAATTCTACCAAACACTTAAAGATGAACTAACACAAATTCTATCCAATATTTTTCAAAAAACAGAAGTACGAACACTTCTCAATTCATTTTATGAAGCTAGTATTAACCTGATACCAAAATCAGATAAAAAAAATTCAAAAAAGGAAAACAAGAAGAAATTGAAAGCCAATGCTCCTTTCGCATATAGGCACAAACATCCTTAATAAAATATTAGCAAATAGAATTCAGCAATATAAAAAAACAGCTATATACCATGACCAAGTAGGGGTCATTCCAAGGATGCAGGGCTGGTTCAATATTTAAAAATCAGTTAATGTGATCTGCTATATTAACAGGCTAAAGAAGAAAAATCATATGATCATTTTAATTGTCATAGAAAAAAGCATTCAACAAAATTCAGCATGCTTTCATGATGAAAAGTTCTCAGTAAACTAGGAATAAAGAGGAACTTTCTCAGCTTGATAAAGAACATCACTAATAACCTACATCTAACACCAGAGTTAATAGTGAAAGATTGAATGCTTTCCCCCGATTGTGAGAAACAAGGCATGGATATTCACTGTCACCACTCATATTCAACATAGTACTAGAAATCTTAGCCAGAATAATAAGATAAAAAGGAAATAAAAACATCCAGCTTGAAAAGGAAGAAATACAACAGTCTCTATTTGTAGATGTCATGGTTGTCTATGTAAAAAATTCCAAATAATCTACAAAAATCTCCTAGAACTAATAATTCAAAAATGTCACAGAGATAAGATCAACACAACACGTTCAAAAAGTCAATGACATTTCTATAGTCTAACAAGGAACATGTGGGAACTGAAATTCAAAACATAATACTATTTGCAACTGCTCCAGAGAAAATGAAATAATATGAGTACATCTAGCAAGACATGTGTACTAGCTGTATCCTAGAAATGCAAGATGCTGACGAAAAATATTGATGATGTAAATAAATGGAAAGATACATTATGTCCATGAATTGGAAGACTCAATGTTATAAAGACAGTAGTTGATTCTAGTTGATCCTAGTTGATTTATAAGTTGAATGCAATTCTCATAAAAATCCCAGCAAAATTTTATATAGGCAAAGGTAATCTTATTCTAAAATCTATACTCAAAGTCAAAGGTATAGAAGAACCAACACAAGTTAGAATAATAAGAATAATGTAGGAGGAATCAATGTACACAATTTTAAGTTTTATTTTATTTTCTATTGTTTTCTCCTATGATATAGAAATATAATTTATTTCTGTAATAAAATAAATCCAAGTTGTAGTACTGCTATATCTGTGTCTGTGCTCAGTTTCCTCACGTGTAAAATAGAGATAATAATAGCATCAAACCTTTAGGGTTGTTGTGAGATTAAATGAGTTATGACCTCTAAATTATGACAAGAACATTGTCTAACCTAGGGCAAATGCACAACACATGTTGGTCATTGTTGCTTTTATTCAGTTTCCTGCATTAAGTGCTTCTGGGACATCATTCTCATTTTCAAGGTCTAGGATCAGCTGGGGTCTCCAATCAGCTGTCCTCGAGGAAAATGTTTTTAACCTGGGAAGGAGCCTCATCTGGGTTAGGAGAAAGTACAGGGTCACATCCTTTAGCCAGAATGGGATTCTCTTAGTCTGTGGTCCTGTCAGGTCTAGATTGAAACGGATGGTTCTAAAGCACAGGGTTTCTTTTCCCTCTGCAAAGGGTTGACACAGAAAGCTGAATTATTCTATGATGGGCTTTAGGCATCAAGGAATGAATGCCAATATGCCAAGCAAGATAACAGCATTGCAAGACATCAATAAGGCATTTGTTGTTAAATGTGTCTTCTACAGATGCTGAAAGCTGTGGAAATAAAAGCTGAGAAAAGGTCCTGTTTCTCTTTTGCCATTTAAGTCAAAATCAAATCTGTGAATGGTTATTAATAATAAAGAGAAATATAATTTGATAGCCAAATGATAAGACTGAGGTCCAATACTATGCTTACAAAGACTGTGTGTTAGATTTCAAATATAAAGATAATTCAGTTAAGTGATAAAACCTCCTCCCCATTTCTTGAGATTTTTTTCAGACTCTAGATCAGAATTTATCATTTTTCTTGAAACACAAGGCTTTAGACACCTAGGAAGTTTGCTTTATTTTGAAGTAAGTTGAGCATCCCAGACTATCCCAAGATGAAAGTTAAAGAAACCTAAAAAGACTGGGTTAGTTCTTCATTCACAGTATGGATTCTTAATTGTAATTGGAATATTTACCCACCCAATGGTGCATCAAAACCTCATCCTCCAAAACTGCTGCTGCTTCCTGATAACCTCAGCAGAGCTTTCTATTGCGTTAAGCAAAATGTGTATTTTGTGGCAATGTGATATTTTTTCAATTAGATCTGGAAAGATAATGGTTAAATATTATTGTCTGATAAACACCAGTATCACACATGGATGATTCATGATAGAGTCTCTTTTCCAAGCATAACTGCAAAGCATTCAATGTTCAAAAAAAAAGGACTATGATACAAACATCAAAAGTAGATCATTATCTGAAGTCACTAGTTGTTATTTCTACTCTCTTTTTTGAACTAATGTTATACTAGTTGAGAAGGAAATAAAAAGAGAAAAGGCAAGTGATGTCTGAAAATATTAAGTTGTATTTTTCTGTAATTTTAGAATACATGTTCTTCTGACTGTAAAACATCATAACCTTTAATAAAATTTGGAAAATCAATCTATAAAAGGATGAAAATAAATTTTATTTTTATGATCTAGAAAGATGTGTTGTTGGCATGTTAGCATATATCCTTTCAATTACTCTCTTCCTCTACAACACACAGACACACACACAGACACACACATACCCATACACAGAGACATACACACATACAGACACAGAGACACAGAGGCACACACAGAATTTTTATATCCTTAGTAGTTCATGTATTGTTATATCCTGATTCAAACATGAACATTTTCCTGTGACCTTGAAGTAGACTTCACTAGCACAAATTGAAACGAATGCATATTTTGGTGATACGAAACACATGATTTAATTTAGCTATTCTGGGATTAATATTATTTAGGTTGTCCTAAAGTTTCACTATTACAAATAACACTGTAACAAATATCATTATGCATGATAAATTCCTAGAAAAGGTATTACTGGGTCAACATTATGATTTTAAAGGCTTTTGGTTCCTAATTTGCTTTCTTCAAAGTTTATCAATTTGCACTAGCACCAACTATATATGAAAGTAAACATTGTACTTTGCTCTCATCAGCACTGAGAATTATTATTAAGGAAATAAAAAATGTGCCAGTTTGTATCTGAAAATGATCTCTCATTGCTGTTTAAATTGGCTATTCTTATAACATTAGTGAGATTGGACATTTGTTTTAATGTGTGTCAGCAAATTTTTAATTTCTTCTTTTATTCATAAATTATTTAATGGTGCTCTTTGTATAATTTTTCTAAGTTTTAGTGATTTAAGATCTCTTTACATATTAAAGAAATTAACCCTTTGCCATATGATATTTGTTAAAAACACTTTTATCACTTTTTGTTTTATCTTTTAATCCATTATATATGTGTACATACACACATATTAATATATAGACATATATGCATGTATATATGTTCATGAATATTTTTATATAAATGAGGACATTGACATATTAATTGGTTATTTCTCTCAGTACTTCTATGCTTTAGGAAGTCCTAACCTGATATGAATTAAATATCTAGCATTTTTGATCTCCAGGTTACTTTATAATTTCATCTTTTATATTTAACTAGAATTTCCTTGGATTATCATATGAGCTGGAAATCTCTATTTTCTTCTGAATAGGTAAGCAATTATCCAGCACCATTTATCAGATAATTGTTTATTTTATCACAGATTTGTTAAATCCTTTCATCTTAAAATAAATTCTTATATAGGCCAACATTGAATTCAGGGCTCTTTTGTTCTGTCATTCTGTTTAGATATTCTTGGATGGACATGTTCTGGTTCTCAAAGTAATTGGAGAGATAAAATACATTCTAATCTTATAATCTCAGTATTACTTTATTTGTAAATGCATTGTTTAATAATAAAAAATACATGACTTTCGAAAAAAATCTGTTCATGTCTTTTGCCCACTTTTTAATGGGGTTATTTGTTTTTTCTTGCTGATTTGTTTGAGATCCTTTTAGATTCTGGATATTAGTTCTTTGTTAGACATAATTTGCAAATATTTTCTCCCATTCTGTAGGCTGTCTGTTTACTCTGCTGATATTTCCTTTGCTGGGAAGAAACTTTTTACTGTACTTAAGTCCCATTTTTATTGTTATTGCTGTATTTGCTTTTGGGGTCTTAATCATAAATTCTTTGCCTAGGCCAATATCCAGAACAGTTTTTCCTATATTTTTCTTCTATAATTTTTATGGTTTCACATCTAAATCTTTAATTCATCTTGAATTAATTTTGTATAAAGTGAGAGAGAGGGATCCAGTTTCATTCTTCTGCATGTGGCTATCCAATTTTCCCAGCACCATTTATTGAATAGGGCTTCTTTTCCCCAGTGTATGTTTTTGCCTGCTTTGTTGAAAATCAGTTGTTTGTAGGTATACGGTTTTATTTCTGGGCCAACAAACATATGAAGAAAATGCTCAGCATCACTAA
This sequence comes from Eulemur rufifrons, assembly GCF_041146395.1. Lineage (NCBI taxonomy): Eukaryota > Metazoa > Chordata > Mammalia > Primates > Lemuridae > Eulemur > Eulemur rufifrons. Next base: position 37,123,046 of record NC_090987.1, on the reverse strand, counting down.
TCATCAGGTAAATGCAAATTAACACCACAATGAGATACCACTTTACTCCCGTCAGAATGGCCATTATTAAAAAGTCAAACAATAGATGTTAGTGTAGATGCAGTGAAAAGGGAATGTTTATATACCTGTTGGTGGGAATGTAAATTAGTACAACCTCTATGAAAAACAGTATGGACATTCCTCAAAGAGTTAAAAGTAGACCTACTATTTGATACAGCAATCACACTATTGGGGATATATCAAAATGAAAAGAAGGCATTATTTGAAAAAGATACCTGCACCTGAATGTTTACCACAGTGCGAATCACAATTGCAAAGCTTTGGAACCACCTCAAGCACCAATCAACTGATGAGTAGATAAAATACACACACACACACACACACACACACACACACACCATGGTACTACTCAGCCATCAAATGGAATGAAATAATGTCTTTTGCAACTTGGATTGAACTGGAGATCATTATCTTAAGTGAAGTATCTCAGGAATGGAAAAACAAACACCACATGTTCTCACTTACAAGTGGGAGCTAAATTATGGGTATATACGGTCATACAAAGTGATATAATGGACTTTGGAAACTAAGAAAGGGAGAAGGTAGAAGGAGAGCGAGGGATCAAAAATGATCTATTGGGTACAATGCACACTATGCAGATGATGGGAACAATAAAAGCCCTTATTCATAATTCATCCAAGTAACAAAAAACACTTGTACCCCCTAAATCTATGGAAATAAATAAAAAATTTTAAAAATGCATGACCAGATGTTTGTTTAATTGGAAATATCAAAATTTGATATCAATGACCAACTACTCTCATACCCATCTTCTTGTTCCCCTCCCATTCCTTCGGAACGTCCCCCCAGCGCCAGCTGAAACTGCCTAGATGTGTGGTCTCAGCCTTGGGTGCACACTGAAATCACCCGAGGAGCGGAAAACATACTTCTGATTGGATCAAGTAGGTCAAGAAAGAATATTGTGGAAAGACAATTTCCAACTCTTTTTTTTTCTTATGTTTTAATATCAGCCAATGCTACTTTTATAAAATATATTGGGTAGACTTTCCAATTTTTTATGCTCTGAAAATTTTAGTAAAGCCTGAGAACTAAAGAAGTTGAAACAAATCATTTTGTAATTGGCCCTGGAATCTTTTATAGAGGTATTTACTTTATGGATTTTAAATTTGTCCCATGGTTCATTTATTTGTTTATTCATTCTCCAGTTTGTTTGCTCATTCAACTAATAATTATTCAGCCCTTGTTACATAGAAGACACAAAGCTAGAACTGAAGACAAAACGGTAAATAGACCAGAAATACTTTCTGCCCTTTTAGGGTATATAATCTACTGGGAAGACACATAATGATACAAATATAACAAACATGTATGAAATTGCAGCTCAAACAATACAATGCTGGGAAAAGCCAGGAGTTTTTTGATTGGCAGATCAAGCAGAGCATAATTAGCTGAGAAAGTCATACATGAGCTAAGATATAAATTATGAGGAGTTAATTAGAGAAGAGGAGGAGTAGGAATATCCAGGCAGAGAAACAAGCATGTACAGGAGTCCTGCTGTAGAAGACAGCAGGGAGATAGAAGAAACTGGAAGGAAGCCAGTGTGAGGAGCAGATTGGGGCTGGGCTTTCTTATGAATTTCTGCCTTTATTCTAAGAGCAAATACACTGAAAGATGTTACAGGCAAAAGAGCATTTTGTTATTTTTATTAGATTTGCCTTTCTGCATTGTGAAGAACAGGTGGAGGTTGTTGATTTGCAGAGTAGATAACAAGCAAACTAGTTGCAAGATTAGGGATATAATCTAGGAGCATGATGTTAGTAACTAGGTCTCAATAAAAAGGGTTTTGCTCTGTTGCCCATGCTGGAGTTCAGTGGTATGATCATAGCTTACTGCAGCTTCAAATTCCTGGGCTCAAGTGATTCTCCTGCCTCAGCCTCCTGAGCAGCTAGGACTACAGGTGCATACCACCACGACCAGCTAATTTTTAAAATTTTTTATGGAGACTGGGTCTTGCCAGGTTTCCCAGGCTGCTCTTCAACTAGGCACACAGCCAAGCTCATTTATTAACAGCGTCTATGACTATTTTCATGCTACAAGGACAAAACTGAGTAGCAACAGAGATTATATGACCTGAAAGGCCCAAGATATTTACTATCTGGCCCAAAAAAGCTTGCTAACCCCCAGACGAGAAGAGCAATGGCAGAGACTGACAAAACTAGGTGGGCTTTGGGGCAGTTATTGGATTAGTGCCAGTTATAGCCTTGTAATATTTTTCTTAGAAAATTGTCAATGATATTTTGTCATTTAATGTTAAAAATTGTTCTATTCTCTAATAATTAATTTTCTCAGAATATGAGTTCATATGATGTTTTATATGCTAAGGCACATTTGAATTTTCTGGGTTTGATGAGATTTGAAAACATTTTCTCCACTTAATGTTTCAAAGTATTAGCATAGAAACTAGACTAATTTTACAGTTTTTCTATTTTCTCATGCAATGATTTCTATCATTACTTCTCTGTTGACTTTTTATGATTAATATATTTTTCTAACTTCTCTAGTTTAATGATTAGTTTATTTTCATTTCACATTGTTAAATACTAAAAATGTTTAAGGCCATATATTTTCATTTGAATATCACTTTGAATAATATCAAATTGTTATTTCTTAGTCTATTTTATTTTAATAAGAATAATTGCTGCTTTATTTAGATGTTACTCTATAACAAGTCATGTACTGAGAGCTTTATCTCATTTAATTCTTATCGTATGGCTATGCAAAAATATTATTAGCATTTTACAAAACAGGGAACTTAGAGAGGCTTGTATTTTACCTGAATTGGCATGATTTATCATCCACATTTTTTTTTCTTGTCACATGGATCAAGTTCAGTTTGAACCATTTGAGAAATATTATAATGCTTATACCTAAGATTTTGGAAATGATCAGAATTTTGCAAAAACATCATAAGAGAAGAATGTGACATTCTACTAGTTATAATTAATTCAGTGATCTAAAAGCTCGTTTCCTGCCTGGAATGGGATTTCCTGTCAGACATGGAGATGAAATGGGGTCATGGAGGGGCCACTCAGGAATGACTTTTATGAGTACCTGAAAGGTTTTCCAGTGGTATAGCTCTGTCTGAATTGAGGTGAGATCTTTTAGATCTCTTATGGATTGTTTTCCTGATAATCTGAACTAATCAAACACAAACACTTTTAATCTCTAACATTGAATGCTACCAAAAAGGCTTACAATTTCTAGCATTAACTGAGGCATTTTACTTATTCAAAATACACTTCTTAGGAATGGATGTGTGACTTCCTGTTTTGTCCTACTTCCTACTTCCTGTGTTGCAATTTCTGTGCATTTTGATCTGTGAGTGGATATAGAATGAACTAATAATGTACGTGGCATGGGAGAGGTGAAAGTGATGAGATTAGGTTGTAGGATTTGGCCTACTTCAAAATACATCATCTCTAGCAGGATACCGTAGCCTACCAAGTTTTTACCTGGTCCAAATACTGATGGAGGGGAGTGAGGGGAGGAGGAAAATTGTAAGATAGATTTTCAGCCTTTTATTTTTTTAATAGTATATAGTTCTTTCTTCTCCTTGGTTAAATTCATTCCTAAGTATTTTATTTTTTGTAGCTATTGCAAATGGAATTTTTTTTGATAGTTTGTTGTTAGAGTATAGAAATGCTGTTGTTGATTTTTGTGTGTTGATTTTATATACTGAAACTTTACTGAACTTGTTTATTAGTTCCAATAGTTTTTTTTTTTTTTTTTTGGTTCTTTGTATACTAAAGATTCTGTTGTCTGCAAACAGGGATAATTTAATTTCTTCCTTTCCAACTTGGATGCCTTTATTTTTTTCTCTTGTCTAATCACTCTGGCTAGAACTTCTAGTACTATGTTGGGCAGAATTGGCGAAAATCAACATCCTTGTCTTGTTCCTGATCTCAGAAGAAAAGCTTTTAACTTTGCACTTTTGAGAATGATGTTAGCTGTGGGTTTGTCATATATGGCCTTTATTGTGTTAGGTACATTCTTCTATACCTATTTTGTTGAGAGTTTTTAACATGAACAGATGTTCAATTTTGTCAAATGATTTTCTGCATCTATTGAGAGTCTGACCATAAGAGTTTTGTCCTTCATTCTTCTGATGTGATATATCGTATTTATGGATTTGTGTATGTTGAACTATCTTACATCTGTGGGATAAATACCACTTGGTCATGGTGAATGATCCTTTTAACGTGTTGTTGAATTTTTGGTTTGCTAGTGTTCTGTTGAGGATTTTTGCATTTATGTTCATCAGTGATATTGGGCCTATAATTTTCTTTTCTTGTAGATTCCTTGTCTGGCTTTGGGGTCAGGGTAATGCTGGCTCTGTAAAATGAGTTTGGAAGGGTTCCCTCTTCTTCAGTTTTTTGAAAGAATTTGAGAAGGATCCATATTACTTCTTTAAATGCTTGGTAAAATTTAGCAGTGAAGCCATCAGGTCCTGGACTTCCTTTGAGGGGAGAGTTTTTATTACTGGTTTAATCTCTTCTTATTGGTCTGTTCAGATTTTCTATTTATTCATGATTCAGTCTTGATAGGTTGTATGTACCTGGGAATTTATCCATTTCTTCTAGGTTGAGGTTCTTTCTACCTTCTTTCAGACCACTAAGTTTGCCATGGCAGGAAAATGTTAGCCACCAACTATGAGCTTCAGAGTTGGAATTAAGATGTTTAATACCAGATGCAGGAAATATTTTTTTCAGTATCTTCTTATTATTATCATATTCTTACCCTCTATGAATTTTTTTCTTCCCAACAAAATAAGGTGGGGATTATCTACTAGCCACCAGGTTATAATGGGAACCAGACAATGGTTTTCTTTACCAGTAAAATCCTCAGACTCTGGAGTGGCCAATGGCTCTCCTATGAAGATCTACTTGCTCTATTTTTATTTCTGTGTATGTTACACATTTTGCTCATCATATGTTAGGAATACATGATCCAAATGCCAGAGCATAAAATATCTCAATGCCTAAAAGTGGCAAAATGAATTAAATCTTAAGAACCTGTAGTTTGCTTCCCTTGAAAAATCGGGACACTGAAATTACAATGACAGGCTTCCACCGAGGAGTTGGAACTAAAGTCTCACCCATTTTTACTCAGCAGTGACATTTTTATAGTTCCCCATCTAAACCCAAAGCAGTAACTCTGCAATCTTCAAGCTCCCTACATTCATTCTTACCCTATTACAGCGGTTAATGGTATGTAAATGGGAGATCATTTTTACCTCTCTTCTATTTGAAATTAGCAAATGGAGATGATTCAATCAGAATCACAGCTATAGTTGAGTAAAATTAACTAGTCTCAGAAAGTTCCCCCACCATTTTTAAAGACCAATATTATGTGATTATATAGTGAAGTTAAGACTATCATTTCTCAATGTTGATACATTGGAGATTTACTTCCTAAATTATCAGATAATTCTTTGCGAGGGAAATCAGGCCATTTTCCTAATCTGTGACCATAGAAAAGGCATTACTATCTTTAATATTTACTGGTATCTCAGGACCTTTAAAACCGTCTCTCCTCCATGCTCTAGAAAGATGCTTCCTATCCCAGAAGGACTGCTTCTCCATCTATCCTTTCTATCTAATATCAAAAGTGTTATCTTTTGGCTCTTCTACCGAAATGGAACCCACCAGCTCTGAAATATCTATTAAAACCAATCTTTTGTGAGAGAAAGCAACAGAGGAAGAGCTGCTTCTAGAAGAGCACTGCTAGAACACATTTCTCACCTAGAGGGGCTGGACTGGTGGCCCTGTGGGCTGGGCACCCCTGGGCCTCTCCCTTTAGCCCATCTTCAGAGGCTGCCCTTTCTAGAGCCTGCCAGCTGTGAGGGAGGAGGGCCAGATGCATTTCAGTAGAAGGAGGCAGAAAGGGAGCCAGAAAGGATGAGCCGCTGCTTCACTAGAGGCAGTGTGCCACCTTGGAAAGATGGACAGGTCATCATACCCAGATGAGGCTGAATGCCACCAGCAGGGAAGTGTCATAAACATACCTGTGTTGAAAGTCTGGATTTGGGGCATTCAGGGTAGAAGTTAGTCTGGGCCATGAATAAAGGAAGAGATTTCACATGGGAGAAAGAAAGAAAAGCAGGGACCATGAGAACAACCTTCCCTTGCTTCCCAGCTGTGCTGAGGGCCAGCTCAGGGTTAAAGAAAGCTGCTGGCAGTGGAAGAGATTTACGCTTTCTTACTCTTGCCTTTCGGACGTCCTCAATTAGCCGTCTGTTACCGGGTTTCATACACATGATCTGGATAAAACCTCTGCAGGGTTTTTGTGTCTTACCTTCTAACAGGACCCTTCCTCCTTCCCTGACTGATACCATTCTTAAAATGACTAAGTTTGTAGGCACCAAACAGGACACGAACACACCTGCAGCAAGTCACAGAGCCATTTCCAACGCCTGGCCTCCCCTCCTCCTTAGCTGACCTCTCTGACCCTGCTGGAAAAGTCATGAATCTCCTTCACGTTATATTCCTAATGAGGCTATTTACCCTGCATACTAAATAAGATCATGACTGTGTAATAAATTCTCCACTCCGAGCTAAGCTTAAAGAGTCAGCCTCTTCAGCTGCTCACAATTTAACCTTTTTACTGATGAGAACCCTGTTGCCACACACTAGTGGCACGTTTTAAGGTTGTCATGATTAAAGAATCTCAGGAACCTAGAGCTTTTTTACATATACTTTTAAAAGCTATCTGTTTTTAATTCTAATTTAAGGCTGGTTCCAATGGCTTTTTTATTTTGTTTCATTCTGGAAAACAATCTGGAAAAACCATTTGAACTGGTAAATATCCATGAAGAGTCTTTTTTAACATTCCATGCATATTCTACTAGGAATTTTATAGACACAAAGAAAAAAAGCCCCACTTTCCAGTTCTTATCTCACAGGGTGACCTATTAATATTTTATTGTGTGACAAAAAACTCTCATTGTCCTTGGGGGAGGGAGGTGGAGCGTGGGTATTTGGGAAAATATTTTTGTCAGGCCAGAGAGGTATAGGTGGGCAAGTTTGGAGGTTTGGAGAAGGGATAAAAGTATATTTGTGGGTGACTGGGGATGGAGGTTAGTTGTGAACTTCTGGAGAAAAGTACTGTCCACTGGCTAATGCAAAACCATTTCTCCATGTCCTGCACATTGTTTTTCAAACACCTTCATGAGTGGATTATTTAGCCTGAACTCTAAGAAGTGCTAATCTTGCTTCCCATTTTAAATGGGTTGACACAGAGGCAGTGCTTGCGTACATCTGTCTGTTTTCTTGTGCGTGGGAATACTCTTGATTTTTAACACACCTTTTCTACCAAAGCCTGAAATCCCATCAGCAGCACAGAAACCTCTTTTAAGCGATCCTCTTTTCTTTTAAAGTGAATTACAATCAGAGGGAGTCCTCTGCATCTTCATGGGAATGAACTTGTGTTTTCTCCGGGAGCTGCTGATCAGACTGGGTAAGGGAGGCAAGGGCCCAGAACGCAGCCAGCCCGGTCCACACTCTGCGCTGCCCCTCCAGGCCAGCAGGAGCCTGCGTGTCAAGAGATGTCAGTAATCCAGGCCGGGGTATTCTATGAGAAAAGAACCTCTGCTTTTATTTTCCATCATATCCAGCCCTTCCTTACAATTTACTAAACACTGCAGCTCCTGAATCTTGGTCTTGGGTAAGCTGAAAAGAGAGGCTGGTGGAGACCAACAGGAGGTGTTGCTATGGCAAGAATGAGGGAGGCGCCTGGTGAGGGAAGATTCCAGAAGAAATGGGAAGTGGAGAGAGAGAGAGAGAGAGAGAGAGAAGTGATTGAATAGATCTCTAAGGAAAATACGTGTATGACATATGAAGATGTGAACATACCTGTGTGTGTATACACAGAGAGAGAGACAGAGAGAATGCAAAGCATCATTTTTTCATTCACTGTTAATTCATCTGGTAATTGTGAAATTGCATAGTCCTCCATCTCAGCAAAGCCTCTGTCTCTAGGAACAGTGGTTATGCATGTGAAGCTAGAATGCCAGAAGCAGCGAGTGTTAACAGAGTGCAGACAAAATTTGAATGTGTGCAGGGGACCACAGTCAGCGGGGATGGCAGCGGCATAGGTTGCATCTTACTTCTGCAGTCCACACGGTGGTGTCGCAGTTGCTGCAGCCTGGGACACTAAATTGTCCCTTTCAATGAAAGACTGAGATTGCCTCTAATGTCTCCATGGGCTAGCTCGGGCTTCTCTCCATTGCTTCACTTTGAAAGATGGAAGCAATTTCCATCCTGCAGAGAAAATGTGCCCTGTTGGAGCACACACCCAAGGTAACGGATCACGACCACATCAGCTGCCTCATTCCGCAATATTTATTCACAAGAAAGATGCATTTTAAAAAGGCAAACCTTGAAACGTAGTTTTAAATATTAACCCTTCAGGTCAACTAGCTCTCAGAAGCCTTACTTACTTAGAACAGTTAGGGAGAGAAATGAAAAAGCTATAGAGAAATTTCACTAAGAAGTTTCTCTTTCATATATATAAAAAAATATATGTATATAGCATGCTATTAAAGAAGGCCAGAAAGCATTGATCTTTCCTACAAAATATAAAGCTTAATGGAAAAAAAGGACCATGACATAGAAACTCAGCTGTTTTATGAAGCTTTTACCCGACTGCCACACACTTTCCTTCCCAGGACTCTCTAATCTTCCTTTAGGGTCTCTCTTTCCCTTCCTTCCTCTCTCCCTCCCTCCCTTGCTTCTTAGGGATCAAGTGTGCAGAACTTGCTTCGGCCAGTACTTCTTTGCTTATGAATTACTATTGTCATCATCTGTTTGTCAGGGCCTTTCTTTTTAAAAATCTTGTGATTTTCCCCTTCATCTGATTTTCTCAATCTCATTTCCTACCCCCTCCCAAAGCACTCATTAGTATTTAATATATATTCTTTCAATCCATCTGCTACATGTTTATTTAGATCATTACAGATGCTTGAGAAATACACAGTGCAATGTGGACATTTAATTTTGCATAAATGGTACCGTGTTATGGGATCTCCCATTTCTTCCCTCTTTTTCCCACCCATTGTGTATTTCTGTACTCTATCCACATTTTCATATGCAAATTTAACTCACTGCTTTTGACTGCTGTGTAGTATATGACATAGGCCATAATACACCTGTGTCACATTGTATATTTCATTTTCCTACCAATGAAACATTTGACTACACAGCTATAAACATCCCCTTAAACATCCTCTTGCCTTTGTCTGTCTTGTACACCCGTGTGAGAGTTTCCCTGAAGGATGAACAGACAGGCCTCGCCAGGAGACAGGGTATGTACATCCTTAGTGCCAGCAAGTGCCACAAGATTGAGATTGCTCTTTGGAATGGACCAGTGTAGACTCCCCCGGCCAAGCTATTCATTTGTACCTTCCCATGCAGTAGGTAAAATTATCCAACTTTCATGATTTGCCAGTGTAACGTGTGCAAAATGGTATCCTGTTTTAGAAGATGGAATTCTTGGATTCTAATTTAAGATGTGGAACATTCAGTAGTTGATCTACTTTCATAAGTGTTATTCATGGGTTCATGTTACTGCGGGAATATGTCCATTGCAGTACATTGCATTACTGGACCCATGACTTCAACCCTCTCTGTCTCCACACATTTAGCCATGTGACTGTGAAGTTCCTTCCACAAATGGTGATATATATTTCCTCACCCCATTGATGGTGCATTGAGCAGAAGTGACATGAGGCCAGTTCTGGGCTGAAGCTATAGGAGCATTGAGGGTATCTCCTCCCTCCCTTGCACTTCTGCCATCAGCAGTGGGATAATGAGCCTTGGGTGTAAGAGGTTTCTATAAAACTATAGTCACCATAGAAACCCATCACAAACTCAGTGGCTTACAACAGCGCCAATGCACTCTTTACTATTTTGCAGGTCAGAATTCTAAAATGGGTCAGACTGGGCTAAAATCAGCATGTCAGCAGGGCTATGTTTCTTCGGGAGGCTCTAGGGAGAATCAGTTTCTTTGTCCTTCCCTGCTTCTAGAGGGTGCCCACATTCCTTGGCTCGTGGCACCCTTTTCTATCTTCAAAGCCAACAACGTTAGGCTGAGTTCTTCTCACTCTGCCCTTTCTCTGGTTCTCTCTCTGGTCTTTCTCTGTCTCTCCTGCCTCCACCTTCTATTTTTGAGGACCATGTGATTACAATGAGCCCACCCAGATAATCTAGGATAATTCAGAATAATCTCATCTCAAGGTTACTTAAGTAGCAAGCTTAATTCCATCTGCTGCCTCAATTCCCCTGTGCAATGTAACGTAACATAGTCACTCACAGGTTCTAGGGAGTGGTATATGTGCATCTTTGTTGGATCATTAACCCACCTGTGACAGGCAGCTCTTAAAACTGAGAGGTATGTGGAGCAGACTTGAATCTAAACCCTGACCTGGAACCAAGCCCCGCTGAGATCAGCAGAGTGGCCCTGCGGGACTTGAAGACACACCAATGAGGCATAACGCCTGCTGTGATAGTCACTGAAATGTTGGAGTTGTTGGTTATTATTGTGGCACTTGTGGACTGAATCATCTACGAATGAATCAGCTAAGAATTTTAACCTGGTTTCACAAGAGGCCAAAAATGGTGTGAAAATTTATCATATTCTGTCTTCTCCAGGTTAAACGTGCAAATTATTTTATCCTTTCTGTATAGGATCTTCATTTACAGGTTTGTTCTGGGTTGCTGTCAACTCTGCGTCACCACCATCTTTCTTTAGAGCGAGAATTATCTTCCCAGAATCCTTTTCCTCACATGGCTCTGGGTTAGAGTTTGATGGTGAGAAGTACTTAGATAAGCTTTGAAAGGTGGAAGAGAAGGAATGGCCGTTAATCTCTGAAGCCAGCTGCAGCCAAAGGGGTGGGCAGATGAGAGGTTCACTGCATCTTCCCAGCCGGTCCTGAGAATGTCCTCTTCAGCGCCCCAGGCTGAGCTCACCAGGGATGGCGTCCCTGACCTTGTCTTCTTCAGCTCTTTGGACGGTTTTAAAGCCCATATTTCCTATATTAAGATCCTTTATGCCTGGAATGCGTGGAATGGACTCTGTTTTCTGACCAAACCTTGATAAATGCAATGTCAACAGACATGACTGAGACCATGCTATACACCAGTCAGTACACACAGTGCTCTCAGGTGGGCGTTAGTCTGCCCCTTTAAAGGTTGTAATTTTTATGTGTATCCACATATTTGACCACACTCTCTTCAAAATCTGCTCAGAAAAATGTTCAGAGTTCTCTTATGAGAGACTCAGATTATTTTTGTAAGTTAATCATATTAAAATGTCTGATATGTTGACATAGATAATTTTTATACACCTATGATTCATCAGTACTTTCATACCCTACATTTCTTTCTCAGATTCGTTTTCCTACCTAAATCAACCTGTATTTGTTTCTGTTGAATTTCCTTGTGGTTTGGCAAATGTGATATTTTCTTTTAATGAAATCATATTGGGCTTGAATTTCTATTTCTGAAATTCTAATAGCACACCTAACATAAGTGTCTTCAGTGATATAGTTAGCATATTTGAAAATTTTTGATCAGGCAATCAATGAAGTTGTTAGTTAGGAGAGATGCTAGTATCAATCTTTGCCAAATACTACTCCATATATCCTTGCAGGCTAATGGCAAAGCCATTGTTATGACCTGTCCTGTGCAGCTTTGAATTTCCTCAAAAGAGTAACATAGTGAATACCACACTTTGTTAATTTGTGTTAATAATGATCTTTGCGTTAGAAGCAAAGGCTTCATTAAATTAAAAAAATACTTTAGTAAAATAAAAATGACATTTAAAAAAACTGTAAGACACTACTCAATTCACTGAAATTGATTTTACCAAACTTATAAATATATGATAAATTCTTCATATTTTATATTCTTGTGCACAATGATATCAGCTCAGATTTTGGCTCAGCACATTGGCATTTGTATTTGTTGACATTTGGCATTTGTTAATACATTAATATTTAATTTGTCGCCCCTCATAAAGGACACATACATGACGGACACACTTGGCTAGTCCATTGATATGGGTATCTGTATTATATAACCCATAACGATTTTATAAATAAGAAAGGTAACATTGGAATCATGATTATAAATGATGATTCAAATGATGATCCAGCCATAAAAAAGAATCTAATTTTTCCTCCTCCAAACTCAGTCGAGCATTTGGATGATTCCTGCTTTACCATATAATTGTTGCCTTTGTCCTTCTTACTCTTTTGCCTTTCTATCTAGGTGAGCCATGTGACAGCCGTAGCCCTTAGAGACTGGAACAGCCCTACCTGCCACCATCATCTGTCCCAGGAGGAAGGTTTCCTTTGGAAAGTTCTTTACTACAGCAGACATTTGACGTAAGGTCTTCTTTGTGAGTGCACATGCCTGCTCTTCAGTCTGCCTGTGTTCCTGCACCCTTCCTTCCCTATGTCTGCCTCTTTCCCCTCACTCCCACCACCATCATCTGGTGCAGTGTTTGTACTTTTCCAGGATCCTGGAATGTGGTCCATTGCTTTAACCTGCTTCCCAGTGCTGATCTCTACTGACTGCCTGCATGGTTTGCCCCCTGGCTTGCCCTGTCCTTGAGTTTCAATTTTCACAATCCTCATCGTCTTGGTCTCTGAGCATAGGGTACCATGCAGCCCAATTCAAAGTGGTTCATCTGCTCCTGACTTACCTGAATCTACCTCTTATCTTGGTTCCTTACCTTAAAGTAGGTCAATGGCTTATGTAGTGAAAATGATGTCCATACAAATAAATTTTAATGGTACCACAGCTTTCAAACTTCAGCAGTCCAGGTTGTTCAAGAACCACTTGATGTTCTGAATTTAGTATGTAGACAAGTTTCCACAAGTAAAAAAAAAAATATATTCAAGCTTCTGAATATTTTATGGTTTTTATCATCAATGGAAATGAATTCTATCTTTATTGGAGGGGTTATGTGGAATCAAATATCTGAATAAATTATGTCATGTGTATACAGTAGCCTTTTTCAAAATGTGGTCTATATGATATTTATTGATACTAGATGAATTAAACAAAGATTGTGTTTGCAAAATTTGGGAATTACTGGGTTTATCAAAGTTAGACAGGTTTCTTTTATGTAGGTTTTCTCTGAACCTTTTATATGTTAATTGAATTCTGAATCTTTATGATAAGAGGTAAAGTTTGCAGACTATCCCTGAGTAGTTTGACTACAGGCTCCTTTTATCTATGCAACACTTTTTTTACTTCTCACTGGTGACCAGAATTCTATGGAATATGATTTGGGAAATGCTGCAAGATAGGCTTTCAGGAAGCCTTTTAATGATAAAGTGCACAGATCAAAACAGCTCCCTCTCAGTTAGAGAAACCTGACTCATTGCAGCCCGAGTTAATATTAATCTGTGAGCCTGAGACAGGAACTCAGCAGGAGAGTTAGATACAGTCAGGAACTATCAAAGGCCTGAGAACCAACTGGGCATTGTGATTGCTCTCTAGTGGAAATGCCTATTGCAGGCAACCTTCCTTTTTCATTTCAAAAGCCCAATGCATCCAGACTATGGCGCTTTCTCTTCTCCTACTGCTTTGTTGTAACGAGAACCATGTGACAGAACTAGTTCCATCCAACTCTCTCTGTTCACATGAGGATGTTTGTGGGTTTGAAGCTTTACTGTGAAAAGTACATGTTACTTTTGAAGTAGAATCTGTAAAAAGATCAAAGCAAACTGGGCAGGTCTGTAGTCTACAGATTTCTCTAAGTTTTAATCGCACGGATAGTATTAAGTTCTTGTAACAAATATGAGGCAGAGTAACATTTTTATATACTAGGCATGTGTTTCCAGTCCCTGTATTTTTCTGTTCCCTGTGACCTTTCTGGCCCCATTCAACCCCACAAACTCCAGGTCTTATAGTTCCTGCCTTAGGGAAAAGAACATAGGAGAAATAAAAAATAGAGCAGTAAAATGTTTGCCTTTTAGATCCAATGCCTAAGTTAGGACATAAAGAATAGATTTTGAAGAGTAGCTGAAGACACTGGATATATTGGCTATAGTCTAAATGAAGAGCTTAGTGGAAGAAGAAAGAAGACAGGAGACCGTGTTGTGAGCAGAGGTCACTTGTCCAGGACTAGAGAACCAGACCTGAGTGATAAGAGGGGCATTGGCATCCAGGAACGGTCTCATCTCCACCTGAGCCATCACGGTGCCTGAAACCATGTGGAGGCCAAGAAATCACCCACCAACCATCAAATTTTCATTCAAGGGATCTTAGTGCATTGCCTGTACCAAGATGGCACGTTAAATATAGTTTCCATTGGCATAAAAGGAAGCCCTCCCACCAGTCTTTGACAGCTTGACATCCAAGAAGAGTGATTCCAAGCTATGGGCTGAGACTGTGTCCACAGTCTTATCGTATGTGAATAACTCCCTTTTCAGCAGCCCAGGACACTAATGATCTCTTTGGAGACAGAAGATCTCTAGACACCTAGATGAGTAGTAATGATGCAGAAGAGAAAGCCTTTGAGACCACTTGTGGAGTTCTAAATAGAACCAGCTCAAACTGTCCCTAGGCCAGATGGAAAAACATCTCACCCTTCCCTGTCTTATAGATATTCCTGCCTCTTGGCAAACTCAGGCTGATGTTTGGTCACAGAAATGTATTTCTAAAATATGTTAACATATTTCTTGACTGAAGAACCAACTAACTGCATTTTTTTATTGTTCAAAATTTATTTCTAATAACATTATGAATTTTTAAAATGTCTAGCTATAGTTGTAAAATCTTCCATGCAGAACAGTATTCCAGAGTGGTGCTTCTCTGGAAGAGTTAGTGCAATGGACCATAATGGAGATGTGCTCTTGTCTCCAACAATATTTTGAGGACCATGATAGCATCTGCTGGCAGTGGCTCTTCCTTTTATGGCCTGTGCCATATATCACCCAACTTTCCAAATACTGAAACAACTGTGTCTCTCTTCAGTGCAGAGCCACAGGGCTGACCTGATATTATTGTGAAAATTCTTTAGTGTCTGTGTGAGGTTTCAGAAGTGATAAACATGCTATTAGTCTCATCTGACTTAGGCTTCCATTCTTGCCTCTAAAACTAAAATGCTTTGCATCTATATAAACCTTGAAATAATCTCTCTAAGCATGTGTGTCTGGAAGTATTTTCATTTTATTAGAGCAACCAAAGTCCCTAGGATATTTGAAATGCTTAAACTTTCATCTGGCTTACTGATAATGTCCTATGTACTGGGCATTTCCATTTTTATTTGTACATTTTCTTTTTCTACATGATCAACTTTCATTGTTAAATCTTCTTTCAAGTCACACGTAACTTTCCTAGAATAGCAGATGAAAAGCTATGAAAATACTGTTGCATATTCCAACATGGTATTTTTGGAAAATACCTTTTTTGTATTCAAATATCCTGTTTCTTAGAGTTGTGTTTATGCATAAAGTTTTGTTGAAGAGGTTAGTGCACAATGAATAATTGGCTTTTTGAATATATGAAGGACCAGGCTGTTTTGGGCAGTATCTAGGAGCTGAATGGAAGATGATGTTATAAAATGCATTTAAAAAGAGCTCACAGCCATCCCCTTCCCCTTTCACCACACTCCTATCCACAAAAATTGTATGTCTTCGTCCCTTAGTTAATATGTTCATTTGAAACAAATTTGAAAAAGCCCCTCTAAAGTCTACTTTTCTTCCATCTTAACTACCAATTAAGAGAAGCCTGCTAGAGCCTTCTGTTTTCATAAATAGTAGCAGGTCTCCCCTTTTGGCCTCAACATCCAACCACTAGAAAATAGAAGAGTAAAGTGCTTAAGTGCATTTATTTTTCATACCCTAGACCAAAAATTGAGTCTCTAAATCTTTATAATTGTCTTATTATAAGAAATTCAGGAAAACTTTCTGAGCCTCAGCTTCTAAGTTGTAAAATGAGGATATTAAGATCTGCCACACTCACTTCAGAAAGATGCTACAAAACAAGATGATGTCATGTGAAAGGACATTTAACATTAAAAGTGGCTATTAATGTTCTAGGAAGAGAAGATTTGTACCTGTAATCTCAGAAATCCTCAAAACAAACATGTGAGGAGCATATTGTTATTCCTGATTTCAGATGAATAAATTAATAGGAGGCAAATGAAATTTAATTTACTTGTTCAAGGCTCTACAGTTTGTACATGGCAAATTTCTGCATGGCAAACAACATAAAAATTCAGAAGCCTAAAGACAAATAAGGAAAAAAAATTGCAACACCTGACAATTTGGGATAAAGTTTATTATATTTTATAAACCATTGAACAGATTTTAAAAATCAACTAAGAGAAAAATGACATTTGATATGAGCTAGAAGTTCACAGAAAAATCAGAACTGCCAAAGTACTCTTATATGTTAATCCAACCAATAAAAATATGCAAATAATAATAATAATGAAATTCTTTGTGAATATGTGTGTTTCAAATGGTCAAAAATGATAAAAAAAAATCCACTGTGTTGTCAAGAGTGTATGAGAAAAGTTCTCCATCCACTCTTGATGAAAATATAAATCAAAACAAATTTTGAAATGCCTTTTAGTAATTTATATTAAAATTTATGACATCTTATCCTCTGACCCAGTAATTCCACTTTTAGAACTTTACCCTGCAGATATTTATACAAATATATACTCTTCGACCTCATGTGCAGTAGAAAAAAATTAGAAGCACTACAAATGAATCCTAATAATAAATTGGTTAAATGAGTTATGATCTGCATATACAGTAGGATACCCTGCAGTCATTAAAAGTAATAAGACAAAATTATTTATGTGACATGGAAAAGATGACCAAGATATATTTTGAAGTGGGAAAAAGTTTCAAAACAATATGTCTAGCATTTGATTGTTTTTTATAAGGTGTACATCTATATACATATCTATTTGGCATATACATCTATAATTTCTAGAATATTTTCACTAATTTAGTAACAGTGGTTATTTATTTGGGAGGAGGAGTGGAAAAAAGATGAGGAGAGTCTTGCTTTCTCTATTTACATAATCTCCTTAATGTTTAAATACAAAGGCTATCTCCTTGCAAACTTGTTTTTTTCCCATTGCCCCATATTACCTCTGGAAAATGCTTTGTAAAGCATAAAGAATGAAATTACCATTGTTTGAAATTTTTCCTGTGTTGATCTGATGAGTTTTGCCATGACCAGCTAGTTCTTTTTTGGTTAGCAGAGTTCTACTAAATCACTTCTCATTGCCCTTCTTTGCTGTTTGTGCCCATCATTTGCCTATTTCACTCAGATCTATTCCCCAGTTTTCCCTTCTCTCTATTTTTCCCTCTCTTTTCTGTTTTCAGTCTCAAAAGTCTGACTCTGCCAACTACGCTTCCCAGGAGATCCTGTCCACTGGCCTCCAGTTAGAGATTGGGAGGAGGGAGGAGGAGGGAAGTCAGGGCATTTCTCCCTTCTCTCTGCTTTGGCATCTTTGGTGGACAGTAGCTCTTTCTCTCTGGGGTCCCCTCCCTCCAGGGTCCAGCTCCCACCTCCTTCCTCAGCAACTTTGCTCCCGAGATTTCTCTGCTCTCCTTGACTCTCCAGCCCCGGGAGCAGCTTCCTGTCCCTGTAAATTTTTTGACTATTTCACTTTCTTTGTTTATATTTTCAACTTTCTTAATACCATTTTAACTGGTTCCTTGTATAAAAAGGCTCTCTTGGGCTGGGCGCGGTGGCTCACGCCTGTAATCCTAGCACTCTGGGAGGCCGAGGTGGGCAGATCGTTTGAGCTCAGGAGTTCGAGACCAGCCTGAGCAAGATCGAGACCCCATCTCTACTAAAAATAGAAAGAAATTATATAGACAGCTAAATATATATATAGAAAAAATTAGCCGGGCATGGTGGTGCATGCCTGTAGTCCCAGCTACTCGGGAGGCTGAGGCAGGAGGATTGCTTGAGCCCAGGAGTTTGAGGTTGCTGTGAGCTAGGCTGACGCCACGGCACTCACTCTAGCCCAGGCAACAGAGCGAGACTCTGTCTCAAAAAAAAAAAAAAAAAAAAAAGGCTCTCTTGGACTACACGGTGTGGTTTATGTATTCTGATGGGACCCTAACAGAAACACAATTTATATTCAATTTATTCGCCACAAATTTCACTGCTTGATAAACTGAATGTATAATAAGTGTAAAAGGAAAGTGTGTCCTCTTGGAGTTGGAGAGAAGAAAACTAACAATTCGGCTAAGAATTTTCCTACCATTTAAAAGAAAAACCCTCTTATCCTTTCTAAGAAGTATTATCCCCATATCATAGTAAGGCGATAGTGACTCAGAAAGATTAATTAATTGGCTTACAAATGGCAGAGCTGGGATTCACATGCAGGTCTTTCTGATTCTGAAGCTCAAGTTGTCTGTGTCTTTTCTTTCCTCCTTGAGTGTCCTCTTTTGCTTCATTTCTCTAGGGATCCACCACCCACTGGTCTCCTTCCAGCGTAGTATCTTAGATTTCTCTTATACTATTTACTCTCTGCATTGCCACAGAAATCACTTCTCTGTTGTGCTCCTCTTCCTTCATGCCTTACTTTCTGCTAATCCGATAAACAAATTTGAGTCAAGCTAGTATGTGATCATAAGTGTTGCTCTGCCAGCAGAATGAAATAGATTTAAAATTTTAACTCAAATCTCCAATAGTTTCACTAAAAACATTTATTCATTCATTCAACTTTTCTCTTCTGCAAATGTATCAGTTGCTAGATGCACAGGGCTGAACAAGACAGATTGCAGCCTGGTAGGGAAGAGAGTCATCAAACAATTTTATTGAGTTCTATGTAGGAGAAATGTTCCGTGGAAGCCTATGGGAGGAAATTGTACTGTAGAGTCCAGAAATACTTCCCTAAGGACATGAAATTTGTGTTGACCATAAAGGTGGCATTAGATAAGTAAAGGCTGAGTAAGTGGGAGAGAGAAAAATTATATGACAGCACATACATAGGTCCTAGTGCAAGAAAGAGAATGGCCTATCAGAGGAATATTTTTTTAAGGCCAATAACGTTGGAGTGTAGAGAGGAGAGCAAGTGAAGACAGGAGAGGAGGGAGCCTGAGCATGAAGACCCTCGAGGGATATATTAAGGATTATGGACTGTGTCTCTTCTATCCTAAGAGGAATGGGAAACCACTGAAAGCCATTTAACAAGGAGGAGACACGACAAGATCTTGCTTTCTAAAATGAATATTCTGGCTACATTATGGAGAATGAACTGGAAGAAAGGGATAATACGTACAGGTAAATAATTTATGAGGCTTTTTGAGTATTTTTAGTAGGAGATGATAGTGGCTGGCAGTATGGGGTGTTGGAGGAAGCTGGAGAGAAGAGATGGATTTGGGAGATATTTAGGGAGTAGAACTAACAGGATTTGGGGATTCAAAGATAGGAGGAATCAAGAATAATTCCTAGTCTGGGGTCATATGCTAAAATAGGGAAAAGTGGAGAAACAATAGGTTTAGCACGGGAGAAGTCACGAGTTTAGTTGTTTTGGACGTGTTGAGTTTTGGGGGTCTTTGAGACGTCTAAGTGGATATGCTGATTAAGCATTTATATACCCTTTTCAAGCACAGACAAGAGATCAGGACTGGATATGAAAACTCGACATTGCTGATCTTTGTATGATAATTCAGGCCACGGGGAGCGGCTGTGATTAAGGAGAGAGAGTAGAGTAAGAAGAGGGTCTAGGAGGGAATTCTGAAGAATAAGAAAATTGCTGACTTCAAGGAGGAGAAACAACTGTAAATAAGTTCATCAGGCTTTTGACGTTCATTTAGGATGAAGGGGAGCTCAAAGATACCGTTCAATTCTAATGTTGGAGGGAACACATTCAAGAGGAGAGATTGATTATATTATGTTAGACAATAAGGACCATTTCGAACACTTAGCATGCCCAAATGTGTGCGTATAGGCACACACACAAACTCGCGCAAGCACACATATTCTGAATGACTGAAGAAGTATATTCACACTGCTCTTTTCCTTCCCAAGCCAGCTCTGATTCTCAGGCCAAAGAGACGTTGCAGAAATGTCTCAGCAAAAGACAAAGACTTGTTCAAGCTCATCTTCAAGGTTGCTGGTGGTGGCCTGGGCAGACTGTAGTGTTTCGCTAACTTCAATCTTAACTAATTACCTCTCCATCCCAGGGTTTTGCTGCACATGTAGGCAGTAAACAAATTCTCTGCTTCCTTCTTACTTGCTATGTTGCATTTCTAAAATTTGACAGTATCATTTCATTCACATGCACTTCAAAAACTGCTCTTTCAGCTCCTATCCATATAACTTTAAATTTTACTGAAGAATTTGTGTGGATTTTTAAATAACTCTCTTTAATTATGTATTTCCCTTACATTTTTGTTGCCTGTTTCTGTTGCCAAGTGAATATTAGGAAGGTAATCTACTATTTAATATTGTCCCATTTCTTTAACCTCTCCATAGATTTGAAAATTGAATGTATTTATTTTCCATTTCTCTCATTCTACCTTAACTCTTCTACTCTCCCAAGGAAGATAACTGAGTGAGTATCTGATGAAACTAATTTATTTATTCACTTAAATTTTTGAAAAACCATTAATTACCTGAGGTCTTGTTCAGGTAACCTCCCTTACTGGAAGACTAAGAATACCCACCTAACCAGGAGAAAAGAGGGCTGAAATAAGTTTATCTATCTATCTATCTATCTATCTGTTATTTATCCACGCCACCAGCATATATATGATATATATGTGTATGTATTTATAATATATACATGTGCCATCAGAAAGTTAGTAATCACTAGAAAATAATTAACAGAGCCTGTGGAAATAATGTAACATACAAACATGCAATTAAAAGTTATAGTAGGACATAAAGGGCTTTTTCTTTTTTGGAAACACACTTAGAAACAAGGCTTCATGAGACTAGAGGGGGTGTTTTGTCACGAGTGCACCCCCACGTTGGCAGGCAAGAGAGTCATGATATGTACAACAGTGTGCTGATTCTCCAGACTAACACCAAAAAGAGGTCTTGGCTTTGCAGCAGCAGTGGCCTCACACCACCACCATCATCATCATCATCACTATTATCATTTATGGAGGGCGTGCTATGTACAGACCCTGTCCTAACACCATTTTGAGGATGATTTTTTTCCCAAGTCAAGGAAAGGAAAACTTTATTGATATCCCAGGACTATGGGGCTCAGGAAGGAGGCTTCCCCTTGAGGGCAGAAGGAGCCAGCAGAAGGGACCACCTTTGACCTTCCTGGTGGCTGCAATTCTTACAACCCCTGACTGTACGGGGCTGCAGGCCAGTGTACCACTGTGGCAGATTATCTTGTCACGGTTGTATTTCTGGCAGAGTTGGCGGAGGGAAGACTGGGTCATTGTCTAACCCTGCAGCAACGTGCCAAGGGTAGGTGGACTCCCTCTGGATGTTGTCTAGAGGAGATGGCTGTCCTTCTGCTGTCTGCCCACAAAAGTCAGATGCTGCTGGTGAGGTAGGATGCCCTCTTTGGTTTAGATTTTGGCTTTGACATGCTTGATGGAGTCACTGGGTTCAAACTCAAGGGCAATGGTCTTGCCCATAAGGGTCTTCACAAAGATCTGCTGCTCAACCACTGTTTTAAAAGGAACTCAGTGGAGAGGGTGGCCTTATTTCATCCTCACAATACAATATAGAGGTTGGTGCTATTGTTGTGCTCATTTATCAGAGAAGGAAATTGAGACCCAGAGAGTTTGACCCCATGCTGGAGATGGGATTAAAATCTGTGAGGCATGACTCTGAGCCTTAGTTTTATATTCACTACACTACATTGCTTAATATACCCTGTGAGGGGGAACATCCCTGAGATGCGGGAGGCCTGGGAGGGAGCTATTGTTTTTCAAGGCTTGGGTCTGCATTCTCAGCTTAACTCTTCAGGCTTTTCTGTTAGTGCAGAGGAAAGGATTTGAGGTCCTCACTGATGCAGGTAGCTGAGTTCAGCATCAGAGTGTCATGGCCAAGGACAGCAGTGGCAGCAACCATAGCAGTTAGGGCAATGGCACTGCCTCCTCCAGCCCAGCCCAGGTTTGATGGGCAGGACAAAGCCCACTATGTAGACAGTGGACCCATCTGAAAATATTCCCTGGGTTTCAACCACCTGGTTCTGGCACAAAAACAAATGCCACAGTGGGACGATGACTCTCAGAGAAGCAAGATTGGCAGCACATTGGTTCACACATCACAGATCGCAGGGTGGCTGCATCTCAGAGGCTAGAGTGATGGAAGAAAGAAAGCAAAGCCAATGGAGCTGGAGCTGGAGATGGAGCTGGCAAAATCAGAACTCAACCTGTTAGAATTGGACTTTTATGGGTACCGATCAGAACCAAGTCCCGCTAATGACTGATCAGAAAGATGCTCTCCAAGGCTGTTGGTGTTTCTTCCGGAGGAAACGAGAAAGCAGGTAAATTTCTTGTTTTCCCTGGGTAGTATTTACTGTCAAGCAGCCATTCATTCAGCCGATTCCCTCCAAAATCCTTTTCCAGCAGGGTCTTCCTGGGGTTTATTCTTCCATCTGTGAATCTGGCTGGCCCTAAGAGAAAGTTAAGAGCTTGTACTCTTGTACTTTGAGGGACTCCAATTGCTTAAAACAGACATCAGAGACTGACAACAGGACTAAATTAAACATTTCCAATGACCCAGAGGCTTAGAGTGGGATGGTCACATTGATTTTACACTGATAGGAAGAAGTTTTGAGCCCTATCCCCCGAAATTGCTATACTAAAGTTAAGGAAATACTTCCAAATTTATTTGTTTTGTATCCTCTGTGATACTTTATGATTTAATTCACTGAATAGAAAGAGCTCTTCAGCAATGTCCTTAAATTCTCTTGATCTTGAGTTCTTTTTCTTCTTAAATGTACTATTGATCAATTGATGTACTTGTTCTTTTATACTCTTTGAGAAGAGTTATTTATGAATCCATTGTTAAACTCCTAAATGGGTGGAATCAATTTTCCAATTGCCTGAGAATAAATATCACATTCTTGTCTTCCAGGAGCCATAAGCAAATAAACTTCCCCCCACTAATGAAACAGAGTCTCTTTTAAGTGGTATTTCTGGTAGGAAGGAAAAGTGGGAAAAGTTCTCAGATATTTGTCAAACCAAATGAAACGTTTGGTTACCTCTTTGAACTTGTTAAAATACAACTTTCGTAAGTGTCCGTCAAATTTCATTGATATAAACTGTGTTTTCTTGGAAACTGGAAAATTATAATGAGCTATGAATATTTTTATTTTCATGTCATTAATTTATTCAATATTTATTCAATAAATATTTTTGGAGCACCTAATATGTGCTTAGCACTGTGGGGACTACAAAGAAGGAAAAGTAATAGTTCTTCTTTTTAACGTTCTTAAGATCTAGTTGGATAGATTTCAGAAAATTATAAACGGCTTGCTAGGGGTCATGACATTGGAGGATAATAGGGAGAAAGAATCAGTGTGTCCATGGGAAGCAGCGAGAAACAGAACTGGTTTGAACACAGGAAAAGTGAAAGCTTAAGAAGAACCAGAGAGGACATCTAATCCATTAGGTCCAATTTCAGATCTGGTTCAGGTGTAAAGGTCATATAGTCCAATTCAGAAGAGTGAGGTGGGAGCAGACTGTAGGAAACAAAGGTGTGGAAAATGAAATAGGAAGCACTGTAGGAGTCAGCTATCATCAGAAGAGATGTTACATGGTTCTATGTATAATTATCTAATAGCAATAGGTAACATGTTAAATGCTATGTGCCAGGCAGCTTCTTAATCATCCTGGTATCTCATGAGTTTGCTATTACTATCTGTATTTTATTTATGAGTCAGAATAATTTGTGGGAGTTTGCAAACCAAGTAATCTCTGAAGCTGGGCTATGAATTCAGCCACCTAATTTCAGAGCTTGTGTTTTCAACCACTACCAGGTATGTGCAAGGTACCAAATAAGAGGTATAGGGAACAGGCTGCTAAAGGAACACAGCAGAGAGAGATGAAGGGATTACTGTGGGCTGAAGGCTGCAGCAAAGACTTCTTGAAGACTGTTTCACCTTCCTAGAGATACAGTTAGCATTTTCACAGGCGGAGAGCAAAGGCTGGTGGAGACCAGCAGAGCAGAAGAAGGAAGGCAGAGTCTAGGCTGGCATGTACCTTGCCTTGTCTGCAACGTGTGTTTGGGGCAGAATATTTGAAAAGGGAGCTAAGATATAAAATTGCAAAGATACTTTGAAACCGGAAAATGTAACACCTTCGATGGGGAGGAAGTGAACAAGAAAATAATACCATGGAAGTTATCCGTGTCAGATAGAAAGGCAAGAGGAGTTCTCCAAGGGAAAGCGAGTAATGATATAAAAGCAGAAAGCCCAGAACACAGGCAGGGGTGATTCTGATGATTAGGGCCTGGGAGGAAGGAAATGGACACTAATCCACAAACACAAGCCTGGGGAGGTGAGGCCTTGGCCAGGGCGGTGGCAGTGTGTATGGAAAGGAGTATGCTTGCTGAATAAATGAATGGATGTGTGAATTCAAGAAGCAACGATGTGAGGAAACCCAGCGTGGTAGGTGAGTCAGCATAGTGTAGTGGTCAAAGTGTAGACCGTGGAACCAGACTGCCGGGATGAGATCCAAAACTGGGCTCTGCCTCTGATCAGCTATGTGACCTTGGACACATTCTCTCATCTTTCCCTGGCTATTACCATCATCTGCACAATGAGGCTGTTGATTGTACTGGCACCAGTGGGCTGTCGTGAGCCTTAAATGACTTGACATCCTACAGCGTGTGGAACAGTGCATAGCACGCAGTAAGCGTTATATATATAAATATTTATTAAATAATTCAAGAAGCAAAACACCAAGTCACTGGGCAAATAACCTCTATACTCTTTATTAAGAATCAGATAATTGAGAGGCATCATTCAAATATCTGCCTGGATACTGACTCCTACTAGAGCCCTGCATTTTGCTTAATAAGTGCTCTATGTATTAAT
The DNA here is from genome assembly GCF_041146395.1 of Eulemur rufifrons. Taxonomy (NCBI): domain Eukaryota; kingdom Metazoa; phylum Chordata; class Mammalia; order Primates; family Lemuridae; genus Eulemur; species Eulemur rufifrons. Next base: position 37,097,960 of record NC_090987.1, on the reverse strand, counting down.
AGTAAGTATGTACCACATATACTTTTTGGTTTTGACTTATGGAGTTAATATCCATGGTTTCAAAGATCTCATAATATAGAGGGATATAAATACACAGAGAAAGTCAATGACAAACCTTACTAACTTAGATAATGTAAAATGCTGTAATAAATATAGAAAAATACTACTTCTTCATGAGTAATAGAGGAATCCAGTGAGTTGACCAAGAGATGCTTCCCAGGTGACATTGGAGGTGGCTGCTAAAGGGAGTGAGGGACATTCTGCCTGAGGCAACAGCACAGCTCTATGCTCCATGATGATCAACACTGTGTGTATCTTGTGCCCAGCACAGTCTTGGAACAAATGTATTTTGAATGAATGGACACATCCACAAAGAATCAGAAGGCCAAATGGGAATGTTTGGAACATGTAATAAATCATGCAACTCCTCTTTAAATAACATTTTTAGACACTTCACCTCCACTATAACACCCTCACCCATCTTCTTGATGTAGGTAAGGGAGTAACTGAACTTTGTAAGCTTCACCATGAGGCCATGGAATCCTTGAGGACAGGGGCCACATCATATCATATTTTGTCATCCATGCAAAGTGCAATGTTTTTCACATGTTGAGCACTCAATGACGAAGAAAGCAAAAAGGAGCTGACAGAAAGACATCCTGCCATCTACAATTTCAAATAAAAGTTTATAATCTAACATTGACCCTCCAGTGGGTCCACATTTAATTAGACAGCAAAATAAGAAAAATAAGCTAATAAATGACAGGATGATTTGGTGATACTGGAATTTGCATAACTGTAAATGTGATTGTGTGTATATATGTGTGTACATATGTGTTTAGAAAGCAGCTGCAATTATTGAAGTGTTAAATTTAAACTGAACAATGATTGGAAACTTTGGTTGTGTTCCTATACATTGCAAAATGATACATTATGTAACAAAAAAAGCAAGAACAAAAACAAAAACTGGACTTTGTGTCCTTAAGTACAGTTCAACTTGAGGCATATAAGAAAACAAAAGTTCAAAGAAACAATTTGGATGTTGCATGGGAGTTTTTTGTTAGCCTTTCCAACACAAAGTTGTTAGAGGTATTTCTTGTGATATCTCCAGACATGGAGATTTTCACAGAAATAAACAATCATTGGCCTGCCCTTCAAAACACCCAATATGTGGTGCCCAGAGACAGAGTGGTTATCCTTTGCAGCCTTAAATTATGTAAGGTGACACTTCAAGAGACTTGATGTATGAGGCCAGAAGGAGTGTGATAGCATAAATTCCCGAAAGACAGTAGAAGTGCCGGATGCAGCCTGTCCAGGTCCACTAACTTATCCCGGCTCCCTTCTTAAAGGCATTTTGCACATGCAATACATGAACCTACTGAAAAATCTTTATTAGTATCAAGGCTGTGGAGTAGCGTATGTACATTACGTAGGCTATCCTCTTTGTAATTTTCAGCTTTCATTATGTATTTGTCTTAGTTCCCAAATACATTGTAAATGGCACGAGGTCATCTTATTCCCAATCTTTACCTACTTTTTCTATTATCTACATGGTAGCCATAGTGCTCTTAAATAAAATGAGAATGTGTGTGTGTAGTGTGTGTATATATATATATATATATATGTCTCTGGCTAAAAATTTTCCAGTGGTTTCCCACCATTCTTAGATTCTGTAACCTTAGCTTTCAAATTTCATGCAGTCACTTGTGCCTCAGTCTGTTCAAGCTTCTATAACAAAATACTGAGTTTGAAGTCATAGGTTGGGTGACTTAAACAAAAGACATTTATTTCTTATAGTTCTGGAGAATGGGAAGCTCAAGATCAAGGTGCCAGGTAGGTTGGTGTGTGGTCAGGGTGTGCTTCTCTGGCTTGTAGATGTCTGACTTCTCACTGTGTGCTCATATGGCCTCTCTCTCTCCCCTTTCTCATAAGGGCACTAATTCCCTTCATGAGGGTCCCACCTTCATGACCTCATCTAAATCTCATCTAAATCTCCCAAAGGCCCCACCTCCAAACGCCATCATACCCGGGTTAGATCTTTAACATATGAATTTTCAAAGGGTCAAAATTGCAACCAATAATAACCTGCAAAGTGTCACTGCAGCCTTTCCCTCAGAACTGACCTTCTACTAGCGTCTTGCCACATTGGTGCACATACAGCTCCTGCCACACTGGTCCTGTTTCTGTTCCTTAAATCAGCCAAGATTATTCCTATCTCTAGGCCTTTGTACTTGCTGGGGCCTCATTTCCCCCATGTCTTCACATGCCTTATCCTTCAGCTCTCAGTTCCAGTGTCACCTCCTCAGAGAGGTTCTCCTTGGCCACCGTAGTATAAATCTTCTTTCTTATCTTTCACTCATCACTGTCTCTCACGTTATCTCACCTTTTTTTCTTCTTAGTACTTATCCACTAGCTAAAGTTATCTTTGTTAGTTGCTCTTACAGTTATTATCTGTGTATTGCACTTGTATGTAAACTCCATAAGAAAAGATATCTATACTGTTTATTACTCTATCTGTAAAATCTAGAATCTAGCATTTGATGTGCACATACATATAAAAAATATATATCTTATGGTAGTATTTTATATATATATATATATAAATATGAAATGTTGCAATATACAGCATAGTATCCCAAACATCTTTGATGCTTAAAAGTGTATAACATTTGTCGATGATGGTAAATCAAAGAGTGAAAGTAACTACATGGTTTCATGACTTATCCTGGGCAAAGTTGTGCGACATGTTGTTTTAATTTGTTTGGTTTTTGTATGTTTTATTATAATTTAGCATTTCTCTCTTTTTGCCTTCTCTATTGTCCTTCTCTTTCCCCGAGTCACTTTTGCTCCACCACCATTGACCAATGATTAACTGCTAACTCATCCCCAATGTGGTTTAGCTTTTAACACTATATATACAGGCTGAGTATCCCTTATCTGAAATTCTTGGGACCAGAAGTATTTCAGGTTTTGGACTTTTTTTTTTATTTTGGAATATGTGCCTATACATAATGAGATATCTTGTAGATGAGAACCAAGTCTAAACACAAAATTCATTTATATTTTATGTACACCTTATACACATAATATTTAAAAAATTTTTGTGCATGAAACAAAGTTTTGACTGCATTTTGGCTATGACTTATCACATGCATGGAATTTTTCTCTTGTGGTATCCTGTCTTCATTCAAAAAGTTTAAGATTTGGGAACATCTGAGATTTTGGATTTTTGGATTGGGCATGCTCAACCTGTACCAAGGTTTCGCCAGGTTAAGGGGACAGAATCTCTAACAATGGCATAATAGAAACGACAGGCAGACGGGGGACTATTTTGGTTGGTGTGGGGAAGCTTTTTGGTGCTGTTCCTATTATGCCACAAAGGTAATGGGCTTTACAGGCTAGGTCTGAGAGCTAAGAGTTTCTCCCTAGGCTGGGGAAGGAGAGAAAATGCTAAGATTTGTCTACCTAATTTAAGTGACAAGCCTTGTAGAGCAAGCCTTTGACTACTGGGCTTTGTAATATTTCAGGGTCTGACCTGAGGTATAAAAAATATTCTCACAGCCAACTCATGAATAACAAAGAGGCTTAGTTTTGCCTGTTCCCGCTGTGGTCAGAGATCCCACCTCTGTCTCCCATGTCACCTACTAGTTCCTAACGAGTGGACTAAGCCAATATGCTACAACATTTTGGCATTCATATCTGCTTATGAATAATAAAAATGCAATTCAAACATATGTTTTCTCATTTTAGGATCCTCTCATTCCCTGCTTTTGCTCTTAATGCACAATGTTAATGTCAAATCTGTTTGCTTTAATTATGTTAAGAGGTTATGTTGGAAGGTTATCCATTTAGTCTTTAACAGCATGAAATAGCACTTATATTATCATTGTCACTTTCTGCACATAAACAAGAACTTGATTAACCATAGCTAACCACCAGAAAATAAATCTTCTCTTAAATGCAGACATTTTTAGTGGATAAGCACTAGGTGTCACTAGTATACTCTCAACTGCAATTATCTATATCTTCAGAGGAGCTTTAAGTGAGACTGGTAAAGAAATATAGGCATTCCTAGCAATAATAGGAAATTGTTTCCTCAGCAAATAATGTGTCTTTGTTTAAAACCAGGTCAGACAAATATCTCTTTAAAATACTTTAATGAATTATGTGAAAATAGTAAAGTAAGTTTGAGTAGGAGATCATCCCTACCTATATTAGAAGCATATTCGAAACTTAAATGTGAATCAAATATTTGTAAAACTGAATTATGTTTTCTCTCTGACTTCCTTTAAATTTTGGACATGTGTTTTCACCCCTTCCTCCTGGTATTCACAGTTTAGCATAAGATATAAATTATTTCTGAGGGGGTGAAAATGTTCTGTATTTTTCAATAAGTGGTAGCACCATGGAATTATACAGATGAAGAAAGTCATTGTGCTGACCATTTGAGATTTGACATTTTACTGTACAAAAATTATGCTGCAATAAAACACTAGTAAAAATCACAATTATTCATCTTAATGTTGCTCCCAATAGCCTCTTGCTTTTGTAAGCAGATATTCTGTGATTAAGTAATTACTCTACATAGCATTTTCAAGTAGTTAGTCAAATGAATGTTCAATCTATCTGATCTTTGTATGTCTTAAAATATGCCACATGGCCAATTTTCCCATTGTGGGACTGCTCACCACTCAATAAGGATTGAATGTTTAATATTTAAGGCACCATAGTGATGGCTTTTGCATTGATATGGAACCATTTTGTTGATTGTAATAACTGCCCTTTTGAGTAGGAAGAGATTTGATGGATGTGAGTAGGTATACAATTGACTAACAATTATTTTAAATTATGTCTATTATTTTTTCTTAAAGCAGAAATATCTACATACTCCATTTAAGCACTGCCTTAAATTCAATTATGTATGTGCATTTTCTTAAAGCTCAGGTATAAATGCAATCTACTGCATAATTTTTGTTGCAACATAGTCTACCAGTCTAATTACTAAATGTGAGCCATAGCTTTTGTTTTTCTATAAACTGTGTGATTAGCCATTTCATTAGATATATGAAACCTGAAATTGAAAGCTTGGATAAAATTATTTCAGGGAAATTCTTTATGTATGCTTTACAAAGAAAAAAAAAATCCCCAAACCCTCCAACTTATCCAAGTTTTCTACGCTTTGCTTTCCTCTTTTTAACCAAACCATTCACTTCTCTTTTGCCACTCAAAATGACCAAAATGATGTATCCTTTTCTTGCTTTTTTTTGTCTGAGAAAAAGAAAAGTAGTGGGGTTCTTAACCTCCCATTGCCCAATCCTTTTGCTAGAACTACGCTGATCTTTAAGATTGGCTGTAATATATCGTACCTTACCTATCTACCTTAAATTCCAGCTCATTGATCTTCTCAGAGTTTAAATTTCTGTTTATTCCCTTTTACTTTAGACTTTTCCCAATTGGTTCTATGCCTCTAAATGTGCTTAGAACAACAATTTAGATCCTTTCTCCATTCTTCTTAGCCTCAGCTCTCCAGATCTTGCAAACTATATCTATAACCTACCAGTCCTACACACCAGCATAATATATGATTTGATTCCCATCTGAAACCTTAGTCTCAGCTATTTTGGATTGAGTGCCACCATGGTACAAGATTTTGTGTGCTCCTCCTTTACTCTATTTGAGAAGCCAGAATACTTATTACACACAGGGAGACAGTCCAGGAGAAAGAGATATTTATTGAGTTTCTATTATGTGCCGGGTATAAAGCTAAGGAGTGGGGTACAGATATAGGTTTAGACATGGGCCCTAATCTTAAAGACCTTATAATATACTGTGGATGACCTACATATAAACTGATAATTTTAATATAATAATAAATACCTCTCATACACTAATCTTGTCAAGTCCAACAGGAGAGCTAGAAGATAATATATTTGTAGCAATGATTTAAAAATAAGCAAGCTTATTCCATCGAGACAAGGGATTGAGAAAGAATAATTATTAAACAACTATGATGGTGAACTCCCATCTGAGAATTTCTGGTAGACAAAGAGATCATGCAAGATTGTGAATAAGAAGCCTAAACACAAATATATATAAATATATACGTGCGTGTGCTCATGTATCATAAAGATGGAAGTCAGGTGGCACCTACTGCACTTCAGTAGACAGGCCTGTGAAAGACAGCTTCCCCTTCTGTTTCCCAAGTGCCTGATCACTTTTGTCTAATTGCTAATCCTGTTCTGTTCGATAATATACTATAGGAGAGAAAACTGCTAAAGAGCTTTCCTTTCCTTCCTCTGCATTTTTGTCCTCATAGAATTGCATTTCCTACAAGATTCCCATCAGTAATCCACAGCGAAGACACAAAATAAAGATAAAAATGTAGAAGAACATCTTACATGAATGATGATGAATAAGATGCATCGTGGAGGTAAGAGTCATTGTCGTCTGGTGCGGCTATAGAGGAAGGCCCTGCCAGTGTGTTTGGGGGGTCTGTGCCATCACTCAGGGCACTCTGTCAGCTCTGGGCATGGAGCGAATTCCTGATGCTGTTGCAGTGCTTTGCACCACCCAAGACTGTGTCTCAAGGGCAGACCCAGGCAGGAGAGGGGAGCGTCTATGGTCGGCAATATGAAAGATAAGTTTGCACTTGGTGCCACAGACCAAGAAATGATAGTTTAATATCAATCATCACAGACAATTGCAAAAGAACTGGATGTTCATACACAGAAGATATATTACCTATTATATGGCAAATCTATCACAAACAGTACCCCAACACTTACCGACTAAAAACTGAATAAGCATCATAGCTCCAAGAGCAAATAAGTTTAAATAGATGTGTTTGTCAAGATGGAATTGAATTGACCTTCAAGTTCCTTGTACTTCCAGGGTAGCAACTACAGAATAGCATCGTTTAGGCCTTCATTATCATAAGCAGGAGGGAAGTTTTTGACATTGTCATGAAGTGCTAGTAGTTCTCAACCTTACTTCATCATTAAAATATATATATATATATATTTTTTTTTCTACTGCTTGCAAACATCTGTATCCTTGAATCAAAAAATCTGGGACCTGAACAGAATCTCAGACATCATCTAGCCATTGGTCTCAAAACTCGATCATAGCAGCATCACTAGGGAGGGCGGAGCTTTCAAAATACAGATTTTCTTGTTGCATTTCTAAAGATTCTGAGTTCGTAGTTATATTTGTTTCCTGGGGCTTCCATAGCAAAGTGCAACAAACTAGGTGGTTTAAAACAAACAAAAATATTCTCACAGTTCTGGAGGTTACTGGTTTGAAATCAAAGTGTTCACAGGGCCATGTTCCCTCTGAAAACAATAGAGGAATCCTTCCTTGCCTCTTCTTAGTTTCTGGTGATGTCCAGCAATCTTTGACATTCCTTGGCTTGTAGATGCATCACGTCAATCTCTGCCTCTATCTTCCTATGGCCTTTTTTCCTCTATGTCTCTTCTTCTCTTAAAAGGATACCAGTTATATTGGATTAAGGGCTCACCCTAGTATAACCTCATCTTAACTAATTACAAATCAGGCCACATTGCCAGGTACTGGAGGTTAGGACTTCAACATTCTTCTGGGGAGACACACTTCAACCCATAACATGGGTATTGGAACGGGACTTGAGAATCACTCGGGTGATTTGGAGATAGCCACATTCGAGAACCACTGGTCAATCATTCCAATTCTCCTCTTTTACAGAAGAGGAAACTGAGGGCTAGACATATCTAGGGCCTTTTAAGTGACAGAGTTAGAACATGAATAAACCATTCACAAATCTATGTAAACTGCCACCCTCTTGGTTCCCACTTTACCATTATGATTACAGTGATGGTTCCTTGAACTTGGATTAGGATCTTTTGATATTCTTCAATTTTAATCAAAAGCTCTGTAGAAAAATACTCTATTTTAAAATCTATTGCATAATACTTAACCTAAGAGTTTTACATTTAAAAAAATTCTTGCAGCAGAATCTTTCAGGTATTCAAGCAAGGTGGAATAGATCAAGTGCATTTGTGTCTATAAAGAAGCACATAAAATATTTAATATATAATCAGGGATATCAAAGCAGAGCACAGTTGCACTTTCTGCCTAATCTCTGCACCCCCCCATCCAATAAATTTCCAAATAAGGGAAATTTTAACTACTTTTCTCAACATAAAAATAAATATGTTGAATCAATGAGATTTTCAATTGCAGAGGCATGAATTGAGATAATGTGCTTCATGAGGACAAATATTTACAGCTGGCCTATAAAATTATCAAGATTGAAGGACACTTATTTGTATGTACATACTAATGGTTCTGAACACAATTTAATGAAGAGAAATGACTATGGACAAATAAGGCAATTTATACACAGGAGAAATTGAAATATGTGACATGTAAATTGAAAGATATCATCTTTTCTGATCATAAGGTTATCTCAAATCCTATCTCAAATTCATTTTTTAAAAGCTGAAAAATTAGGTTGTGATGTGACCAATGTGTTTAGGGAATGGGATGACATGCAAAATATAATAAAAATATTAACCAAGTCACTTTCAAACTATTAGTGGTTGGCCATCAAACAAAATTCTAGAGATAATTCTTAAGCAAAGGAACAACATTAAACATTTTGAGATAGACATTACTGACTTTAGGCAGAATTGAGAGTAAATGTGAAAAAGCTGAAAGATAAATAGCAAACATCAACAAGCAGAGGAAGAAGAACAATAGATCAGAAACAAAGGGGAAAAGCAGAGGTCACTCTGCCAAACAGCCTGCAGAGAAGAATGTCTCAGAGTGAGGTTTAGAGACCACCGAGACCGGCAGCAGAAACTTCTATAACATTTGTTAAGATAAAAATTTCCGGACACCACCCCAAATTCATCAAGTCATAATATTTGTTCTCTGTACATTTTAAACTCCCTCTGATGATTCTTAAGTACCCTTAAGTTTAAGAGACGGTGGCTTAGATTTTTATAAAACATAAAGAGAGGTTCAGAGGTGAAAGCCATAAAGAATATAAAGAACCTGTGTAGGATGGAACTGAATGAGAAATTATAGCATATAATTGAAAGGGTTTATATGAACTTCTTTAAAGAAACAGAAAAGATAAAGAGCAAAGAGCAAGTTCATGGAGCTGACACCCGATTCCAGGAAAGGAAAATGGAATCAATGATTTAGAGGAAGGTGCTCACAGGTCAAGAAGGAAGGTGGTACGATCAAGCTTGTGAAGAACAGGAACTGAATTCCTACAACTTTCGAAAATGTCTTGTGCAAACTTTTGGGTGCAGCTTTGAATGGCAGACGGGAAAAATACTATGCAATTGTCAATGTACAGAGAGAAAGGAATGAAAAATGTGTTTATAAAAAGGCAGACAGAAAACATTAGAAATTAGATATCTGTGATAGCTCATCAGCCTGAACCTATAAAGATATTTCAGCAATTCTTATGAGAGATGGTATTTAACTCAATTCCAAAAACATCTGTAGATTGGGCATAGATTATGTATGAAGATTTTTGTTACATACTTAGGGTGGTACACACCTCCTCTTCTCCAGAAAGTTCAATTCTAGAGTAACTAGACAGTCAAGCACAAAGTAAATGTGATACGAGACTTCTGTTATGTTCAAATATGACTTGAACACGTATGTGCCAAGCACTGTACTGACTACTGAGGTCACAAGAATGAGTGACTAAAAATGTCCTCAGCACAGGATGGGCATGAGGCCAATGACAGAGCTATGCACAAGGGAAACACTGTACAAGAACGACTGATGGATACAGACCATGGAGTTGGTAACTGACGTGATAGAATGAATCAGATAAAGAAATGTGGATGGGATATGGCATAAAAGGAAAGGAGCTTGAGATGATGTTCTAGGCAGTAGAGAGCAGCATCATGGCAAGAATCCCATTAAGTATGTTTGGGGAACTATATATACGATGCAGTTTCATTTTGTATATATCTAGACACATAGATTTAAAGTAGCAAAATATACAAGGTATTAATAAACTGTGCCTTTATGTACAAAATTTGAAAAGTGAAAAATCCCCTAAATTTAAAGGACGATTAATTTAAACACTGATGAGCTTACAATTTCTGTTATTGGCATGTGGTCACTCTAGCTAGCAGCTAGTAAACAGAAATATTTCCTGTCCTGTGTCTTATCACTATGCGTTAATCTGCACTCAGACTTCTGTGAAAGCTTTTGGTGACTTTCATCCTGTAACATTAGCATTCACTGCTCTGTAATTTAAATTATTTCCCTATGCCATGTAACAATATACTCAAAATTCTTATTAAATAGTGCTGCCAGGGCTAAGGCTAAAATTTAGGCCTGAGGTAATGCCTGAAAATCCACAACTTCGAAACAGGATTTAAGTGCAATAAAATGCCACGAGGAAGTATTCTCCTGTAAATTTAAGAAAATATACAGTGTGAAAGAAGAATAGCAGGAATGCTGGGCAGAAGAACATAAAAGGAAAAATAATTTAAAATGGTGAAAACCCACCTGTTCCAAAATGCCCCTCTAAGTTTAGATTTTTTTTTTTTTTTGCATGGGAAAATTTTAATTTTTGACTAATAGTTTTGAATTACATAGGTCATTAGTAATTCATCACCGGTATAAGATGCACCTGTCCAGTGCTGCTGAGCATAAAGCATAGGACAGGAAGTTGTAGATCATTGGCTGGAGAAGGAGGGACAAATCACAGGGCTTCACGTGTCCCATAAAGCTTGTGGGATTCAACCTCTGAGTGAGAGAGAGATGACTGCAGTTTTAAAAAGTAGCATGACATGCTCAAGTTTCTGTTGGGAGAGTTCATTCAGAAAGCAGTATGGCAGAGGACAAGACTAAAGGCAAAATGATCTATTAGGTGACTACGTTTGTGATTAGGTCAAAGAAGATGAGGACCTACCAGTGGTGACAGTTTTGGGGAAGAAAGCATCACTTGAAAAGTATTGAGCTAGTCAGTGAACAAATATCAAGAAAATGCCTATTACGTGCCAACAACTGTTCTTTGCCTTAAGAGGTAAAATCCATATCACGTGGAGCTTGACTGGATGTGTCAGTTGTTGAACAGAGTAACTAACAATCTGCTAGGGAAACAGAAGAAAGGGGGTAGCTCCTTCTGACTAAGAAGTTGTTCTGCAAAGGCTATTTGGAGCAGATGGAACTTGAATTTGGTCATGAATGATGGGGAAACGTTTGAGAGACAGACACTGAAGAGCAAGGATAAAGATGGCCAAGAAGATCAAACAAACTGAGCCAATGCCTGGATGTTCTGGGTTAGAGGATGCAAAGCCGGCTTGTCTAATTGACCACTGGGGTCTGGCTGGTTGTAACCGGAGACGAAGCTAACATTAGGTAAGGCATACATTTGGGAAGACTTTTGCAGGGCAGGATAAGGCCTTTGGATCTTATTCTGCAGTGAATAGTCACTGAACATTTTAGAACAAATTCTAGATTACAATTAATAGGTAAATTTACAGATGAGATGAAGACCATGTACTATCAGACAGGTCCAGCCTGTTATAGGCAGATACTTGATTTAAAAATAGACTTTATTACTTATCAGTTATTCAGTGCTGCCTCTTTTGTATATTTAGGGTGTTTCTAATCGACTGGGTCAAGCTGTTTATAATTCACACAGAGTATTATTATCTGGAATAAGATTGTATACTGTCCCAAGACCTGCCCATTTTTCTCCTGTTAAAGACCTCGGATTTGTTAGATTGAATGACAAGACAGTTTGATAGAAATCCAGTTTTACTTGTTCTAAATTACCACATTATGTTATTTTGTCTCTCATTAAAAATGTCATTCCATATCTAATGCTAGTTACATTTCAAAGAAATCATTTTCATTAAATCAAATATTGCATTATTCTTCTTCCTCTAAAAACGTTAAGACAGGTATTTAATCAGAAAGAAGACATTGCCAATTTCAGATCTTTCTTGTGTTTTAATTTGCAATTTACACATTCCTACTAATAGCTCATTCAGTTCTATGCTAATATAACTAATGATTTAACAACATTTGAAAATCAATTTTAAGACTAAGATTGAAAAGGCGTGTTTATCTATTCCTATGCAATTTCTACTTAATGGTGTTTGGATTGGTCTCTTGCGTGTTGTACCTTTAAGCAAAAGTATAAATTACCTTTTTCTAAAACCCAACTCAGAACTCACTGCCTCTAGGAAACCCTCAAGGACTTATTTTTGGCACAATTTTTGCTTCCTTTGAATACCACCTCAGAATTTAGTCATTTTGTGCTTTAGAAGTCACGCCTGTTGTGTAGCAGCAAAGCAGGAATAGCACAGGTTCATCGGTAATCTGTAAGACCAGCCCATTCTTCCACACCACTGCAAATACACAGGATTCAATCACTAATAACGCCAAGGGACAATAGCTAAGATAAACATATGGCAATTTACTAGACTGATGTTCTTTCTGGGTAAAAATATCCTGTCAATTCTATTAAGTCCATTATAGAACCTATAGAGAAAACATTTTCTACACTTCTGATGCCCTCTACTAAGTTCAAGGCAGTCCTGAGCTGGACAGTCAGAACAGGTTTTAGTGGGAAAGTGAACAAGGAGAAATACTCTGGTTACCGGGGTGGGGGTGTGTGAAAGCTTTTTTAACCTGCTCTGAGAGAGAAAGAGCTCGAATGGTTGGCAGGAGAGCTCCCAGCTATCAATGAGCTCAGGCAGTGGCCACGGCTTTGGACTCTCCCCAGGGCTGAGGTTTCACTGCTGCTGAAGATGCTAGCAAAATATCTCAGCCATTTGTAAAATAAGGCATTTTCCTGCAGTGGAAAACGAATTTTCTCTTGTCAGAAAAATGATCAAGTCAAAGAGCATGAGCAGGCAGTCAGATGTCACGGAGAGGTCAAGCTGGTGGCTCGCCCACGGCCTGTGCTACCAACGCGCTCCTGACTGCCTCAGACATGTGGCTGGAACTCGACGGGCTATTTTGTCAGACCTCTCATTTGTGGTGTTTGGCTCTTTTTCTAGATTTATCAGAGGAGCATTTTCTTTAGCCAAGTGTTCACAGGTCAATAACTACATAACCTTATTGATCACTCTATTTTTCTCTCTATATATGATGAAAAACTCCTCACTGAATGTGTTTTCTTGGGCATTTTTTTTGTTTTGCACAAAATGTCCATATTTCTGTGATCCACATATACAAAGTATATGTATTTTTTCCTTTTTAAATCTTTTCATAAGGCGTTGATTCTTCTGTGAGAATAGGCAAAGTAATATAGATGATGGAAAACCAAGAAAGTACAATAGAAATATAGCTAAAAAATGGATGCAGAATGTTGCTTTCCTGGACCACACTGTGCACAGGAAAGTCAAAACTCCCATCTTATAATTAGGCACTTGACTTTAACTCATACTCATAATTATTGGAGCTATAGTTCTATCAACCACCACTCTGGTGGCATTGTGACATTTTCAGGCTAAGAAAATGCTCTTCCTTAAGGTAACACAAAAAAGTGCCAGCAGTTAGGGAGGAGTGTTAATTTTAGTGAGCCTGAGGCAAGAAGATAGTCTCTGGTAAGATCAGCTTGCACACAGAATCACGGGTGGCATCCTAGTACCACTGGGGGTCATGCAAGGACCTCTTCGCTACCCTAGACCACCATGGAAAATAGGAGACCAGGAAGCCATAGAGAGAAAAGGTGATTTCTCTCTTGTTATCTCTACCAAATGGATCAAGAGAGGGGATAATCAAGCACTTCCATCTAACCATCATGGGCAACGTTAACTTGAGCAGTCAGTATTTACTGTGAAATAAGTAGCCAGTCATTGAAGTTGACACTGACCTTGGCAGAGTTACTTAATGATTCTCTACCCTTCTCCAATGAACCTCTTCCTTGAAGAAACCTCACTTTTCCACCTAAGAAACTATATACCTTTGATCCATCAAATCCTTCTCAGAATCTTGCAAAAAGATATTTTTGAATCTCAAAGAGCTATTTTTAATTAAACATAGCAGACATATAAATATTCTGAAAAGGAAGTTATAGTATGGAATGAATTTTGGCAAATAGCTTTATTACCACCTACTGTACTGGCCTTTCACATTGATTATATATATATACACACACACATATATGTATGCATTTTCATTATAGAAAAATCCTCAATTGTTTGTGTACATTTTTAAGTGTTAATTCTTATAAAGGACTGAAAAACCATAGCTCAAAGAACAATAATTATTTCTAAGTATCCATTTTAATATCAGGAAAAAATAATAGTATAAAAGGGTTCATTAAAATACTTTCTGCTATTATTATGTGATCCTTTGTAAAAACATGATACTCTTATACATTAGAGGTATGGAAACTATAACCTGAAATGAAGTATTATCTCAAAATTGCCAGTTATGGGAAACAGAAAAATCTTCCCCTAAATTGTTTATTGGCATTCTCTGCTAAATCACCTTTGCAAACACTCTCTCCCCCAGAGTCTTAAATGTGGTCAAAACATTCTCAAATTCAGAATCTGCCAACCTGAGGCTAGTAGATTCTTAGAAGATCGGGCAGAGAATAGGTACAGAGAGGTGGAAACACTCCGGTAGACACATTTGCTGCAGGCAGGCCAGAAGCCAGCGTTCCTAAAAACCCAACTCCAGGTTGAATTCATTTGTCTTCAGCTAAGTTGCTGCCTAAAGGTTTTTGCAGATTTAACCCAAGGATATTTGTGAGTTAGCCAGCCCCCCTCCCCGCACCCCCCCCAGTTGAGTTCTTGTTATGTGTAGTGTACTCTTTTAGGGTCTTTGGGAAATGTAGTAATATTTCCAACAGCTATAAAAAAAAACATGGTCAAAAAGGTCCTAGTTGAGAAAGAGAATTTTAATTTCCTTTTCTTGGGTCTTAAGGAATCCAGACACTGAGGTTTGTGGCTTTTTGTGGTGAAAAATTATAGCTTTTATATTTTAGAAGCACGTTAAGAGCTAAGCAGAACATATCTGAAGGTGTTCCCAAAATGAAAATGAGTCATACTCTGTATCTAGTTACACATTTATCTCTCGGTCTCTTACCATTTTCTTATCAATAGCCTTGAAGTAAAAGTGTTCTTTAAATACCTAGCCTCTTTTCAGTTTTGCTACAAAAAGATGTATTGGAGGAGGATAAAGAAGTAATGTCCCCAGAGGCCAGGAAAGTGTTGATAGCAGAAAAAGGGAGAGGTCCCTAAAGGAAAAGTATAGTCAGAGGATTAAAGCTGAGAATAAAAGGGTCTATTTCCTCCTTCAAAGGGAGAGTATCCATGGCTAGGTTTCAAGGTGAGGGTTTGATTTTACTGGTACGGTAGTGATTTAACTTTTTGATCCTATGTAGTGTGAAGAACTGTGCTAGGTCCTTGGAACATAAAATTGATAAGACACAGTGGTTACCCCGAGGGAGGTCAAGTTATCTTGATTAATTTGACTTCCCTTTTTTTAATCAAGGAAAGTTTAATTTGAAGGACATTTGTCAAATAGCTGTGTCAAAATATAAAGCAACTATTTTAAAGTATCAATAATAGTCATAATAAAACCTTACTTAATTCCTGACCCTTAATTTCCACTTCTTATTCCTAATCATGAATCAGAAATGGGATGGGGCCACAGGTAGAAGGAGAAGCACTCATTTTTAATTTTAAAAGCTTGAAATATAATGGTTGATTTTTAAGTCCATGTAAAACTGGCTGTTGCATTGTGACTACCTAAAGAGCTGCGTGAAGTTCTTTGCATGGAACTGTCTTGGTCTCTTAACATTGCAGATTTCAGTAGAAACAAGTAGCTTCCAGCTGGATCATCTGGGTTTTTTGGGAGAAATGATTCAGCGTTGTGGTTTCCAGCTAGAAGAGGTGCAGTGTCATTGACGGATTTTGCAAATACTTGACATTGAAAAAGTTAATGGTCGAATCTACGTTAGGTCTAGTGCAACCTTGGAGAAGCAGAGTAGCACCCACAATTAATTTGTCTTGCTTGATTTGATCAGAATCCTACCTGAAACCAGCAACTGATTTGTTGACTTGGTTGATAATTCCTTCAGGGTCACTTTTTGGCCAGATGGCTCTGTGTGCTTCTGATTTAGAGGCTAAAATGGATTTAACTCTCTTTTAAACCTGTAGCACCAAGGTGTGCACTCTGACTTGTGTGTTCAAACTACTCTGGCAGTCAGTTCCTTTCAATATCATGACATCCAATATCCCCAAATGACGCATCTTCCCAGGGTAGCATTCCCAAAGTAGGTGCTACAGAACATTAGTGCCCTGACTTCTTAGAAACTATTCCATGAAAAACAAAATTTATTGGTTATGAGGATGACAAACCTTTTTCCAAACAATGTGCAATGGATTTATTTACTTCAGGATTTCTCAAAACCTTGAATAGGTGAGTGAAGGAAATGAATTAGCTCTGAGGCTCATTTGAGTCCTGGGTCTGCTTCTTAGTAACTTTGACCTTCAGCATGTTATTTAATTTTTCCAAAGCTTGATATGCTTATTTGTAAAATGAGAATAAAAATGCTTGCATCACAGAATTGGTCAGTGGATTAAATAAGATAAAATGCCTAAAGTGGTAATATTTGCCATTTGTTTTAGGGTGTATGTTGTATCCCTGTGTTTCTACATCATAATGCAATTTAGATTATGTTTTTGGCTTATCAAAATGTATATTCAATTTTAGTGTGCAAACAAAGCAGAGGTATTGCTGATTGTTTTAAATTCTACTTAATCGTTCTCCTATTAAATAACCCACTAGAAATGACATAGCAAATCTCTGGGAATTATCTGACCATTTTATGCCCTTTTTTATGTGACCTTAGTATTATCCTATACTGGTCATTGATTTTTCTATTACAATTCTATAACCTTTAAATGGCCCTGCACTAATGATGCCAATGTGTTTTAAAATATTGGAAAGGTAAACCCGTGTTTCTTACATTCAATGCATGCTCTTGCTGAGAAGCTAAATCTCATCCGAGGCCCTGTCCTTTGTTCTTATATTACAGTGAGTTGAGTTCTTGGCTTGTTAGTCAAAAGCCATCAGGATAGCTGAGCTCTGAGTTCCCAGCCATTTACCTTATTTATTGTCACATTATCCATCATCATCATGGTAGACTAAATATCTCTGCAGAGGTCAGTATCTTAGAGACAGTTCAGGTGTTAGTTTCAGCCCAAGAAGGACTTGAAGTAAATCATACCTTTTCTGTTCTTCAGAATCTTTCCAGACTATTTCATAAGAGATCACACTATTGGGATCGAGAGGACTTTTAAAATTCCTTATATAGTACTTTATAAGCATGCCCTTTGGGAGGAAGAGAGAATTGTGACTATATGTAAGAAACTCAGTGATATACTATGATCCACCTCTCTCCCCCTCCCTCTAAACAATAGGCATTACATTTTCAAAGTACCTTGGGCAGGTTTGGAAGGACAGCAGCATGTAAGTTCAATTCTATTTTTGTATGAAAGACTATATAGGATATGAAACATACGTAAAAGCTAAATAGTGTTTGTTGTCTCTTATTAGGCATCCACCTGGGGGACAAACAGGCTGTAGTAAAGGTTTTCAGGGAGGCTATAGGCTGTGTGTGGCAGGATGATGGTCACTTCTAAGTACACAGCTTATGTCAGAGTGTATTGAGGATACACTATGTGCCAAGTCTATGTGCCAAGCTTTATAAAGTAGCACAGAGGACCTGTGTCCTCAAAAGTTTACTGTGTAAGATGATACCAGGAGATTCAAATGATGAAAGGCAATTATAAGGCAATAGATAAAGGCTTGGTACACACCTCAAATGCTGCAGTAGCTCAGAGAAGCAGAGATGCTAGTGGGCTGTAGATGGGAAAGATGGCTTTCTTGGGACCATTGAACTAGGGCAAGACTGGATTGGCCAAGATGAGAAAGAAAAGAACACTTGGAAGGAGGAAAGGAATGGTAAAGAGCAGAGTGAGTGAAGAATTCAGTGAACTAATTGTGAGGGAAATGAATTGCTAAATTAACAAGTATTTAGAATAGGTAACTTGGAGCAAGTTGAAGAAAAACTCTGAGTCTATAATTTGGTCTTGGTGGATAGAGAGATTACAAGTGATCTGTCCAAGAGCTGACAGTGGGAAAGCAGAGCCTCAGGAAAATAAACTGGGTGGTTTTGTGCAGGAAGGGTTGGGAATGAAGAGTAAGGAGAGAGGTAACTGGGGTGATCTAAGGGTGAGGTTACTGAGGACTTGGCTGAGGGTCAGAGCAGGGGGTAGAGAGGAAATAAGTAGACAAGCATTAAAAAGGATATCTTGCAATGCATCCTCAAATGCTTACAAAGGGTAGTCAATGATGTGAAGAAAGTGTTACTTTTGAAAATTATATGAATGCTATAAAAGTTATGGGTTTTAGAATTATACTTTTGAGTTTGAATCCCAGCTTGCTTCTTAACCAGCAGAGATTTCAGGAAAATTATTAAATTATTTGTACTTAAATTTTCCCAAATCTAAAATGATAATAAAACTTTTTATGTGAGGATTAAACAAACTAACGCATAAAATGCCCACCAAATGCCTGGCACTTAGTAGTAGGCACTCAAAAAATATTAGCTTCTGTTCCACTTAGGTAATTCTAAAACATTTCCACAGGGAGCAGGAAACAAGGAACTGGAACTTATGGTTCAAGTTCAGTGGCTGGAAGTGTAGTCAGCCACCATCCACAGAAGTGGTAGTTTGAACCATAGGTAAGGGCAGTGCTCTCATTAAGGAAATGAATAAATAAAGAGAAGAAGAAAGGTGTACGAATAAGTTCTGGAGAAAGCCTAAGATAAGAAAAAAGAGGCCCTAAATAAAAGATGAGCAGAACATAAGTGGCATGTTTAGTATGATATTTAGAGCCTATTAAGCACTCAGTAACTACTAGCTGTTATTGTTGTCATTGTAATTATTAGAGATGATCAAAGATGTGAGAGTGAACCCTGGAGTGAACAATGTCATAGCTATTAAATGAACTAGCTAAAGTTAAGAGGTGATCTCCTGTGTCCTATGTTGTAGAAAGATCAGGATAAGGACTACAAAACCAATCCATTGAAATGGAGGCAGTTGGTGATCAAACTATCTGACCTTTGTAACTCTCATCTCTAATGAGGACTCCATCTTAATTTAGGAGCAAGACTATGGCATGCTCACGTAACTACCTGAACCATGGATGATGAATGATTTGTTAACCTTCACCAAAAATACCTCTCCAGCAGATACTCAACCTGCCACAGAAAGAACAGAGAATCAGGGTCCTTAAAATAAATGCAACTGGCAAGCTATTTTAAACAGGGGAAAATAGGAAACTGAATTATCACAAAAAATACAATTCCCTGTGATGATTTTTAATAAAGCTAGACACCAAATATTGGCTTTCTCTTTTGTTGGAAAATGAATAAACAGTTTTGCAATGACCTGAAGGCTTGGATAGAGAGAATAAATAAATCATTGACACATGAGAAGTAGACAATTCTCCATCCACTGTTGAGCTTTTCATTCTTTGTGGAGCAGATTGTCTAAATAAAGCAGCCAAAAATAACAGGTGGGTTTTATTACATTAAGCCACTGAAAACACTAAGCATCTACAGTTTAAATCATGTTTAAAATATTAAGCCTTCCAATAACTTTTGAAAATAATCTTTTGTATTTGTAAAACACCTTTGTCCATCTTTAATGATATCAAAGCACAGCACCAATGTGTATACAAATAGATAGTTAGGGACAACAGGGGAGAGAGGCAGATTGGAAGAAACAGCTGCTCTTTATGGAAATGGTTTAACACGGGGTTGTTAAACCATGTTGATAGACTCTAACTGGTATGAGTAACATCACCTCTTCTAGGGCAAACAAAACTTGGGTCTAAGTCATTGCTACCATAAATCTGGTAATCTCACATGTCCTATACATCTCCATCTAGCATATGGAAGGCAACTACTAAGAACTCAAATACATTATTACTCCTGTAATTTGTCAAATGCGTGACTACAGTTAGAATTCAAATTGCAGTCCAATAACATCTAAGCTACCTTCTATGTATTTGTCTTATAATGTATGTTTCCATAAGTCAGGGAAGGAAAAAGAGTCTGCAAGGTGAAAAGAGATAAGGGAAGATACAATGCCTGGGTCATCAATGGAGGAGATAGTGTAGCTAGCCCTATTCAGAGGTTGTTACTCTTTGTATAGTATGCCTCATTAGTTAAATGCATTTGATGGCTAGAGTTTCAAAAGGAAAAATCATGACTCCTTACCTCTCCTCTTCAATCTCCCACTTCCCTAGAATAACAACCATTAACATTTTTCAAGAGTAACCTTCAGAATTTGTGCATCTAGCGCGACAGTTGAAGAAATGCTCAAACCATTAAGCCTACAATGAATTTTAAGAATCTTTTACATTTATAAAACATCTTCATCCTTATTGAATAATTTAAAACCATAGGCACCTTCCTGGGTATGAAGCATGAATTATAAAAAGTGGGATTATGTCTCCACGTAATGTTTGCAACTTGTTTAAAAAAAATCAGCATTGCCTCATGCACCTCTTTCAATATTGTACATGGAGATCTACTTTATACTATTTAATGGCTATGCCCTTTCTTTAGATATATCCTAGTTTATTTAATTAGTCCCAAAGGATGGGTATTTTTTTACCTCCAAATGTCACTAACATAAAGCTCCAATACTCTTGCTTATATATATTTGTGCAATTGCACAAGTATTTCTATAGAATTTACTGCTAAAGGAAGACTTGATAGATCAAACATTTTGTGGATTTTTATTTCAATCCTTTTTGGAATACCCATTTTCAAAACTTTTCAGTTTTCTTTTACTTTCTATAGGCCATATTACTTTTTTACTTTTTTTTCTTTAAATCTAAAATGTTTATTTATTTAGGAGACTACCATGTCTCTTATTCTTTCATCTCAGGCTGGATGCATTTGGGAATCAGTGAAGAATTATGTACTTTTGGCCAGGCATGGTTGTTCATGCCTGTTATCCTAGCACTTTGGGATGCCAAGGGGGGAGGATCTCTTGAGGCCAGGAGTTCAAGACCAACCTGAGCAACACAGCAAGACCCTGACTCTACTAAAAAAAAAATTAAAAATTAGCTGAGAGTGATGGTGCATGCCTGTATTGCTAGGTACTCAGGAGGCTGAGGCAGGAGAAATGCTCAAGCTGAGGAGTTTGAGGTTGCAGTGAGCAATGATGACACCACTTTACCCCAGCCTGGGCAACAGAGTGAGGTCCTGTCTCAATTAAAAAAAAAAAAGAGAGAAGAATTATGTGCTTTTGTTAAAGGTATATGGGGCAGGTATGGGATATGGTGAAAAACAAAAAAGAGTTTGAAACATAAGTCAAGAGCCCAGACAGTGTTGGCACTGCCACTGAGACTTAATAATAATATGATAGTAATAATGTTTAGTAGTAATGATATGTCTTTCATTGATAAATCACTTAAGGAATAAATATGCCTCTTGGACTTTGATTGACAAAATGTGTCTTATGTAAGCTCAATGTTAGTACAAATGCTTGTAAAAGAAAATGCAGAGAGTGGGTATCTGGTAGAGGCATATTTGGTTAAGAGACAATTTTTGCCAGACAGAAAAAAAGAAAGGTGTGACAATTTGGTATTATGGTAGGTGGAATGAATCTATATAAATAAGAATAAATACAGAAATGATAAAAAGAAAGAATTCAGTCCTTAAAGAAGATCCTGAATAATTGGAAAGTAAGAGAGCTTTTCAATATGTGCAATAAAGAGGCAGAGACTAGTTATGAGTGTCAAGGTGCTACCCGAGGTCTGTCTCCCAAAGAATCAAAAGATACTACATGAGAACAGACGTGGTGGGATTCTGGTAGAATAAGATGAGAACTAGCAAGCACAGTGAGTAAGGTCTGAGCAGGGCCAGCCTCATAGCTTGGGACATGACAGATTCTGGAACTCAGAAGATTCTTCAGTTGCTTAGTGCATATTCTGACTCCTCTGGACTGTGATGAGTATCTGCAATTTGATTATTTTTATATAGCTTTTGGGCTCAGTGAAGCAAGTGCAGGTGGGCAAGCAGAATTGTCCCTAAATAGTGAGATATTGAGGCCAAGAAACAGCCCATCACTCAGCTACACAGAGGAAAAACTAGACCCAGCACACTTCTTTGGCTCAGTGAATTGAGTTTGCCATAGCTGGAATCTCACTGTCTAGACTCACAGAATGCTTCCTTTTTGAATTAATATTAGCACCAAGGCTAGACAGAGAATACTGCATATTGTTGGCTTATGTTTTTCTAGTCTAGACTATTTCATGGTTTTGCAGATACACACATAAATACACACTTGTACATACATATTCCAATTTGAAACTATCAAGAAAATTGAGGAAAAGATGAAGAGGTCTTTTGGTTTTTCCTCTCATCAAACTTGCATCCCGCTAACTTCAGGCTGCTGTAGCTAGCTATTCTTGATCCATCGAGATGACTAAGATCTCAAGAGTTATTTTGGTCCATATTGGCTACTGTTGTATTCTTTCCATGTTTACACTTTCTCCAGATGTTAAGAAAATGACTAGTCTGTGACTGGCTTATTTCGCTTAACTTAGCACCTTCTACGTGCATCCATGTTATGGCATAGGACAGGATTTCCTTCTTTATTAAGGCTGGATAACATCCCACTGTATGTATATATCACATTTCATGTGAGGTATCTCAAATAATGCAATTCACAGAAGCAGAGGGCAGGATGGTAGGTGCCAGGGGCTGCTGGAAGGGGAAAATGGGGAAGTTTTCAATAGCTGTAAAAGTTCAGATAAGCAAGAGGAGTAAGTTCTGGAGATCTACTGTATAAAACTGTGACTATGGTTCACAACATGGCATTGTGGGCTTAACAAGTTTATTGAGTATAGATCTCATGTTAAATATATTTACTACAAAGAAAAAAAATCAACAAAAACAACAAAAAACAAAGGGGCATGAGGAAACTTTTGGAGTGATGGATTCATGTATTACCTTGATTTCTTTGATGGAAACTGGTATATGCAAATGTCCAAACTCATTAAGTTGTATACATTAAATATATGTGCAAGTTTTTGTATATCAAATGTACCTTAATAAAACTGTTGATCAATCAATCAATCAGTCCCTAGTAACATATTTAAAAGAATATAAAAGAAAATGATTGGTAGTCAGGAAGGCAGGGATTAAGAACAACAATGAACCTGTCAAAGGCAACTACCCTCCCCTGTCAGTTTCTCCTGTGCCCTTGTCCGTCATGGTCTGTTTACCATCGGCACGCCGGCTTTGGTTTCTAATCAACTTTTTTTGTATGTTGAGGCATGTGTGCTTCATGTTCTCTATGCTCCTAGTGCCAGAGTCTCCACAGCAAATTCGTGCTTCACACTACAGCTCAGAGGTCCTCCCTTCTCCTTTTGTGCAATAATGCTGCAGCACCTTAAAATTCTTGCTCATATCAATCATCCCTTTCACTGTAGTTTCCTTTTTTCCTTTTTTCTCCCCTTCCTCCTTCCCTCCTTTTATGGTGGTTAAACATGTACTCTCTGGTAAGATAGCCTTGCTTCAATCTTTGCTTCATCTACTGAGTAGTGATTGTGGGCATTTACCTTTCTGAGCCTCAGTTTCCTGATCAGGAAGGTTAAAAAAAACTTGTTCTTTTATGTGAGAATTAAATGTGGCAATGCATATCAAGTGATTGGCATAGCATCGGGCACCAATATGCATCCAGATATTATCCACATCATTTATTATTATTTATTATTCTTGTTAATATTAAATGCCTATTTTACTGTGTAAGATACTGAAAATACTAATTAAAATTATTATTTAAATAAGTTATGTTCCCTTAAGAAATTTATAATATAATTAATTATATATAATTAATGTTATATATAATTAATTATATAAATATAATTAATGTTTCCAGCTTGACTTTATTCCTTTTGCTGGTGTAAATTTCTGGTGAGATACTTTCTTTGTTTTTTTTTTTAATTTAATTTAATTTTTTTACTTTTTGTTTTTTTTGATACAGAGTCTCACTCTGTTTCCCTGGACTAGAGTGCCGTGGCATCAGCCTAGCTCACAGCAACCTCAAACTCCTGAGCTTAAGCAATCCTTCTGCCTCAGCCTCCCGAGTAGCTGGGACTACAGGCATGGGCCATTATGCCCGGCTAATTTTTTCTATATATTTTTAGTTGTCCATATAATGTCTTTCTATTTTTAGTAGAGACGGGGTCTTGCTCAGGCTGGTCTCGAACTCCTGACCTTGAGCAATCCACCCGCCTCGGCCTCCCAGAGTGCTAGGATTACAGGCGTGAGCCACCGCGCCCGGCCCAAAATACTCTTAACCAGAATGAATACTAGTCATACAAGAGATGAAGCACAATATTAATAAACATTCACATATGGAGAAGACATGGCTAAAAGACATTGTAAATAGTGAATCAATTTAAACACAGAGTTATGGGAATTATGGTTTCAAATCAAAATAAAAATAGATGTTATTTAAAGTAGAAATGTAATTTTTTAATAAAACCTTTTATATCAAAATTTAAAGGGTTGAATATCTCTAAAAATCATTGTTTCTGTTTTACTTCAGTTTATTTTTTTAAAACTCTGAATCCATGATTTTTATTTTAAATAGTAAATATAGTATAATAATGCCTTTTACTCAATTACCTATTGATCTCTCTGTAAGAAGGTGTATGAAATGGTGTTCAGCCAATAGTGACTACAGTAATTTGCAGGTGGTGGAAATTGGTATGGTGTTAAAACATATTTTCTTTATACTTTTCTGAACTGCTTGCCATTTTCTTAAGCATCTATTAATTTTATATAAAAAAGGCATTTACTTAGCTTCAATTCTAATAAGATGGGGGAAGAAGTGTGAATGGGAGGGAAATAAAGCGATAACTGTCTACTCTTTTTCTAGAATACAATATCAGTTACTTCAAAATCAGTTTAAAGATTGGTCACCAAATTATACTATCTGTCAACATTGTAAATGTTTGAAACTTTCCTCCATACAAAAAAATTTAAAACACTCAATTTTTAAGTTATTTAATGAAAGGCTGAACTATTGACATACCTATAGTCCCAGAACTCCCTCATGTTGTACTCGTTTCATTGTGAAAATAAAATGTCCTTTTCTCTCACCTGTATTTACTGTTTCCTATGTTAATGACAAAAATATTAGAGTAAATCAGGGATGAAAATTATTGCTTGTAAAGCCTCTCAATGACAGAGGTGAATTGGTATATAATTTTTTTAATTTGAAAAAGCTGAATTATACAAACTGGTCTTTTTTGCTCTCATTTTTAAAATTACTTTTCATTTGATTCAAAACCAGAAAAGTTCAATGACTAAGTAACAAGGGAAGTAAAATTATGATGGCTGAGGTTGAGTAGACGGGTGAATTTTGATGTGGTATCTGAAGCTAAAACTATTAATATTTTACAAAACTAAGATGATTCTATTTGTTTTGGTTGCATTATTAAGCATTTTATTTGCCTCTCATGAGCAAAGGGTTTAATTACTGTATTACAGAATTTTAGTAACGCCCAGCAATCTTTAGTGTGCTGAGAGAGAGAGAGAGAGAGAGAGAAATAAAAATAAAAAGAGAAAACAAAATATTTGCCTCTCCTTTACAAAACCATTTAATGGTCATTTAGTCTCCTTTATTAGCTAATTCAGTATCATAAATAAAATGCACAGGAGAAGAGTGTAATGTAACTTTCTGGGGTCATGTAATGATCAGATTCATGAAATGCTGAAATATGAACTTTGCTCTTCTGACTCTCGTTCCTGGTAGTTGAACAATGAAAGGCAAGAATGTTGGAAGTGACGACTGATGACCTCATTGGGTCTCTACATGGTGCAGAAAATGTAATTTCAGGGCAGACAATGAAAAAGTATTCTATCTGCCATTTCCTCCAAGAGGTTTTATGAAGTGCTTACCAGGTCCCTGGCACTATCCGGGGTGTGATATTAATCTATTTAAGCAGATACAATTTCAATTTATCTAGGACAGTGGTTTTTAACTTGGGGACCATGGATCTATTGAACCATTCAGAGGGTTCATGAAATTTTTACATTTCTGTGTTTCTAGGTATCTGACTTATTGAAGAGAGGAGCAGAGGTTAAGAACAAATGCTTTAGAAGTTATTTATCAAAAAAATATTACAAGAGATAAATAGAAAAAAAACTACATTAAATATTAATCTTTTGGAAATGGCATCCTATAAAATTCTGGGCTCAAAGGAAACTTCCTGACACTATAAAAGAACTTGTTTTGTAAGTTTTATGAAGCTACGTACTAGATTCCCCCGATCAAGAAGACTGAGAAATCTGACCTGATCTATGTATGACATACCTCAAAAATCTGAAATGTGCAGCCATCTTCTGGACTGGTGAACACTTTCTTTCTCTGACTCCTTCAATTTAATGCACTGCAGTAAGGCTAGAAGAATAAGCTCAATTTGAATTGTAGGATAATCTTTTCTGATTCCCCCACAAACAAAATGAAGTTAACAAAATAGAATGGTATTACTGTATTCTTCTGGAGTTTTAGTAAACCATTGTATAAACTATGGTACATTTACTTCTTCTCTTAGAACAATTATCTCTTAGAAGCCCAGAAAAAATAATGCATGTGTCATCATTACTTGAAACTCTAATCAACTTTTTGGGTTGCAGGTATGAAGGGAAGATTAGAAAGCCTATCTGCTGGAGCTTTTCAAATTTCTTAAGCTGTACATCTCTCAGACTTTATCAAATAGCAAACTGATATACTACTGCCTTTCAAAGTAGTGTATCACCAAGTCTTCTGTTGACCTTGGTATTATCTAACAAAGACTTCATGATTTGATGCAAAGGTCCTCTATCTTTTCTTGTGATGTTGATACATAAAAATTTCAAGGCTAACTATAAAAACGTTAAGTGTTAGGACTAATAAACTAGATCAAGTTTGGAGCAAAAAATGATGTATCATGGAAAGCCAAGAAAAGAAACACAAAGTTATAGAGTTCATTGTTTTTGAAAACACTAAACTCTATATTTCTGTCTGTGATTCCCCAAGTACCAAAAGGTAATTTATTATGTTCTCTAATTGCTGCTCATTTATCATGGGATATTGACTATAAAAACGGCACATCTTTTTTTCATTTTTTTTTTTTTTTCAAAATTGGGCATGATTTGGGAGGAATGGGAAGGAAAAGAAAAGAACAATCTAGTTAGGTTCTTCCCTATGATACTGGTACAGTATCCACTCTGTCAGAGAGAGTTCATGACAGCCACGCAGGAAGGAATTCAAGTGCAGGAGCACAAGTGAGAGAAAGAACTCTCTCACTTGTAGGCAGTGTGTAGAAAGATTTATTGAAAACAGAGTACACTCTTAAGAAAAGGCAAAAGAGCAGACTGATACAAGGAGGAACACTGCCACCCCCAGGTTAGGGACTGTCCTTTCATCCTAATCCCTAATAATATGCTAAACTTGGGGCAGAATATTCATAGGTTTTCTGGGAAAGGGGTGGAGAGCTCCTAGAACAGAGAACCTTCCCTTTTCTTGACCTTATAGGGTAGCTTTCTGGAGTTGCCATGGCATTTGTAAACTGTCATGATGCTGGTGGTTGTGATTTTTACTGTGTTAAAAAAGTAGTTCATTTAGGGGCACTGTCTCCTCAACTGTGCGCATACTCCAATTAAAAGAATTCCCCCTTTTACTTTAGATAAAGGTGTTACGGCTAAAGTAAGATAACTGAAGGGTCCCTATTGGTTACATTTATCTTAGCTAAACATATTCACATTCTTGTGACTTTCTTATCCTATTGGCTTTCTCCCTGTGATCCCTACCCTATCTGCCTACAGGGCATCTGACTCCTGTCTCACCTATTCCTACATCTCATTTTTTTCCTGCCCCAATGCAAGAATACCATCTTTCCAATCTTCTCCCTCAGGTACCCCACTTTTGGGTTCTATATTTGTTCTGTCTTTCTAAGGAGTAGCTGACATTATGCTACTGTTTTCATCCTCATGTAGAAACAAAGGAGACATTCTTCATTGGGAAAAATTCTCAACTGAAAAGCTACAAAGAAGTCAGTTTAAATGGCAGTTCTTGTAGACAAAGATGTGGCTACAATAGCAGTTGACCTAACCAGCATTGTTCTAAGCCAAGGAATATAATTAATTACTTTTCTCTATTGTTCTCCACTTTTCCACAGGAATTACTATAAATTTAGAAACAGTAGTGCTCCAATAGCTCGGGCATTGTTCAGTGCAAATGCTGTCCCTGAAATATTGTGTTCTGCTTTCCATAAGTGGTGGATGTGGTTGCTTTCCTTTAATACTCTCAGATTTATTAGGGTAGAGAGCACCATGTGAAACACACTCATCAGTCCACAAAGCTGCTATCACTGACCTGCCTACAAGGCTAACACTATTAAGACACTTCAGATATCTTTGTAACTGAATTGTTGGTCTTTCCCACTCCATTGACTAATGAAGAGACACTTGAAGCACTCTCTAACATGGGTATGCAACATGCTATTGATTTACGACACAGCATCAAAACTTCATGCTTATGAGTTCTACACTGCAAAGGTACCTGCTCACTATAACGTTTCCTCCAGGGAAAGCAACTGTGGCACATGCATAAGTCAACAGAATCTCTTCTCAATTCTTCTTCTTCCCTTCTCTTTCTTTCAACCCTTCAGCTATTACCCAGATTCCAACAGGACCACATTTCAACATTTTCATTTTTTTTTTTTTTTTTTTTTTTTTGAGACAGAGTCTCACTCTGTTGCCCAGGCTAGAGTGAGTGCCGTGGCGTCAGCCTAGCTCACAGCAACCTCAAACTCCTGAGCTCAAGCGATCCTCCTGTCTCAGCCTCCCGAGTAGCTGGGACTACAGGCATGCGCCACCATGCCCGGCTAATTTTTTCTATATATATTTTTAGCTGTCCATATAATTTCTTTCTATTTTTAGTAGAGATGGGGTCTCGCTCTTGCTCAGGCTGGTCTCGAACTCCTGAGCTCAAACGATCCGCCCACCTCGGCCTCCCAGAGTGCTAGGATTACAGGCGTGAGCCACCGCGCCCGGCCAACATTTTCATTTTGAAAGCATCATAGTTCTAAACTTTTAAGAAATATCTTTATCACTAGCAGATAAAGTCCAGATAAGGTCATGTGGAGTGACTGTGGCATTGGCAATATCTTAAATTGGCAAAACACATTTCAGTTCATAAAGTATTATCACAGGCACTATTATCTCAGTATTACCGGTCATCAGGTTGGTATGTCCAGCCTCGTGCTGGATTGATTGACAGATCCATGATTTGGACTAGATCTCTGAGGCCTCGTTAGGTGCCGTTTCTACCACATCATGTCGCAACTGTGCAGCCATTTGGTTCCAAACAGCAACTTTTTCAATAAGAAAAGTAGAGAATTTTATGAAGGCCTACATGAGGAGACAGCGATGGCATGCGATTTGAGCACTGCTATACGACAGCATGACAGGAAAACTTGCTCAACTTTAAATCCCTCTTCAACTAGACTATAACCAATGCCTAACATTTTAACATTCGTCATACATTCCCTCGAGCAAAGACTTATTTTTCAAGCATACCTCTGTTAAAATGCATAGATTCCAAAAAGGCAAAAATTCAAATGATGAAGAGAGTCAATTTGTTACATTTATTTTTAATGCTAGGTGAGAAAAAAGTTGAACACATGCAGGTGAGCGTTGAGTTGAGGAAGATTTGCTATAAATGTGACCTGCTAAGAAGGTCAGGCCTGAGGATTTTGTGACAAGAGGTTTTTTAATTTTTTATTTTTTTGTATTAAGTCCTGGCAATATTATAGTTCTAATGTGGGCCTTGAGTGTTTTTTATTACTGCTTCTTAGTCTTGAGTGTGTTTATTAGTGTTTCTTAACCGATACATTAGAAAAAGGAGCAAGAAAAATTGTGAAATTATTCATCTGATGTGCTACTTCGTCTGACTACTCTTACCCACCCCTTTTTTCAATCTTTATTTTTTTTTAGCAATTCTGTTTTGGTGAGAGTGTTGACAACAGGAAAAATGAAAGGAAACTAGAGGCTTGGTATATTAGTCTGGGTTCTCCAGGGAAACACACACACACACACACACACACACAGACACACTATGATCCCTGACTTACAATGGGTCAACTTACAATTTTTTGACGTTGTGGTGGTGTGAAAGCAATAAGCATTCAGTAGGAACATACTTTAAGTACCCATATAGCCATTCTGTTTTTCACTTTCAGTACAGTATTTAATAAATTAGATGAGATACTCAACACTTTATTATGAAATCGGCTTTGTGTTAGTTTTGCCCAACTGCAGGCTAATGTAAGTGTTCCGAGCCTGTTTACGGTAGGCCAGGGTAAGCTATAATGTTCAGTAGGTTAGGGGTATTAGATGCATTTTTGACTTAGGTTATTTTCAACTTACAGGGTCTCTTGGGATGTTTGTTAGGATTATCCCCATCATAAGTCAAGGGACATCTGTGCATACACATCACACATACATATATATGCATGTAATGTATATACACATGCACATCCTATTGGTTCTGTTCTCTTGAGAATTCTGACTAAAACAGCTTATCAACCCCAAAAGTTCGGTACCACCATCACTGTTACTGATTACACAGCCTTACTCTTCCTGTCATTACTGTCCTCAAATATGACAGAAAACCACTTCTCAATTACTACACCCTACCTAAAGTCCATTTTTTTCTTCTGATTAATCATTTCTACTTATGCTTGTTTTTAACTGAAATAATAGATGTACTGAGATAAAATCATGAAACTATACTAAGAATATCATGTGAGTGGGAATTAAGAAGGGTCAAAATACGGGATGTCATCAAAATGAATGAACATTGTCTAGAAATAAACACTGTAACAGTGTCTTTAAACCATTATACATCTCATTTTTCCCTCTCCTTTCTGCATCGTGCTGTATTCTTCATTGCGTTCTTTGTCGTATTCTTGCTAAATAAGCTACCTCCACAGAACGTATGACAAGATTTAGCATTATTCAATAGTGGCTGAGGATTGGAACATATAATTCTGGCTTCCGGTTATCGTACCTCTTTTATATCCATTGACCTAATGTCTTTAGAAGGTATAAGATATAGAATACATTTATTTTAGTTGAGGATTATATCCAGCAATAGCTATTAAATTTTACATTTCATCCTCATTGGACTAGTTGAAAGTCTGTACGACCAAACACATTGCTCAGTGTTTACTTTTTTCTCTCAGTTGATTTTCATAAAGTTATATAAACCCACCATTCACATAAAAGACAACTTTTACTGACTATTGTGTTTTCTGGCTCCTGTGGTGACCGTACTAATATATATTTTTAAAGAAATTTGACAGATAAACATTTCTTTAGGTGAAAATATACAGCAGCAGTGACGGCGGCTGACGTTTATTGGAATATGTATAAACGTCTTTCCATTAGCTTGTTGAATAACTATTTTTTGCTTGAAAACATGTCTAATTTTCACCACCTTAGCAAAAGTGGATCTGAAGGTAATTCTCAGAGCAGCCCTTTAATTTGGCAAATGGCCCACAGGGCTATTTTACTTACGTATTTCAAATCCTTTTGCCAGAAAGTAAGGTCTACGTCAATAAAATGGACAGATATTTTACACACCCACACCCACACCTCACAAGCCATGCTCTGCGAATAGCGTGGTGACCATGAGGATGCACGCCACGATCTCCAAACAGCGTCATTTTACGATGACCTTCACTGTACTCTGAACTCCATCTCCACATTGAGACTGAGGCCATGCTTCCCACGGCCGCACCCAGCCAGTGACAGAGCTTCAGGGATGTTGAGGCAGGCCTATTCCTGGCATACATCGGACTCCTCTGAGTGACTTTGGCTCAAGACCTCCCCCTGCTGACCTTTCCGTAGAACTACACCGCAGGCCTGAGGCTTCCTCCCAGAGCCGCTTCCTTACTCCTGCCGGGACCAGACCTGCACCCCAGTCTGATGGCTCTCCCAGTCTCCCCCTGCTCCTAACCCATTTTTCTCTCACTGGCATTTCCTCTACTAGCTCTTTTGCATGTTTATTCTTGATATCTTATTCTCAAAGGACGAGGACTAACAAATACAGGGTTAGATGTACTTTATTCTTGAAAAAGTTTCTTGAGACACATCCTATTTTAAAAATGATGTCCATATAGAGTGAGAATACACGAAGGGATAACAGAGAAAGAGAAATAGAAAAAAGAAGGTAGTATCAAAAGGGCTGGCAGAGAAACAACATCAAAGAGAGGAGAAAGATAGGAAAATATAAATGCCAGAGGTCCCCCAAAGGGCAGTTGGAGGCAGATAGTAAAAAAAAATCAGCTAATAAATATGATGGAAATAAAATCTGACTCCCACTGTGTTTCCAAACTTGGTAATGCTGTCTGCTCCCTGGTTACCCTTCACCCCAGGGCGCTGTGGATAAAGAGGTGAAGGAGAGGGACCAGTACAGAAGAGAACAGATGCCCCACCTGACATCTCTTTCCTCTCTAGTCATTCTTCACATGGCTCATCCTTCTCTTTCTGAATCAAAAAGTTTCTCTGGAAGCACCAGTGTCTACAACTTCAATTTTTTTTTTTTTTTTTTTTTTTTTTCTTTTTGAGACAGAGTCTCACTCTGTTGCCTGGGCTTGTTAGCTTTGCTTCCTTTATCATTTTTTTTTTTTCACTTTTGAAAATAAATTCTAGAAGCACCCCAAGGTAAGGCAAAAAAAAAATAATCGAAGAAAAACATGTGGAAAGGGCTTCACTACCACAGTCTTCATCCGTAGTGTTTTTAATTTGTCAATTTGTTTTGCTTGATTGAAAGTCCACTGAATAGGAACATAATTTTTATACTACTGCCTGTATGCAAATACAATTTTTCACTATTCCTTAATACTAAATTGCAAGATGGCTTACTTTTAGAAATCCAGAAGGAAATGTAATTAAGTATGGAAAACAGTTTCTCTTTTCCAGTCAAAAGTGTCTTAATAACTTCTATTTATATACTACTCCTTAATTGCCAAAGCACTTTTACATGTATCATTTGATTTAATCCTCCCATTTAACTACTCCGGGATTAAATTAGATTGTAGTTGAGGATGTGGGGGGCGGCGTAGATTGCATTTTGTAAAAGTTGTACAGATTCTTCTGTGTGCTCCTTTCTCCTTGCTTAAATATTGGGATTTCAGAAATCTGCACACTCAGTACCTTCAGCTTATGAGACTGACGCACTGCCTACTGTGCTAAGGAGGCAACTATATATAACCTGAACTTTTGTACCCCCATAATAAGCTGAAATGAAAAAAAAAAAGAAAGAAAACGGAATACACAAATAAAAAAACAAACAAACAAACAAAAAAGAAATCTGCACAGATCTTCTAATTTATCACATGGGCCACAGGGGGAACACTGATTTAACCACAGGGAACAAACCATCTTAACCTGTTCCTTCTTAGTAAACATTTGCATTTTAAGTGCATTTAGTTATCTCTGAAGTTCTGCCTTTGACCCTTTTTATCTTCCTCAAAAACTTGGTGGAATGAGGGATCTTCATTTAGCATACCATGAGAAGCCCTATGCAAGTTGCTTAATATTTAAAGGCTAAAAAATAATTATGTGGGCTCCAAATTAGCAGGTTTTTGCTCACATTCCCTGTGATCTATGAGCAAATTACTTTATTAGGAAATCATTAGAGCATAATTTGCTTCTATATGCTGCTGACATCAATTTTCATTTCTTATAATGAAACTACTGGTTCTTATGATATGTCATTATTGTAAATAGTATGGTGCCAGATATTGATTCAAAATTGTCATTAACCCTAACACCTATGCCTTTCTTAAAAAGTGTGTGAGTTTACCAAGGTTATGCCACATTTAAGTCTCTTTCACCCTACTTATACACATAGTGCTCTTGCTGAAGACAGCCTGAGATGCATCTCAAAATTGGTTTCCATAAATATTTCCCTTTGTGTTGTCTTGATTTTATTCTTGAAAGACATAAAAACCCAGATGAATTTGCTTGGGCCATTCTGAGTGAGTTTCTTACTGATGTAAGAAATGCAATGTGAGCAAAGGCAAAATCACAGAGTCTCAGAAGGTCAGAATATGACAGGAAGTATGTAATTATGCTAGAAGGAAAGCTAGAAATCAAAACTTTTAAAATCAAGGATGCACAGAATCCCAGCTTAAACTTTGTTAGAATCTTAGTCTTGTCATTAAGGTCATGCTTTAAAAGACAAATATTGGCCGGGCGCGGTGGCTCACGCCTGTAATCCCAGCACTCTGGGAGGCCGAGGTGGGCGGATCGTTTGAGCTCAGGAGTTCGAGACCAGCCTGAGCAAGAGCAAGACCCCATCTCTACTAAAAATAGAAAGAAATTATATGGACAGCTAAAAATATATATAGAAAAAATTAGCCGGACATGGTGGCGCATGCCTGTAGTCCCAGCTACTCGGGAGGCTGAGACAGGAGGATCCCTTGAGCTCAGGAGGTTGAGGTTGCTGTGAGCTAGGCTGACGCCACGGCACTCTAGCCTGGGCAACAGAGTGAGACTCTGTCTCAAAAAAAAAAAATAAATAAAAAAAAAAATAAAAGACAAATATGTTTTTCCAACTCAACATATACCCAAAATTTTATCTAACTAGAGTTTCTAGGCTGTTTTATCCTTGGAAATAGATTATAACTCTCAGAAACCTGAGCCCAAGAACCAGTTCTAATACCTATGGGAGAGATTCAGTTATTAGCCCTTAAGTAACTGACAATATAGGCATTGAATAAAACAAGAAAAATTTATTATTTTAATATACATACTTGGTAAGAAAGTGCATGGGTGCAATGACGTGTGCAAAGTGGCAAGTCTTCTCCTGTACTATGCTTTCAAAGGAATTAATTTGTTTAAAGTTTAAAAATTGTTTTGCACATTCCCCTGTTTTTCATTGCCCATTCCCCTTTTCTTCATTGCCCATGGTTTCATTTGGCTATAGTCGAGTCAAAACTTATGTGCATACGTGGTAGTAACATTCGTCGGGTGTCCGGCAGGTGGGAAGGGGGTAGAGGGAATGGGTATATTCACATCTAATGGGTGTGGTGCGCACCATCTGGGGGATGGACATGCTTGAAGCTCTGACTCAGGTGGGGCAAAGGCAATATATGTAACCTAAACATTTGTACCCCCGTAATATGCTGAAATTGAAAAAAAATGAAAAGCAAAAAAATAAAATTTGATTCTTTAGTCTTCTTAATAGTAGAACGTATTTGAGAGTGGAAAATAGGCCTTTAAACTATCTGATCATCTCAGTTACTTGGGATTCTGCTAGTGTACTGCTTTGGACCTTGAAATTTAGCAGAGTTCTTGGCAATATATCACAACTTTTGTAGCCTCTTACAGGCCCATTTAACTTATATTTTATCATTTTTATGAGGCGTATGAGTCCATTCCATGAGGTTTTGGGTTTTTCTTTTCATAGGAAACTGACTTTTTGAAATGTCCCTTGGTTGTGGGAATCATTAGGTAACACAATATTTGTGGTTCTCAGATTCTAGGTGATAGAAGGAAACCTAAGTATTCTGAATCCAATTCTCTGTGTGTGTGGCTGAAGGAAACAAGCTAAATGATGAGCATCCAGTAGCTATTGGCTGAGCTGGAATTAAATTTTAGCTTTTTTACTCTGAAGGAGTATTCACTATACCAGCAGTTCCCAACATTTTGGGCACCAAAGACCGATGTCATGGAAGACAATTTTTCCATGGAGCTCAGATGGTGATGTGAGCGACAGGGAGCCACTACAGATACAGATGAAGTTTCGCTCGCTTGCTCGCTGCTCACCTCCTACTCTACCCACCAGTTCTTAAGTTTCATGGAAGATAATTTTTCCATAGACAGGGGTGGGGGATGGGGGCAGGGGTGTGGGGGGCGGCGGCGGAGCTTTGCATCCCGGTCCCTAACAGGCCAGGGATTGGGGACCACAGCTGACTCTACCATGTTGTCTCAGAAATTTATCTCCTGAAAAAAGTCTTCCAGGAAAGGACAACTGGATACAACTCCCTTGGCATCTCCTCTCTGGTGACCTGTCTTCCTGCCCTGGGCTCCAACACCCGGCGGTATGCAGCTGACAGAAGTATTAGCAGCCTCTCGACCATTCAGGAGCCGGAACGCCCTGTTTCTCTCCCCCGGCTATACATTAAACATGGCCTGAGTTTTCAAAGAAACAAAGAAGAGCTTCCATTTTGGCCACAGATGGATAACTGGCATTGAACTTATTTACCCTAAGCAAGTTGTAACTAAGTATAAAACTGGACAAAATGCAAGACATTTGTTTTCATACATTGGACAATCAGAGTCAGGGGACTGTGGTATTTGAGAGAATGAAAATAAAAGAGTGACTCATTTTGCCCCAGCGTTTGACTGGCAGGACTTTCCCAGGCCGTCAACAGAGAGGTGGAGCGCAAGCAGAGAGCGGGCATCTCTCTGAGCTGGGGACTGAGGGGAGGAGGCAGGTTGCACTTTGTGGCCGAGGAAACTGCTAGGATTTGTGGAGGAGGATACCAGAGAAGAGGGAATCATGCAAATGGTGTCCGAGAAGACGGCACGAGGTTTCCCTGAATGGCCCCAGCTGAACGCTGGCCCACATGTGCACAGATGAGACCGTCAGGCCCAGCAGAGAGCAGCCGGCTACAGGCTGATTGCGCCGCAGAAATCCCAGAGCCATGAACTGCCCGGGGAAGTTAGTGGTCTGGCCCAGCTAGGAAGGTGCTGAATTTGTTCTGGCAGTTGGTTAAATTGCTGGTATATCCTATTGACTCTATTAGGCTTTGTTATCTTTTCAGTTAAAATAAGACTGTGGTGTTTTATTTTCTTTGTCCTAAATCATGGTTAAGGAGGAGTCCTTACTGTCATTATACAGTCTTTGAATGCTCAGCATACGAATGACACCACATCTAGGAATATCATAGTTACACTGTGGAACACAAAAGAAAAACAAAAGTTTTAAAAGTATTCAGAGAAAATAACATATGTCATATGTAAATGAGCAATGATACAAATGATGGCTTCCATTAAAAGCAATGGCAACAAGGAGCCTATGAAACAACATATTTAAAGTGATGGAAGTGGAAGTGTATAGCCAGAAATCTCTCCATGAATGATAGTGAAACAAAGAGATATTCAGTTGAATAACAGCTGAGAGAATTTGCTACCAGCACAGCTACACTACAGGAAATGCTAAAGGAAATTTTTCATGCTGAACACAAATATTAGATAAAAACTAATGACTATGAGAAGAATTAAGAGTGCCAGAAATGGTCAATATGTGGGTAAATGAAAAGAACTATTTTTCTTTATCTCTTTACAAATTAAGACTATTTAAAAAGAAGAACATTTATTGTGAGATCTAGTTTATAAATGTATGTAGAAATAAAAAATATATGACAACAATAGCAAAAAGGATAGGTAATGAGAGAGATTACCCTGCTATGAGGTTCTTACATTTTACATAAACTAGTAGAATATTAATTTTAAGGAGGCAATGAGAAGTTAAAAGTGTATATTACAATTCCTAAATAGCACTAAAAATTACGTAAATAAATATATCTAAAACACAATGGAAGAAACAAAATATAATACTAAAAATTATGTATATTAGGAAAACATATACAAAATAATATATATATATGATATATGTTACATAACTATATTAGAACAACATAGCTGAATTTGTGGGATCCAGGTAAAACAGTGCTTAGAGGGAAATTTGCTTTAAATGTATATATGATAAAAGAAAAATTATTTGAAAACAAAAATCTCTTCCTACATAATCTAGAAAAAGTAGAGTAAATAAAACCCAAAGTAATTTGAAAGAAGTTAATAATAATGGAAAGAACAGAAATAAACAAAAAGGAAAAAAATTTGCTAAGCCAAAATTTATTTCTTTGAATAGATTAATAAACTAATAAACTTTTTATAAGGCTGATAAGAAAAAAATAAGCATTTATTAGAAATGCTTAATAAAAGTATAATAAAACTTCTGTAGTTCACAAAAATGTATTACATAATTGCAAATGGCTAAAATGGAAAACTGGGAACATATTCTTTTTCTCTAAACACATTCATTCTTTTATTCAACAAATATAGTTTTAGCCGCCTATGAAATGTCTGGCATTGTTCTGGGCCTAGGGTTTTATAAATAACACAACGCCTTCCACCCATGGAGCTCACGTAAGGGATCAGAAATGTTGGTGACACATAATACATTCACATGACAGAGTCCTAGTGCTCACAGAAATAATTTAAATGGAAAGTATACCTCTGGGACCAATCCAGGGAATCCAAATTGAAAGGAAAATATGTAATGCCTAGGAGAAAGCCATAGATAATTTTGGAATGCCTAAAGTTTGGAAAAAGTGAGACTAAATTACCAAATAAATTTTATTTTGACTTTTGAATGTTTAACCAAGATTATAGACATGATATATAATGCAAACAAATTCTGTGGGGCAAATGAAAATTAAGGCAAGATAACATGTACTAGACAATGGGGATACTGGGAAAAGTGAATTCTAGGAATAATCGATTTCCTTTGAAAACTCAGTGAATTCTATTTATGTAACTGTCTTACAGCCTAGCATATTCTGGAGAACTGTTACAGTTGGCAAACAGATGATAAGTGGATTACTAGTTTTCCAGTTGAAAGTTTTTTACTATTTTTAAAATTTTTAAATCTTAGGAAAATCTATATAGTATCAAAATTATTAATATTTGTCGAATACTCACTATATTCTAGGCATTATGATAATTGTATTATGTACATTATCTTTTTCAGATCTTCTGACATAAAACTGAACTATAAAAATTTTACTATACTTGTGAAAGCATTTCTAATAAATTCTTACCTGTCCAGTAAGTTTTATTGTCCTTACTTCATAGACGTGGAAGGTGAAGCGGGGGGGGGGGAGAAAAATTGTTTACCCATGATCACAAAGCTAGTAGCCGAGAGGGCTGTGATTCAGGCTTAGATTATTGCGACACCAAAACATTCTGCCATGTGTCGTGTTCACATGCTCACCGGAGACTGTTGTCAATGACAGTCATTCATTTCTTCATTCAGTAAGTATTTCATTGAACAGCTATTATATGTTAAGCCAAGTGCTTTATATTCTATTGTATACTTAGTTTAATACTCGTGACTACAGGAAGAACTACTTTTCATTATTCCTATTTTGCAGATAAAAAATTGGCTGAGAGAGGTTTTGACTTACCAAGATCTCACGGCTGGTAAACGGCATGGCCTGGTTTCAACCCCAGACCTATCTTACTTCACAGTTCAGTATTATATCAAAGCTTTTCGTTATATCATGTTTCTTCGAATACTTGGATAGTATCAAGGAGAAAGGCTGGGAATGTAACTTCTCTTGTTTCCCTACAGAATTATGTCCTAGATGACATTTAACAATTTTATAGTACCTTCCTCTTTGCTTGCTTGTCCTCATTTTTGTTCTGTGGCTTTGGAAGGCAAAGGCCATGTCCTATACACCTCTGCATTCCTAGGGTCTGACACTTTACCTGGCACGTGGTGGTTGTATAACATATGGATAAATTTTCCCAGTCTAAATGACTGGATTAGGTAGGGAAATAAATGTTTCTAGAATATTTGAGCAAAAATTCCTTGTCTGTTTGGTATCTGAAGAAGACAGACACCTAGACTATCAATTACTATTCAGACTATCATTTTAGCAGAAGAAAATTTCTTCTCAATGGGAAGAAATACAGGCTAGTATCTGGGCTGATTTCAAGACAGTGGTCCCAGAAGCCCAGAGATAAACAGGCATCGCCAAAAGGTAGTTTGCTTTGGGCATTTATAGGAAAAATTTCTGAGAGAATTACAAAGAACTGCGGCTGTCCTTTTCTCCCCAAGAGGCATGAGCACAAGGGAACAGAAAGATGACTGTAACATGCAGTCTGAGCTTTATGTTTGCTTTTCTCTCTGAGGTACTCATCAATGTTGTGCGTTATAAATGCAAGCCGGTGTTTCAGACTAAAGAGAAGCCAAAAAGAAAAAAGTAAAAAGGACTGAGGAATGCCTCTCAGAGCTCTGACAAAATAAGAAATCCAGGAAGAAGAAAACTCTGAGGATACAACAGGAATGGAAACAGATGTCCAGGGCTGTAGCTACGAAAATGCAAGATAGAAGAAAAAAGAAAGTTTTTCTATGACATGAAAAATACTCTTCCTATCAATGGTAATTATAGTCATACTAAACTTAAACAGCGTCAAAGCTCTGAAGAAAAATGAAAAGAAGATGATTCATTAGTGCTAGAAGGTACAAACGTAATTTAAATGCATTATTCAGTAAAAGATTAAAGGCAAAGTTATTCTCCTGTTAGACTGTAAGCCCTTCAAGGGCAGGGTTCCTGACACATTTAACTTTGTGTCTCTTGGAGTTTGCACAGTGCTTAGGCCTAACACATTAGTGTCTGTTGAATGGACTAAATACACACATATGCATACAAACAGGAACTGGGAGGCGTGGTAGATACCTCTGAAGTACATAATAGCTTTGCTAATCTCAGAGTGCTTAAAAGCAAAGAAGCAAGAAATACAGAAACAGTTTCTCCTATCAGGAAGAACCAATCAACAGTTACAAATAAAATGGAAAATAGTGAACTACAGTGAGCACTACCTAGTGTGAATGATAATAGCTTCAATGGTATGAAGTCAGCGATTCGATGGGAAGGATACAGGGAGAACCAACAACAAAGGACCCTTCTGAAGGCATAGGACCTAAAAGAAGTGAGCAAATATTAGAGGAAACAACGGCCAGATTGTAGGGTGCAAGAAAGAGAAAGTGTACAGAAAGTACACAGGAGACAGAAGGCAAAGAGAAGCTGACTTCATAAGGGATTAATTAAATAATGAGTAAGTTGTAAAGAGAGTTTGCAAATTTTCTGCAACACAAATAATCGAGCAAATGAAAGTAACATGTCAAACCCCTAGAAAATCAGTACTATATTGAGACACTACTCTAGGCAGCCCTGTCTAGTGAACTATTACTGACCACCAGTGTGGAACTCCAAATGTAACAGATTAGCAGACCATCGCTGACAGAGAGTATGGGTTTAATAAGATTTTGGAAAATAAAGAAAACAAGAGTTAGTAGTGATTAGTTTAACTATATAGATTTGTTTATGTTCACCCACAGCATGAGTTATAATCAGATAACCCCTTTTTGCTTAAATGCATAATATGGGAATTATAATAAGCCATTTCAGAGTGAACTGAATAGAGTGAACCCAGCGAGCACCTTGTTATTGGGCAGGATGGGCTAGGTCCACGCTTCACTGGATTTGCTGAATCTCCAGTCATCTGGCAGAGAGGAACAAGGGGTTACAGCCTTGGCATCCTAAAATGAAGTGGCACCACAATGAATCATATTGACTAGGAACTAATAGTTGGGGACTTTCATAATGATTGGGTCTCTGTTAAGGGATATAGAGGTAGCTTGTCAGGAAACAAAAGCATAAGGCTTGATGAGAACTTTAAAGATTCATCAAATTCTTGATGTCATCCACTTTTCAATTAGAATCAAGGCTATCTCCATAGGAAACTTGGAATGCATTTGTAACAGGATGGTTAACTATTTTTTGTTTTTTTTAAGTAATGAGCCCATTTGTAAGGTTTGGACCCTTTCCCTAGCAAAATGGCCATAGGCAAAAATTAACAAGCAATTTTATGCAATTCTTTAAATCCTCTGAAGTCTATCTATGAATTTATATGGATTTCATAGCAAAAGCTAAGGGACTTTGCAGAGAGGAGAATTTATATTTTTGGCTGTGTTTTTATAATAATTTAAGGATGTGACTTCATTGGGTATGAAAGAACTAAATGATATCAAAATTACAGAGATTAACTTTTGAATCCAGAGAAAATTTTTTATAACATTGAGACAAGCTTTTTCTTAACCTTTACCTGATAGTTTTAAGGCTAATGTGAACTAAAGAATGAAATACATTTGTCTTTCTAGAGATTTAAGCCAAGAATTCTGTGCTAGATCAAAAGGCAGAACTGAATCATTTTGAAATAAATTAGACAGCATAAACTGGAAGATGGTAGCAATATTCCCTCTAGGAGTGAGAGTCTGGAATGAGTAACAGAACAAAGAAATGTTGGGGACACTGACTTAAAGAGCAATGAGAAGGAAACACAGAAGAAATCCACTCAAATAAATATGCTTTGATGAGAGACAGAGAGAGAAAGAGGCTGACTTCTAGGACTCCCGCTTACTTTATGTTCTTCAGACAGTTAATTTTCTGTAACACATTAACAAATGGAAAGAAAACGAAAACTATCAGAGGTATCAAAATCACCAGAGAAGGGCTAAATCAAAGCATGAAAAAACTACAATGGCCTCTCACCCTTGACAAGTTTTAGATTTCCTTGAAATATGAGTTTCAACCCCACTGACACTAATGGGAGTTATATGTGCCTCTGCAGAAAGAAATCACCCAGTTATGAGAGCTGCATAACTAAACACAATGAATCATCCTGGAAATGTTCCTTGGAGCCAGATCCATCCATGTAAACCCCCAAGGAGTGACTGAATCCTGACTTCGTAGAGGATCTGGCTGTCAGGAAAAATGAGGCCATGCAATCATTTGGATGCTGTTATTTCAGACGGTAAACCTGACACACAAAGAGAGCCCAAGTAATTTGTCCTCCTACTCTGAATATAATTTCTAACAATGCTGAAGAAGGAAGTCTTACTTCAAATCTGGGCAGAGAATATAGCCTAACGGGATAGGAACAAAATGCAATTTTCTTAGGTCTTTGTAACCTACCAACAAAATGGACAAAATTGAACTATCCTCACCAAAAGCAATTTTAAACCATTCCAGCAGTAAGTAAAACCTATTTGTTTTTCAAAATCCTATGATTCTTTACCATCATGGTGGATTAAATTCTATGTAGTTTGGTAGTATGATTTTAATAAGGTGATAGCTTTCCCAAGATCCTCGCTGCAAAAAATTAAGAGTCCACTCAAAGTGGTGAAGAAAAGTTATATATATAATTTCAAACCCACTGGAGAGTCCCCTTGCTTAAGCAGTGACCTACTTATCCTGCTCTCTGGTGTTTAAAATGTCAAAATTATATCCCAATTTTTTGGCTTAGATTAAATAGACACTTTGCTCCATCTTAAAATGTAAACATCTGTTAATGAGGGACTACTTCATGCTTTATCAACCATTTGGAACTCACTGGAGTTTATATGTAATATCCTTCTTTGAAATTATCTCTTTATAGATCCAACTCCTAGCATGCTGTGACAGGAGAAAGAATCTGAGATAACAACATTACAGATGGCCCAGTTGTGTGCTCTGGGGACAGCCTAATGTGTATGTGGCTTAGGGGACACAGGGAGGTACCTGCCCATGAACCTGTTGAAAACTGGTGTGTTGCTATTATCCTATCTCTCTGCAGTCATACTTTCCACAGGCATGTGTTTTTTACTCTTTTTTCTGCGGCAGAGTAACCATTTTGGATGTTCCAATGTATTAGACACAAGGGAATTAATGAAGTGGTCTAGAATAGTATTTTTTTTTATTCTTTTGAGATTTATGTTGATAATAATTTATGTTGAAAAAGTTGCTATTTTTAATGGAACCAATACAGTTATTTGATTGTTAATGACATAGAGAACAAAATTTTAATATGTTTATTGAAAAATATCTGATTTGTGCCTGTAATTGAGCATGGGTTTAAAATGTCCTCCCAGTGTTCTCGAACACTGTTTACATTAGCCAGGGCAGTTGTCTACATTTTCACGCTGCTCTGCTACAGTTTTGCTTAGGTTCCCCTTAATTCAAGGAAAACAACACCTTTCAGAGACCAATGCAAAACTGCAGCATGAGATACCCTCCATTATTTGTTCTCCAGTCTACCATGCTCTATTCTTTTGAGATTATAACAGATTAAAGTTACATGGAAAGGTTTCTGAGGCCTCTGGGGATTTGAGAGCATCAAAGTTCTGCCTACAGGTACAGACACATGAGAACTATGGCAGTCACGCTCACACACAGGTGAGTGGTGCAAAGCTGGCCAAGGGGCCATAAAAGCAGGAAAACCAACTGTAAGTGCATTTCTTTATATCAAGGACTCTTGGACCAAGGAAACTCTGAATGATTTTATATTAGGTCCAGGGATAAAAAGGCCTCTGTAGGAAAAGTGAGTAGAAACTATACTGAAATATGCATATCATGATCAATGTACAAATGACCACTGGTTCCTTAAAACATACACAAAGAAATAAGATAATCAAAGTGAAATTGATAACATGAATGGCCCAAAAAGTATTTAAAAATTAAATTTTAAATTAAACATCTCCTAAAAAGGAATTTCCAGTCCCACATGGCATCCGTTGGTAATTCTACCAAACATTCAAAGAAGAATTAATACTTTCACACAACCTCTTGTAGAAATTGAAGAGTACTACACACTTCCCAACTCATTTTATCAGGCCCATATTATGCTGATACTAAAATCAGACAAAGGTAGCAAAAAGTAAAAACAAGAAAAGGAAAAAAAGAAAGATACAGATGAATATCTCTCATGAATTTAGATGCAAAAATTCTCAACTAAATATTAGCAAATCAAATTCAGCAATGTATAAGAAGAATTATACACAAGGACCA
This sequence comes from Eulemur rufifrons, assembly GCF_041146395.1. Lineage (NCBI taxonomy): Eukaryota > Metazoa > Chordata > Mammalia > Primates > Lemuridae > Eulemur > Eulemur rufifrons. Next base: position 37,053,200 of record NC_090987.1, on the reverse strand, counting down.
AATGGGATTTATTCCAGGTATGCAAGGCTGATCCAATATTCAAAACTCAATTAATTTAATCCACCATAACTACAAGCTAAGGGAAAAAAACATATAATCATATCAATTGATGCAGAAAAAGCATTTGACAAAATCCAACACTCATTCATGATAAAAACTCTCAGAAAGCTAGGAATAAAGGGGAACTTTTTTAAGTGGGGAAAAAAGCCTATACAAACCCCTGCAGTTTACATTTTACCTAATGGTGAAAGACGGCTTTCCTCCTAAGATCAGGAAGAAGGCAAGGATATCTGCTCTCATCATTCTTACTCAACACAGTAGTGGAAGTTGTAGACAGCGCAATAAGGCAACAAGAACAAGAGGCATTTATATAGGAAAGGAAGAAGTAAAATTGTTGCTATTTGCAGATGACATAAATGTCTACATGGAAAATTCCAAGGGATCTGCAAAACATCTCTTAGAACTAATAAAGTGAGCTTAATAAGGACAAAGGATAGAAGATCAACATAAAAAAATCAATCACATTTATATAAACAAACAATGAACATTTGGAAACAGATTAAAAATACAATATCACTTATACTTGTTTCAAAAATAAGCCATTTAATTATAAATCTAACAGAATATGTATAAAAGCTGAATTCCAAAATTTATAAAATGCCGATGACAGAAATCAAAGAAGATCTAAATGAACAGAAACTCACACAATGTTCATGGATTGAAAGACTTAAAATAATGAAAATGCCAATTTTCCCAAAATTTATCTATAGGTCGAATGAAATTTCTATTAGAATCCAAATAAGTTGTTTTCTGTAGATATCAACAAAATTACTCTAGAATTTATATGTAAATGCACTGGAGCTGGAAAAGCTAAACTGATTTTGAAAAAGAAGAATAAAGTGGTAAATATAACTCTACCTGATGAAAAGGCTTATTTACATAAAGCTACAATAATCAAGACCTATCATAGACACATTGAGCAGCAGATCAGAAGAGACAACTCAAAAATAGAGCCGCACTAATATGCTCAAATGATTTTTGACAGAGATGTAAAAGCAATTCAATGGAGAAGGATAACCTTTTCAACAAATGGTGCTAAACCATCAGACATCCATAGGCAAAAAAATGAACCTTGACCTAAACTTCACAACTTATACAAAAATTAACTCAAAATGGATCACATACTAAAACACATAACTATATAACTTCTAGGAAAAATAGAAATTCTTTAGGACTAGCGCCAGACAAAAAATTTTTAGACTTGACATAAAAGCATGATCCATAAAAGGAAAAATTGATAAAGTGAACCACATTGAAATTAAAAGCTTACTCTACAAAGGACTGTTAAAGCAGATGAAAAGACTAGCTACAAGCTGGGTTAAAATACTTGCAAATCACAAGTCTGACAAAGGAATTGTATCTAGAATTTGTAAAAACTGTCAAAACTCAACAGTTAAAAAAATTCAGTTAGTAACTGGGCAAAAAATGTACACAGAAATTTCACTAAAGAGGATATATAGATGGCAAATAAGCATGTGAAAATATGTTCTATATCATTAGTCATCAGAAAAAGCAAGTTAAAACCACAAGGAGGTATTACACATCTGTCAGAATGGACAAAATAAAAAATAGTAGTAACATCAAATGCTTGTGAAGATGCAGAGAAACTGGGTCACTTTTACATGTAGTAGGAACATAAAATGGTATGGGCACTCTGGAAAAAAAACTGGCATTTTTTGAGAAAACTAAACATGTGCTTAAAATGTTTGCTACTTAAAATTGAACACTTGGGTATTTATCACAGAGAAATTGAAACTTATGTTCACACAAATACATGTTCATAAATGTTCATAGCAGCTTTACTTCTGATAGCCCCAATCTGGAAACAACCCAAATGTCCTTCATGGGGTGAATGGTTAAATGATATGTGGTGCATCCATACCAAAGAATACTATTCAGCAATAAAAAAAGGTACAAGCTATTGAGACAGAGAACCGCTTGACTGGATCTCAAGGAAATGAGACTGAGTGGAAAAAAGTCAATCTTAAAAGATTACATGCTGTGTGATACAGCATTTTTGAAATGACAAAATTGTAAAGATGGATAACAGATTGGTAGTTGCTTTGAATTTGGAAGAGAGGAAGGGAAAGAGGTGGCTGTGGCTATCAAAGGGTAGCATGAGGGATCTTTGTGATGGAACTCTTCTGTGTCGTGGCTGCGGTGTGGGTCACTCAAATCCAAGCATGTGATAAAATTGCATAGAACTAAATGCATATACATACATAATTGCATGTAAAGCTAGTAAAATCTGAGTAAGGTCAGTAAATTTAAAAAGAAAAGGAAAGAACATACCATGAATTTAGACAACAAACATCCCAAGACATTATTTTTGTCAGTGACAGCCACCATCACATTGTTCATAGAACAGCATCAATGTACAGAGGTGTATTATCACAAAAGACCTCGACAAGTGACTTAATTCATTGCAAAACTTTCATCTTCAACTCTGACTGGCTTTGCTACCAGAGGCACTCAATTCTATCCTGTTCGTGTGTCCATTTCCAGCAGTTTTATTTTGTATTTTAATAGATTTAGTGGGTACGGATTGAATTCCATTACATGTATATATCGTAAAGCAGTGAAGTCTGGGCTTTTGGTGTATGCATCACCTGACTAGTACACTTTGGAAATATAGAGAAAATAGGGATATAGGCAAAATTGTGCATTAGGACAAAGAATAATCTCAGAACAGGTTAACATGTACTTAAAATGTTTAAATGCAAAGCAAAGTAGCCCGTCAACATTGATGAATCAGATTTTTTACACATGTACTTTTTGCATTTCTTCTTCCCTCTGCTTTCTCTCGCTCCTTCAATACTATCACTCATTCATTCATCACATTTTAGTATACACCTTTGATATACCAGGCACTGTATAGATGCTAGGGATCCAAAAGTGTAACCATAAAGCACATACTCTCATTGAGCCAACAACATTCTAGCAGGAAAAAAGAGATAATAAATGAAAAGATAAATAAGCAATCAGGGAAAGAAACTCTTAAAGGTTTTAGCATAGACAGTGCTCTTCCAAGTACTGCATTGTACAAGCACCCCCACTATGCCAAATTATCTATGCTCCCTTATAGACTCAGCTATTTGCGATGAATACCATTTCAAAAGAAAGACACAACACCCTGTCTATACCTAAGTAGATCTATACGGTCATGTACAGGGAGACAATTCTCCACAGGGTTATTGTATTTGTGCATATCTTGTGGGTAAAGGCACTGATTTCATCTGTTCCAGACCGTCTTCTCAAGGATGTTTTTGTAATGAACAGGCTTGGAAGAGAAATTTTGTCACCCTCTGGAGCAGTGCGTAAATTTGTTTACTGTACGGGATAATAAAGATAGTATTTCCCTTCAGGACAAAGGTCAAGCTGATTTACTTGCTGCCCTTTATAAAAGATTCAGGTTCCCCAAGCTCAAAGTTTCTCTTCTGCAATACAACCTGCTGCCTGTGCAAGTATCATCTCACCCTCTTCACGTCACCCTTAGAAATTTGGGGTTCTGGGAATTAGTATTAAAATTGTGATGTTACTCTGGCTACTACTATGGTTGTGAGTGATAAACTGTCCTTTGTCTCTGATCCAGGTGTCATATATCTTCTTTTAGTGTCTGTAAAGCTGTGAGAGGCTAACATGTTAACTTGCAATTTCTTATTTGCAAGTTCACTTGATTACTAGTGTATAATCTCAGGCTCTTCACAGTTCTTTATTCCATGTTAATAGCAAGTCCTCAATTTCACCTATATAAGCAAGACTTGGGTTATAAATTCCTCATCCCATCCTTTAAGTGTTTTTGATAATTTCCAGAGGGCATCTTATGTGTGCCCATTAACGATTCTCTTATTTTCTCCCTCAAGCTTCCCTGATTGAAATCTGCTGCTCTTAAAAGCCCTGGTTGATAATACCTCATTATTGCTAATGTCTGCCTTTAGATTGCTAATATCTCTGACAAATATGCTATCTTCAGTGCTACAAAATTCAGTGCAAAAGAGGCATTCCATATACTTTACTACACTGAAATCATGGCCATCTTTCTGATTCTGCGACATTCATCACCTGGGTAGCAGAGCAAATCTGCTGTGATGCAACTTCTAGATTGTTCCTTGACCATCCACCTAGAGCTCCTCTCTTTGTGGAACTCAGGTGATCAATACTGGATCTAAGTAACCTAGCTGAGACCTACAACTTACTGTAGTGTCTTTAGTAACCAATATCTGACACTCATACCTGCTCTCCTCCCCATTTCCATCCATCCTCCCTGCATCCACGAAAATCCACATTTTAATAATTTCTACCACTGAAAACAAGATTGAGAATGCCTTCTGCACTCCTCACTTCTGGCATGTTCATTCTTGTGAGCATTGTGGCAGAGACTTAAAATTAATCTGTTTTAAAGATTGGTCCTTGCTAAGACCCCTTGAGATATCATAACATAAATAAATCTGTTGCTCCAGGAGGAGTTGTACTGGTGTCATATAGGCACAAAGAATGGTGTTGAGATACCTGTAGTGTAGTAATTTAGCTAGGAAATCTTCATATTTTTAAAAAAGTCAATTGTCTTCCAAAGAAGTATATATCCAATTTATCTGGAGAGTCAATTTTATTGGAAGCAAAGTGACATAAAAGTAGCTCATAAGGACAAGAACATAAATATTATATCATAATATATAATGTGAATATATAATATATGTTATATATAATATGCAGGCAGTCCCCAGATTATGGAAGACTTAACTTACAGCATTGGTACTTATGAATGGGCTCCCACGGCTCCCCATAGGATAATTTATAATAAAATAATTGAATTAATAAATTAACTAGTTTCTCCTATGCATGTAAACAAACCCAAATGGTGTATTTCTGAGTGGTTTTTTGGGGCAGCATCTTTACACTAGCTGCTAGTGCCATCGTTTATACGATCACTTACGTGTGGCATCAGTTTCATCTTAACTTTTTTATTTGATTTTGTGAGTCTGTGTTTACCCTTATGATCATACCTCCAAAGCGAAAGTCTCCCGCAAATTCAGGTGAACCTGCAGTGAAGAGAAAGGTTATTGCAATGGAAACGAAAGTAGAAATAATTAAGCTTTCAGAGAAAGGCCAGACTCCATCATTCACTGGGAAAGCATGAGGCTTCAGTCGCTCGACTATTGGAACAATTATAAAGGATAAAGTGAGAATAATGGAACATGTGAAAGGCAGTGTTCCAATGAAAGCATCAGTCACTACTAAGCAGCATAGTGGATTAATTATTGAAATGGAAAGGTTATTATTGATTTGGTTAGAAGATCAAAATAAAATTAATATTCCTATTAGTCTAGGAATTAAAGAGCACAATAGTTTCTATAACTTACTGTTACAGTACAAGGGTATTATAATTATTACAGTATTACACTGTATTATTATCACCACATATGAGCCATTATAGTATTATCATTATTACCGTATATGCGCTGATCATCAGGGATCCTAGTTACATTCAATTCTGACCTAAGAATGTTCTCAGGAAAGTATCTTGTCCATAATGCAGGGATAGCATGTATTATCATATTTTTTTATAATAAGAAAGTAAATAAATAATAATGAAATAATATTTTAGAGGCAGATGGGTTTTCTCATAACAGCTTTATTGAGATATAATTCTCACACCACATAATTTACCCATTTAAAGTATACAACTCAAAGGTTTTTAGTACAATCATGTGTCACTTAATGACAGGGATACATTCTGAGATATGCACTATTAGGTGATTTTGTTGTTGTGCAAACATCATAGAGTTTACTTACACAAACCTAGATGGTATGGCACACAACACACCCGGGCTGTATGATACATATAGCCAATGGTGCCTAGGCTACAAACCTGTACAGCATGCTAATGTACTGAATACTGTGGGCAATTGCAACACAGTGGTAAGCGTTTGCATACTTAGACATGGAAAAGGCACAATAAAAATACAGTATAAAAGGTAAATAATGGTCCACTTGTATAGGGCACTCACCATGAATGCAGCTTGCAGGACTGCAAGTTGTTCTGGGTGAGTCAATGAGTGAGTGGTGAGTAAATGTGAAGTCCCAGTGCTTTGCCGTATGTTACTGTAGATTTTATAAACACTGTATACTTAGGCTACACTAAATTTATTTCCATTTTTTTTCTTTTTTCAATAATAAATTAACCTTATCCTACTATAACTTTTTTTTTACCTTATAAACTTTTTAACTGTTAAAATCATTTTGACTCTTTTGTAATAACGCTGGTTAAAATACAAACACATTGGACAGCTGTACAGCAAATACTTTTTCTTTCTGTCTTTATTTATAAACTTTTTTATTTTTAAAAATTTTTGATTTCTATTTTCTTCTTACTTTTTAAACTTTTTTGTTAAAATCTAAGACAAAAAAATACACACACTAGCCTAGCCCTGCGCAGAGCCTGGATCACCACCATCACTGTCTTCCATCTCCACACCCTGTCCCACTGGAAGGTCTTCAGGGGTAAAACATGCACAGAGCTGTCATTTCCTAAGGTAACAATGTCTTCTTCTGAAGTACCTCCTGAAGGAACTGCCTGAAGTTGTTTTACAGCTAACTTTTTAAAAATCTAAAATAATAATAAAATGTATAGCATAGTATTTTAATAAATACTTAAACCAGTAATATAGTCATTTATCATTATCAAATATTATGTGCTCTAAATAATTATATATACTATATTTATATATGACTGGCAGGCAGCATGGTAGGGTTTTTTTTTGTACACCAGCATCACCATAAACATGTGAGTACTGCATTAGTCTATGATGTTAGGATGGCTGTGATGTCACTAGGTGGTAAGAATTTTTCAGCTCCATTATAATCTTATGGGACCATAGTTGTATATGAGATCTGCCATTGACCAAAACTGAAATCATTACATGGCACACGACTGCATATTAAGAGTTTTCAACCGTCAGCAAATCAATTTTTGAAAAATGTTACCTCCCCGTAAAGAAACTCCATGCCCATTAACAACACATCTCCATTCCTACCTTCCTACCCTTCTCCCCAGAGCCAGGCAACAACTAATCTAATATCTGTCTCAGTCAAAATGCCTACTCTGGACATTTTGTATAAATGAATCATACAATATGTGGTCTTTTGTGTCTGGCTTCTTTCACTTATTGTAATGTTTTCAAGGTTCATGTGTATTGTAGCATGTATGAGCACATCATTCCTTTTTATCAGTGAATAATATTACATTGTATGAATGTATCACATTTTGTTTATCCATTCATCAATTTATGGATAATTGACTTGCTTCCACTTTTGGCTGTTAAGAATAATGCTGCTATGAACACTTATGTCCAAGCATTTGTGTGGTCACGTGTTTTCCATTTCCTTGGGTATATATACTTAGAAGTCGAATTGTTAGGTCATGTGGTAGCTCCAGATTTAACATTTTGAGAAACTGTAAAACTGTTTCCAAACTGGCTGCAACATTTTACAGTCTTACCCAGCAATGTACAAGGATTCCAATTTCTCCATATTCTCAGAACACTTGTTACTGTCTGTGTTTTTGATTACAGTCATCCTAGTGGATGTGAAGTGGTATCTCACTGTGATTTTGTTTTGCATTTCCCTAATGACTAACAATGTTGAACATCATTACTGATGCTTATTTATCACGTGTATATAGTTTATAGAGAAATGTCTATTCAGATCCTTTGCCTATTTTTAAATTGGGTTATTTATCATTTTATTATTGAGTTGCAAGAGATTTTTATATATCTGGATATGAGTCCCTTATGATAGATATGCTTTGCAGCTAGACAGTATTTTAAACATTAACAAGCATAATCTCCCTCTCGTATAAATATGTAAACTGAGGACTAGAGACATTAAAAGACCTATTCAAAGGTGGACAATTGATTTGGGTCAGAAATAGACTTACATCTACATCTCCCTTCTATCAGATGTGGGATTCTGCTGCAAAAACAAAAGAAATGAAAACATGGATCTTCCAACTTTTGTATTTCTTCAGCTCAGCACTAAACTAAATTCTCTCAGTAACAGAAGTGTCTAAGTCCACTGAGCCCTACATTAAGAATCACAGAAGGACTCCTCCGTGAACTTCATTTAACCTTTCTGACCAAGGAGATCTTTTCTATCTAAGTAATATCTAACAGAGCATTTTCCAAGGTGTTTTTTATTGACTTCTGGTCAGTAAGAGATCCATCTGGATGTGTATAAATCCCTTAAAAGGAAAACATGTACGAAACAGTATATTACTAATGAAGATCATACTCAATATATAAGATCACGTGAAGAGTGTAAAAATCACAGAAGTGGTGTTGGTTTCATTTCTGGGCGTTAAGAAATACTGTGTCATTAAAGCATATGTGACAGGCTAGTTTGAAAAATATAACAGATTAAAGTGGGACATTTCAAGAGGGATTTCTTTCCAAAAGGTCAGCTATAAAAATAGGGAGTGGGGGGAGATTTCTTACTCCCAAGATCACTAAAATAACATCATTTATTTGCCTTGATGCCTATGTGTGAAGTTTTACAATGTTCATCACTAAACATAACAAATGTAGTTAGAAAGCAATAAACTTAGAAAAGTATCAGTGACGAGGATATAGGTAATAATAACATAGAAAATTAATTTGTTTTTGCCCTTTTCCAAATACGTATTTATTTTGTTTTCGGATCAGTTACTTTAGGAGAGAAACGGAAATGACATTTTTAGAGTCTGCTTCATTGAATATGTATAACAGAGGTGTTTAAAATATAATTTTTCCAGAAAATGGATGGTCTACTAAGCCTATGAAATTTTCAGGTATGTCTTTGATAAATGTTTCTCATTGTATATACCTAATTGTCCTTCTTATAGATCTATTTTAAAGAATAGAACATAATGAGATCTAATTTTTTTAATTTAAAAGATTCTTTGTTTTTGCAGACTACTATTATAAATTACTTGGACATCAATTGTGGAGATAGTTAGGAACACATTCTTATTTTAATATAAGGGGTACATATTTGCGGACCAAACAATTTGATAATGGATTTGTAGGAAGGGCCTCAGAGCTTCTTTGAGCACATACCAGATCCTGTCCTCACTGGCAGATATCTTTTATAACACAGATGAGACCGTAGACAATGTGCTTCTATGTCTTCAGGCCGTCCCGTTTGAGCTTGTAGGGAGCTCTGGGCTGACCTTAGCAGCTTCATCCATGTTTGACTTTTAGGCTCTTCTTTTACAGGGTCCTAAGAGCCGAGAGCAGTTTTCATCTAAATGATTCAGTGTTCTGGTCTCTTCTTATACCCTTCCTACTCATTCCTGGCATCTTTCTTGGCTCTAGCCTGTTCACAAAGATGAAAAAATTATTGCCATTCTAAAAGATGCCAATAGCTATTTTTGCATTTCTGTTCATAGAGGCAGCAGTTTTGGGAGAGATGTGGTTTCAGGGACATCTTGGCCCCAGACTTTGTATGGAGGGAGAGATTGAAATAATTCAAAGGAATTTATGTAGAAGTAATGCAGAAGTTTTTTTCCATGGTAAGAATGGGGGTCGAATTTCTGCAGAGAGATTTCTTAAGGTATATGAAGGATTTGGAGTTTTCTGTGGTGGAACCAAAGTCTAGGAAGCAAGATCAAAAGAGAAACAATGTGTACCTAGATGTGAGAAGGCTCTGCAATGTGTCAGAAGGCTAAGGCCTTAAAAGAGAGACAGCTAGCAAGACATCTCTCCATCTTTCATACAGTATGGCCAGGATACCTTTAGGAGCAGCTGAGTTCTGAATTTTGCTTTTTTGTTAATTCCCTTATGATAGTCTCAAGTCATTTCTAAAGGTTTTTAGACGCAAAAGCCTAACTTCAACAGGGCTTAGTGGAAAGAAATGTGGGGCTTTGCATCTGGGGCAAAGCAGACCAGAGAAATTAATGCAGTACAGGAAGCAGTCAGGGGACAGCAAGAGGAAATGAAGGAAAATGCTTTGGTGACAGTCTAGAGGGAGAGGTGACACCCAGTTGTAGTAAGCACTACCTAAGCATTCTTAAAAATTCTTAGGAGAAGGCACAGAATATCGTCAATGCTGAAGACTGGGGAATAGAGTTATTTTATTTGAGGACATTAAAGGAGAAAAAATAACCCAGAAGACAGGGAAGTCCAGGGAACCTTAGGCTGTATTTGTAAATTCTGGATTTGCAGTGCTAAGCTGAAAACTCAGGACTTCTACATCACTTTAACAAGGCTATGCAGCCATGTGTTGGCCTCGTTTCCAAATGTAGTAGACAAAAAAAAAAAAAAGAGAGAGAGAGAGAGATTGAGAGGGAAAGTGATGAAATAAAAGCTGCAAATCTCTTTGTCTGAATATTCTGACCTCTATTTTTATAGAATGATCTTTCTTTTTCTCCTGGCCTGATCATGTCACCCAAGGCACTCAAGAGTGCCGCACAGGGAAATTTGTGACTTTCTCAAGCAGGTGATTGGATGGCACAGAATTTTCTTTGGCTGAAGGAGCAGAAGGAGCAGGGGCTTCCTTTTAAGTCGAATACATTTCATAGTCAGCAATCTCAGAATTAGAAGATAATTTCTTGCTGACTAAATAAATCACAGTACAGTATAAGTCAGACACTGTCCCTGAATTAAAGCAGCCCTGGCTGCTCTAAATATAAAAAAGAGAACATTGACCTTTCCACACGGACCAAGATAGTGGAGGAACAGCTCTGCTGCCACACTTGCAATTTGCAGAATAGAAAGTTGGCATAGCTATGCTGGATGATCATTTGCTGCCTTCCGTGAATCTGAAAAAGAAAAAAAAAAAAGAAAGAAAGAAAGAAAGAATCTCCCTTTAGTTGTTTCTGTGGCTATCAAAGTAAACAGGTCAGATGAATTATTGATGGCCTTTGGATCAATGAAATGCCACTGGAATGGCAGATGATAAGCCCAGCAAAACTGCCATAGTCCTCATTCCCAAATACTCCTCATGAATTCCTCCCACCTTGCCTTACTTATATTAGTCTATCTCAAAGGCCTTTTTCCTCTACAACCACCACACACATTTTTCCAACATGCATTCATTCTACCCTGCCTTATAAGACATATTTGTAGGATCAGCTAATCCATGAAACCCTCTGCAAATATTCAAACCCCTGCAATAGTTCTCTACCTTCTCAACACTAACTTCAAGAACTTCTATTGTTTGTGCCTGGAATTAAATTATCTAAAATCTATAAAGTTCGTGGTATAGTGTCTGGAACATACTATCCCCTCACCAAAGATCATTGAGTTCGGGTCTAAAGTCTTCATAAAATTGTTAGTTCCCTCCCCACCTCACTTCCCTGCTGGCACTTAGCATAGCCAACCACATACGTGTATTATGGTTGACTAAGAATCATATATATCTTTTTTTCTTCCCTGGTACCTACCATACTGCCACACACATAGTAGAGTATTTGAATTATCCATTTATTACAGCTTCCATTTCTACCATGACACTGGATTGCAGAGAAGTGTTGGACTAAATGATGCCATAGATCAGTATTATTAAAAGGCTTTTTTCTTAATCTGATGCCACCCATAAGATGCAACAGCTACAGAGTAATATGAAAATTGGCATTCACCGGTGGATTGTGCCATGAAGTATTGAGCTCTATGTCAAACATAAATGTGTTTCAGGTGTGTTTTCAAATTTCAGGCACATTTCATTGAAGTTTATCTCTGGGTTCTCATCCTGGCCCTCTGGGTATAAATTTATAAGATTTTATAAAAAGTATATTAAAAGTTCTAGGAGAGTGGATCTATGGCAGTGTTAGACTTGCACTATACTGAGAAGGATCTTTCTAAGAAGCTCCCCTTAAGGATTGCAGAGGCCCCAGGAGTGTCCTTTTTTCTTCTTAGTTAAGTGACAATATTCACTAGCATGAATGGGTATCAGAAATTCTGCCATGTCACGTTTCCTCCAGTAAGCTGAATGGCAAGTCCCTTAAACTATATGGCTAGCAAAAACCAGGAGATGCAGGAATGTCTGTTTAATAGAGCAGACTCCCCATCCTGCCCCCTCAATTTGAATTAAGTATTTTAAGAAATGCTTTACCACAGAGAATTACCACACACTGTAAGGCACTACTATACTACTTTATGAACTAACAACATTTTGCTATCTTTAAGAAACTCATTTCAGTTTTACATACTGTCCATACACATAGGCTTAGTGAAGCAGAGAAAGAAAAAAAAAATATTTGAAGTGTGTAATTGGTTTACAAAAAAATCTAGGTCACTCACACCGCCCTCCCCCCCAAAAAAACCCATCCCCAATACTATAAAATTTATTGGTCTTCCTCCTGAATTTTTCAGATGATGAAATCTGTATAGATCAGGGTTTCATAAAAGATAAAACAGTGTGATTTATTAGTTGTAGAACGATTATAAAGTCTGATGGTCTCCAGGTATAAATATCAGATGAGGAAGCTCCTTAATACGATTGTGCATGTTTCAGCCTTATTGACATCCACAGACAAAACCATTGTTCCCCACAAATGTTTTCTCAAGTTTATGTCCCTCTGTCCTCAGATATTATCTGCCTCTACTAATTGTGTGTCCTTGGCAATGCTGTCCCTCCGAATGTGCACTTCCCAAAGCTCAGTTGACAGGATTTGATGCCTTGGTATTTGGTATAACATTTTAAACCTACTCCCTGCTGTGGTCTTTAGATTTTGGTCTTTAGAGGCACATTTGTTGACACACAATTGAATAACAGCACTGCACAACTGCTTTTCTTGAGAATGCATCCCATAACAGAATTTCGTAAATTCATATTTTCAGTTATTTGCTGCAGAGACATACAGATTGACTTTATTGCACTCTACTAACTACCCCCTACCATGCCTTTGGCACTTTCAAGCCTGCTTAGCAAAAGAGAAATGACATTTGTACATTTAAACTCTCAGTGTACTGCGGAGTTTCCAAATATAAAATTTATTTTTTTTAAGTATACCTTTTAAAACAACCAAAATGTGGTGAAACAGTCTTTGCAATGCAACCCGGCAGATGGACAGAAAACTTTACCAGCATGATGGATGGGGCCTTTATTTATTCCTCTGTGAATGGCCGCTGATCATAATCACTTTTACAGCTTGACTGCAACAAAAAGGATTATTTCTTTTGTCCTGGAATCTCAGGATGAGCGTATTTGTTCAGAGGATGAAGAGGACCAAATTAGACTGAACTACTGGGGCATAATAAATTCACAGCAATCACAAGCCAATGTTCTTTAATTCTTAAGACACTATCAACTTTAAATATTCTGATCCTCTCATAGTTAGCTCGCTTATCCTTTTGTCCTTATTCAATTAACTGCCTTTTCTTTTACATCGTCTCCTGAGGGGACCTCATTTTAAATCTTTTCTGTTTAATTCCATTAATTGGCATATTGTCTGGTCCCATGCTCTCCTCTTGGGTCTTGAACTTATGTTCCCCTCAGTTCTTAAACTCCTTAGCTATATTTTGCAGCTTTGAATGTCAACTTGCTCCATCTGTAGACAAAGCATGTGCATTCTTATCTTTCACTTGCAGGCTAATGTTTAACAATGAATTCACAATCCTGGCAGTTTATCAGCCCATTAAGTAAACCCAAGTATAGACTTCCTTGATTTTAAAGCCATCATATTGAAATCCAGGGAAATTGGTTCACTAATTTGAGCATAATTTAAGAGCTAACAATTCTAAATTATGGTAAGTGGATCAAAAGTAGACATATTTATCTTTGCAGCTCCTCCTGCCTAGAACTGAGACAGATCCAGGATCACACTACCTTGGGCTTATATTTTATCTTCATCATTTATTAGCTAGGTAACCTTGGGAAGGTAATACACATCTCTAACACTCAATATTATCCTCTCTAAGATGGGAGCAATAATAAAAATTCTTTTCAAAACATAGAGCTGTGGTGAAGACTTAGTGCGATAATTCTTATAAGATGCTTAATATCGAGCACATGGCAAATAATCAATGATAGCTATGATTATTATCACTACTGTTAAAGTGCCATCACACCTATTAGTGGTGTATTTAAATCCTTCCCACAAAGCACATTTAACTCTCACCTTATCTGAATCCTCAGGTTCCACGTGGAGAATGTCATGTTGGGAGGCAGGCTCTGTACTATTTGTCACTATTCTATACCACCGTTGTAGTCATTTCCTCCCTTTAATTAAACTGCAAGTCTCTTAGATAGAGAGACCATATCATACCTTTTCACAAACCTAGGCTCAGCACAATGCCTTCCTTTCACAGAAAAAGATGCCATAACCATTTATTGTCAACAATAAGACTATGGAGAATCAGATTTTATTTTCAAATTATTTTGAGGAAGAGGCCAAAACTAGAAGCAGATGTTAGGTTATTACAAGGAGGTGTAAGCAGGATTATGGAGCTAATCAGAGGGAGAAAATTTAGGGGAAAAAAAAGAGGAGAGATGAATCTATTAATATTTTTAGGTCAGTCTTGATTATCCATAGAAGATAAAAAAGATAAAGTGATAAACAAAGATCATAATACTTATTTTCACAAAATTCTACTTAATAATTTAATAATCCCATTGCATTCAACTATCAGTACTTTCAAAAAGGATTTGGGATTGAGAATGTTGTCAATCAGAGGGCCTAGCAGCTCCTTGTGCACTTCCTCACTATGAAAAAACCCCAAACAACAAATGAACAAGTACATTTTGACCAAAATACCTAAAGGAGAATACTGGAGAACAGCAAAGAAGCAGCAGAAATTCTGTAGAGCATAGAAAGTAAGGATGGTTGCATGGTGAAGGGCAGGAAGCAGCCTCTGTCAGCTGTCCCCTTAGTCGGAATCAGCTCAGCACCAGGAGGGACTTCTCCCTGTGGGGAAAAGGTAAGCAAGAAGACCCCAGAGGCCCCCATCACCACTGTGGACACTTGCAGTCTTTGCTACTGGAGACTTCTGAAGTTCTCATAGGCTTTGAGCCCAGCTAAGGGAGCTGCTCAGAGTCCACACATGCTGAGCTACCCAGTAAGAAGGAGCTGATGCTATATCCTGCCCCCATGGT
Source organism: Eulemur rufifrons (assembly GCF_041146395.1). Lineage (NCBI taxonomy): Eukaryota > Metazoa > Chordata > Mammalia > Primates > Lemuridae > Eulemur > Eulemur rufifrons. The sequence continues at coordinate 37,038,071 of NC_090987.1, read as the reverse complement.
CATGCTGCACTGTCCTGTGCCATCTTGGAACTGGAGCCACTGCTAGAGCACATCCTGCTCCAGGGACAAGTAGCCATTGCACCCCTCCATCCCTGAGGCTCAGTCACCACTGTATCATGTCCGCCCAGTATCATGTCATCCTCAGTCAAAGCTCCTGCTATGCCCCACTCCCTAGGGCCAAGCTACCATCCCCCTCATCCCTGTTGTTGGTGTATCCTCTCCTAAGAGTGGAGCTGAAGTAGACTCCTGAACTTAAGGGCATGGATCCTCAAACTACTAAAGCAGTCATGTCCCCAGTGCCACAACTGAGGCAGCACCTCACCCTCCAGAGACCTCATGCCTCCTGCACATCAGACAGTGACCACTCCCACACCATATGGATCCAGAAGATCCACTGACCCATGTAGCGGTGCTGGACAGGACACCATTCCATTGCAGGGCACAGTCTCTCTCTGTCTCTCTCTCTCTCTGTCTGTCTCTCCCTCACTCATACTGGGACAATGTAGACATGCCAATAAGCTGAGCATGCACATCTTTGGGATGTGGAAGGAAACTGGAGTATCCAGAGAAAACCCATGCAGACAACGGGAGAATGTGCAAACTCCTCACAGACAGTGGCCCAGGCCTGGAATCAATTGTTTCTCTCATCATTGTTATAATAAAGTGACATTGAATAAAATGACATTAATGGAGGACCTGCTGTAAAGAATTATAACTATAAGATGTTTTATGTAAGCCTCATGGTAATCATGAAACAAAAAAAACTATAGCAGATATACAAACAATAAAGAGAAATGAATCAAAACTTAACACTACAGAAAATTATCAAATCACAAAGGCAAACAACAAGAGAGAAAGAAAGAAACAAAGGAGCTATAAGACAACCAGAAAATAAATAACAAAATGGCAGTAGTAAATCATTAATTATCAAAAATAACCTTGAATGTAAATGTATTAAATTCTCTAATCAAAAGACAGAATGGCTGAGTAGACCAAAAAAAAAAAAAAAAAATTCAACTATATGCTTCCCACAAAAGACCCACTTTAGATTTAAGGACACACATAGGCTGAAAGTGAAAGGATAGAAGAAGATATTCCATCCAAATGGCACCATAAGAGACCAGGAGTGGCTATATTTATGCACAATAAAAGAAACTTCTAGTCAAACACTGTCATGAGAGACAGGGAAGGTCATTATTTAATGATAAAGGAGTCTATTTATCAAGAAGGCATATCCAGTATAAATAAATATGTACCCAGTATTGGAGCACCTAAATAGATAAAGCAAATATAGATGTATATGAAGGGAGAAATAGATAGTAATGCAATAATAGCAGGGGACGTCACTACCTCACTTTCAACAGTGGATAGATCAACCAGACAGAAAATTAATAAGAAAATACAAGACTTAAATTGCACTATTGGTCAAATGGATGTAACAGACATATACAGAACTTTCTATCCAACAACAAAATATGCATTTTTCCCCAGCACATAGGGAACATTCTCCAGGAAAGACCATATGTTAGGCCACAAAATAAGTTTTAAGTAATTTAAGAAGAACTAAAATCCTGTATAGTATTATTTCAGACCACAATCATATAAAATTAGAAATTAATAACAGAAGGAATCTTGGAAAATTCACAAATATGTAGAAATTAAGCAACTTGATTCTGAACAATCAATTGTTCAAAGAAGAAATAAAAAAAGAAATTAAAAAATATCTTGAGACAAATGATAATAGAAACACAACATACCAAAACCTATAGGATACAGTAAAAGCAATTCTAAGAGGGATGTTTATAGCAATAAATGCCTATATTAAAAAAAGAAGAAAGACCCCAAATAAATAGTCTAGCATTATCCTTAAGAAATTAGAAAAATAAGAACAAATTAAACTTAAAATTAGCAGAAGGAAGGAAATAATAAAAATCGGAGCAGAAATAAATAGAAAACAGAAAAACCATAGAATCAGAAAAAACTAAGAGTTGGTTTTTTTGAAGAAAGAAACAAAATTGACAATCTTGTAGCTACTTTCATTAAGAAAAAAAGAGGAAAGACTCAAATAAATAAAAGATGAAAGTGAAGGAATTACAACAAATGGCTCAGAAATAAAAAGGATCATAAGGGACTATTATGAATAATTATATGCCAACTAATTGGATATGCTAATTGAAAATGGATACATTCCTAGAAAAATATGACCTCCTAAGACTGAGTCAGAAAGAAATGGAAAGCCTAAACAGACCAATAACAAATAAAGAGATTGAAGAAATAATCAAAAACCTCCCAAGAAAGAAAAGTCCAGGACCAAATGGCTTCACAGCTGAATTCTATCATACATTCGAAGAAGAATTAATACTAATATTCCTTAAACTCCTCCCAAAAATAGAACTAGAGGGAATACTTCCAGACGTATTTTATGAGTCCAGAATCACCTTGATACCTAGAGCAGACAAAGACTTCACAAGAAAACTACAGACCAATTTCTCTGGTGAACACTGATGCAAAAATCCTCAATATAATTTTAGGAAACTGAATCCAACAACACATCAAAAAGATTATACATCATGACCAAGTAGAATTTATCTCTGGCACACAAGGGTGGCATAACATATGCAAATCAATCAGTGTGATACATCATGTTAACAGAATGAAAGATAAAAGCTACATGATCATCTCAACTGACATGGAGAAAGATTGAACAAAGTCCCACATCCTTTCTTGAGAGAAATCTCTCAGCACTTCAGAGATAGAAGGAAAATTCATTAACATAATAAAGGCCATTTATGAAAATCTCACAGCTAACATTATAATCAATAGGGGAAAACTGAAAGCTTTTCACTAAGATCCAGTACACGATCACTCTCACCACTGTTATTCAGCTGGAAGCATTACCAAGAGAAATCATAAAAAAGTAAATAAATAAATGGCATCCAAATTGAAAAAGAAGACTTAAATTATCTCTGTTTGCAGGTGGCATATACAAAACCCCCAAGATTCTACAAAAATCCTGTTAGAACTAACAAATGAATTCAGTGAAGTTGCAAGATCCAAAATCAATATATAAAGGTCAGTAACATTTTTATAAACAAATAATAACCTAACAGAAAAGGAAATCAAGAAAACAACCCTTTTACAAAAGTATCAAAAAAAAATAAAATACCACGGAATAAATTTAACCAAGGAGTTAAAAACTCTTTATACTGAAAACTATAAAACATTCATGAAATACATTGAAGAAAATACAAATAAATGGAAAGATATCCTGTGCTAATGTATCAGAAAAATTAATATTGTTAAAATGTTCATGTTACCCAAAGAAATATATACATTCAATGCAGTCCTCATCAAACCTCAATGGCATTTTTCACGGAAATGAAAAAAAAAAACTGTCAAATTATTATGGAACCATAAAAGAGCCCATATAGCCAAAACAATTCTGAGGAAGACAAACAAAGTTGGAGGCATCACACTGCCTGATTTAAAATTATGTTACAAATCTATAGTGATCAAAACAATAGGTACCGGCAGAAAAACAGACATGCAGTGGAACAGAATAGAGAGTCCAGAAATAAATCCAAACGTACATGGTCAAATAATTTTTAACAAGGTTACCAAGAGGACAGAATGGAGAAAGAATATTCTTTTCAATATATAGTGCTGGGCAAACTGGATTTGCACATGCAAAAGAATGAAATTTGACCCTTATCAATCAACTCAAAATGGATAAAAGATCTAAATATAAGACCAGAAACTATAAAAGTCCTAAAAGAGAACATAGCAGAAAACCTCCTGGTCATTGACCCTGGCAATGATTTTTTTGTATATCACACCAAAAGCTCAGGCCACAAAACCAAAAATAAATACATGGGACTAAATCAAACTAAAAACTTCTGCACAAAAACCAATAAGCAAAATGAAATGACAGCTTAGAGACTGGGAAAAAATATTTACAAATCATATCTCTGATAAGGGGCTAATAACCAAAATTTATAAGGAACTCATACAACTCAATAGGGGAAAAGCAAATAATTTGATTTAAAAATGGGTGAAAGGCCTGAGAACATATTTCCCCAAAGAATATGTAAAAATGGCCAACAGGTATATGAAAATGTGCTCAACATCCTTAGTCATTAAGGAAATGCAAATTAAAACCATTAGGAGATAACACCCATTAGGATGGCTATTATCAAAAAGTCAATAAATAACAAATGTTGGCAAGGGTGTGGAGAAAAAGGAGCTATTGTATATTGTTGCTGGGAATGTAGATTGGTATGGCCATTATGGAAAACAATATGAAGGTTTCTAAATAAATTAAAAATAGAAGTACCATATGTTCTGGCAATCACTCTTTTGGACAACATACACAAAGGAAATGAAATCACCTCATAAAGATATCTTACTCCCATGTTCACTGCAGCATTATTCACAATAGCCAAGATATGAAAATGATCTTAGTGTCCAATAATGGACAAATAGATAAAGAAACTGTGGCGTGTGTGTGTGTGTGTGTGTGTACACACCCTCACACATCACACATACAATGGAATATTATTTGGCACTAAAAAAGAATGAGATTTTTCCATTTGCCATAACATGGATGAGCTGGCAGGACATTATGCTAAGTGAAAGTAAAAAACGAAAGAAAAATATTGCATGATCTCACTTATATGTGGAATCTAAAAAAAAACTTAAAAATACAGAGATAGAGCAAAAAACAGTGGTCGTTATGAGTGGGGAGAGGGAAGAAAATGGGGAGATGTAGGCCAGAGGATACAAAGTAGCAGATATGTAGGATGAAGAAGTCTAGAGATCTAAGGTGCAACATGAGGACTAAAGGTAATAAAATTTTACTATATATGGGATTTATGGTAAATGAGTAGATTTTAGCTGCTCTTGCCACAAAAACAAAAAACATAAGTAACTATTGTGAGATGCTGAGTATGCTAATTTGCTTCACTTTAGTAACCTCTTCCCTATCTATATGTATCCCATAATGTCATGTTGTATAATTTATATATACATGATAAAATTTATTTTAAAAAAGAATTTGGAATGTAATCTAATACTGACTGTAGTTCCCAACCCCAAGGCCATAGACTGGTAGTGATCTGTGGCCTGTTAGGAACCCAGCTGCACAGCAGGAGGTGAGTAGGTGGCTAGGGGTGTAGGAAGCTTCATCTGTATCTACAGCTATTCCCTATTGCTCACCTCACTTCCTGATCTCCACCTCCTGCCCTCCCCAACCCCGGTCCTGTCCTTGGAAAATTGTCTTCCATGAAACTGGTCCCTGGTTCCAAAAAGGTTGGGGACCACTGATCCAATACGTAATTTGGATAACAACCCATGAAAGAGAATGATAGCCAACTCATAGACAGTTGTCAAGTGCTTCACTGGAACCATATTAAATACAATGCAAAGCAGCATTTCATCACTTGGATTATAAAAATGACTCTAAAGGATGTGTCCTTAAAAAGTTTATGTCCTAGAGAGATCAAAAGTCTCAAGAAGAACTGGAAACTCACCCAATTTCCTAGGGAATTTCTGGTGATGATATGAAAATAAAACCGGTCGATGGGAGTATTTAACCATCCAGTGTTCTCTGAATTTGAAAATTTAAAGGTGGGTTTAGTTTAGTTTATCACGAGTTTGATCTTTTTTCATCTCCATTTCTGCATTAACACATTCTATCAGCATAAAGACAATAACAGCCAAAAAATGAATTCGAAGTTTTCATATGATCTACTTAAAAAAAAAAAAACACTTTTTTAATATTATGAGTACAACTACTTATACTGGAAGTAATGGGATTCTGGCCCTTGAAATCAGATTAGGGAGTCAGCATTTTACAACTTTGAATGGGTGGCAAAAGAACTAACATATAAACATCATTATTCTAGGAAGAAAAAATAGTAGTAATTTCATCTTGGACCAGCTATGTTACAAAGTCAAGTGACAGAGCTAATGAAATTAGCCAGTAGGACACAATCCTTAGGTAGACAAGTCACCTAGATTTGATCCTATGGCCCTGCTAACACCCAGGGGCCATCTTATCACTACAAACAAGAGGGCTGCATAAGCCAGCGCCATGCTTCCTATCCTTCAGAACCGTGAGACAAATAAACTTCTATCTTATATAAATTACCCAGTCTGTAGTATTTTGTTAGCAGCAGAAAATGGTCTAATGATTTAGAACACATCGGACACATGATTTAGAAAGCAACTTAAGTGCAGACAGCAGAAATGCCAGAGCGGGGTCATTACCCTTGGAAACGAAAGAAAAGGAAACAACAAGTAGAGGTTTGAGGATTGGAAAAAAAAAAAAAATCACTGAAACAAAAATTAGGACCATTAGGATTTTGTTTAGCTTCACGTAACAGAAGCATAAGTAGTGTTTTAATTGAATAGAAAAACATACTTTATATTTCTCACACAATGACATGGCCAGAAGGAAGAAGCCCAAGGTGTGCGTGGTGGTACCACAATACTACAAGGGATTGTTCTTTTTCTGTTTAAGCAGCATTCATCTTCCTTATTACAAAGTGTCTGCTACATCCCCATGCATTTGTCCCTACAGATACTTAAAAGGCAGAAGGACAAAGGCAAAGGGAAAAATGCAAAAAAGTGCATGCCACATGAGTAATCCTCACTCGACAAGATTTCCCTCAAGTGCCATCGCCATCCAGTGACTTTAACTTACGTGCCATAGGGCTTCCTTGGGAGCTTCTTGGGAAGCTCAGTTTTTCAGTTGACATAATGCCCCCGCAAACATATTTAGGGTTACTTAGAAAAGAGGAAGAAGAGAAAGGATCTGGCATAGGCAATTAACACTGCCTGTCAAAAACTCCCATCTTGTCAACATTTTTCCTTCAATGAATAATGTGTTTCAATTATTTTACAATCTATACTCTTTTGTGAGTGATAGATTCAGAAACCCAAATGGGAGTAAACTCAAATGTCCCCAAGTTACCCAGCCCCCAGGGGTTACCATTCCACGTAACGTGCAATTTAAATGGTCAAACATTGTAAAAAAATATCTTCAGGAACTCTACGTTTTCTTCTGGGAGTTTGTTTTCCACTATTATTTCTGGGAATCCCCAACAAGACCACTTATCTTTTTCAGGAATTTCTTTTGGTTGTCTCTTGCCACAGACAAGATTCTCTTTTTGACACTTCTAGCTAATTCATAACTGCTTTTGCAGACATGAACACAGTTTCTTTCCATGAGTTTCCCCAAAGCATAGTTAACAGAAATCTGTACTTTAAATCTTTGTTTGTTTGCTTTAACTGAGGCTTGAGTTAGCATAAGAATCTTACAGTTGAGAAATGGAGATTTATGTAAGCTGTCGGATATCACCACTCCTAGGTGCAAGCCATGCCCCTTTAGGTGTCCATTCCTTGGCTGTCTCTTTTAACCCCATGCTTGATACCACATTGCAGAGGTCAGCGCATCTCTTATGGGTGGAAGCTCCTTGTCCATGTTCTCTCTTTCTCAAGCCTAGAAAATCCATCTGCCCTTTTCTACTCTAGTCAAAATAAGAGCAAAACAGGTACCAGCATAAAAATCTTTGCAGGGATGCCCTGTTACAGTGAAAATTATGAAGTATATTTTAAACCTGATATTTCGAACCTTGATCTTAAGCATCTACATTTGGATCACTTTCTCCATTTGGGGCTTTTCCGGGAGAAATTTGGGAGTAACACTAAGAATATTTTTTACCTTGAAAATTTATGACTAAAAGGATCATTCCTAGAATAAATTGAGGACCTAAAATCTTTCAAGTATTACTTTCCCAGTGCCATAATTTTAAGATCCAGGCTCGAACTGCAACAGGAAAACACTATTAGATGTCTAGAAATGCATTTTGTTCACACAATTTAGGAATCTACAGTGCTATCAACATCCAACATTGTAAAATCTCAGCCCCACAGGAACCACAAAGGTCTAGTTGGGCCCCTTCACTTTCATTTGAAACAAGTGAAACCTGAGAGGGTCCCTAAGGTTATTCTGAGAGTCAGAGAACAAACCAAAGATGAAGGCCCTGGAGTTTTTAAACCACTGTTCATTGATAGCAGCACCCAGGGTGTTGGTGAGCTCTGGAACTCCTAGAGGTCGGGGTTGTTATTTAGGAAGTCCATGATCCTAACACTTGGGGCATTTTTCTAGATCACCTCTTATCTAAGTGCCTTTGCTGCTTCTAAAAGGTCCAGAAGCTGTAATTCTTGACGTGGGAGGAATACAGGGAGAGAAATACCTGTGTTAGAGCGCCATCTGTCCCCAGTGCTCCTTAAGATGTCAAGAAATATATCCATCAACATCTATGTTCAAGAGCCCTACCATTTCTTGTAATCAATTGAAACTTACCCTGGATTTTAGTCAGTATACTCCCCTTGACAAGAGCATTCCTTAAAATAGTTTTCTATAATCACTGACTTCAATTCCTCTCCCCCTATCCTCTCCTAAGCCAACTGCAATCACACTTCACTTCCATCATTATATTAAAGCTCTCTTGTCATGGTCACTAATAGCCTCCATGCTATTTAATCCCGTGGTTAACCTTCAGTCTTCTCAGATGATTTATTAGCAGTGTTTTGAATAGTTGAACACTCCCTGTTTGTTAAGATACTTTCTTCACCTGGCTTCCTCAATACTCTCCTGGTTTCTGTCCTACCTTGCCGACTCCTCCTCCTTAGTATCCTTTGCGTGACCTTTAATAGTCTCTCTGACCTTTTGCCACTAGAGTGTTCCAGTCATCAGTTGTTAGGTCTTCTCCACTCTGATCTCTCTATTGTGGTGATCTTTCTCAGCTTTATGGCTTTAATCATCATCTTCGCCCTCCTGATTTCCAAATGAGCATGGATCTCTCCCCTAAACTCCAGTCTTGAATATTCAGCTGCCACTGGATGTCTCCAATAGATATATAATAGGAATAACATACTTAACATTTTGAAAAAAAAAATTCTGATTCTACCTCCATTCCATCCAACTTGCACCTCCTATGGTTCTTCCCATCTGGATTAATGGCAAGTCCATAATTCCAGTTACTCAGGCCAAAACATTTGAGTCATCTTTGATTTTCTCTTGTATGTAGCACTGAAACTATCAGCAAATCTTGATTATATATTATGCCTATTATAGTATGTTTTCCCAGTGTATTTCGAATGTGGCCTCTTCTCAATACACCACTACTACCACCCTGATGCTCCCCTGGATTATCACAATATCATCTTAACAGTTTCTTCTGCTTTGGCCCTGGTCCACCCACTTACCCCTAAAAGCTTATTTCAGAAGACAAAACAGAAAGATTCAGTTAATATATTCAGATCCCGTCACTGCCCTGCTCTAAACCCTCCAGGGCTCTCCACCTCTGAATAAAAGCTAGAGTCTTTTCAATGCCCCCAGGCACACTGTACTTTGCCTACCCCTCTCCCACCACCTCTCTGAACCTGTCTCCTCCTCATGTCCTCACTCTGTTCCACCACACTCACCTTCTTGCAGTTTCGGGCACTCACAGTTTCCTCTGCCTCGAATTCTCTTCCCCAAGTTGTCTTGTGTAGTTTCTTTCTTCCTCTCGTTCAAACCTTTGTCCAATACCTTCTTCCCTGATCACCTGATTTAAAATTACTACCTCCCCACAAACCCTGCTGTCTGCCTTTTTCTGCACTTCCTATACTCCTTCTTGGTACCCCTTTCCATTTACTATCCTCTGAAGTTCTAGGTAATTTTCTTACTTACTGTCTAGCTCCTTCCCACGTTAGAGAATAAGCTTCATGAAGGCAGACATTTTTCATCTCTTTTGTTCACTGCTGTCTAGATAATAATGGGAAATAAATTATTTATTAAGTGGTGCTTAGTAAGTACTTTTGAATGAATGCAGAAATGAATGAATTACAGTGAATAGTAATCCAATAATAGGTTCAAATAGGTTCAAATACAAAAGTAAGGCAATCTGAGACCTGGAGTACCCTAAGTTGGTAAGCATTGCCTCAAGTCTACATGATGTTGGCTTTTTCTGGGAGACAGATGTTGTCAGTCATTGGATGCTCATCGGGCTAAATTCAGTTAGATGACATGTGAAACACATGGAAATCTGTACCTTTAAATTCTAGTTTAGAAAATTATTTTAAAAAATGAGACTTTTTAAGGAGAATTCATATGATTTCTAATTGCAAGATCTCTACAAGCAGTGGTACATTTGGTTAGAAAACTCTTGTGAACTTGACCTTGCAGAAAAGGGCATATTTTCGACCATCTAATAAATAAAATGTACCTGCATTTGAACTTTTTTCTGTACAAAAACATTAAAAGGAAAGGTTTCAAAACATAAACCCAGTCCCTGAGTGAATCAGCTGCAGTTTTATGATCAACAGTAAAAGCTGTCATCTGGCTTGTCAATTATACACAAACTAAAAGGTCTTCAAGGAGGTCTCCACACAAAGGACTTTAATGACTCACAAAAAGTCTACATCAGAATATGTGTCAAGGAACAGCTAATTAATGAGTGTCTGGTAAGGAAAGACTGACATTAATGTAAATTAATGACATTATGGAGTATAGCAACAATCTGCAACTGAGGATTTACATAATCAGTCATTATAGTTCCCTGTTGTCTCTCAGGTCAATAATGTGCAGTTTTAAGACATGCTAATACATATTTACTCATTAATCTACAATGCCTTCTAAGAGAGAGTCTGGGTCTCTGGTTGAATTAATTCATATTTAAATTATAATAGCAGATAATTGCTTCACAGATTGGAAGAAAAATAACATGAACTCAGAGATGTAGACTTAAACATAGGTCATTTATAAAACTCTTTATGCTTCTGATTCGTGCAGTAAAGACAGCTTATGATCTACTAAAACATCACTGTAATTAGAAGATCAAATGAGGCAGGGTCTCAGATCTGTATTTGCCTTGAATTGTCTGAAAAGACTGTGAAGAATATCTTTGGTGAGCATGGAGGAGGCAGAGGGTGGGTGATAGGGAAGAAAAAAGGGATTTTGTTTTTACATTTTATTTGGTCATAAAAGCACAGCAGTCTCAAAGCAAAATGCCAACAGTGATGAGAACAAAATATTGCAAGTCCTAGATATTTTCTATGACCCTTAAATGTGAAAAATCACTAAGCAATAATTACATTTGACACTTTGAAGTAAGTAATCTAAATTTTTTGCTTCTAAATTATCATAACCTATCACAAAAATGAATTCAAAATGAGGCCTGCGACTTTGTTGGGGCCAATCATATTGACCTATTTGTTTATATAAATTCAATACTCCCTAAACAGTGGACTAGCCAGAGAGACTTAACTCCTACTTACTCCAAGAGCAAATTTCCTATGTGCTGTGCAGTATGTTTTCATTAATATCTAGGGGCTTTTCTGATGGCAAGGTCTTTACAGCCCAACCTGAAACATGAAAGATACATGGTTAACAGTGACCGGGGTCATTGTTAAAATTACTGTATATGAAAGCTAAGCACTACTTACTGCTAGCAACAGGGGCCAAACTTCTGCTTTTAAGATCCAAGTGAAATAGTGTAGACTTTTCTCTTAGAAGCTAAACAAAATATGGCTAGAGTCCCAAACGGCTATATATTTTTGAATGAATGGCCTTTTCTGCTTTAGTGAGGTTGCCTAGAACAATGTGGTGAAATTTATCATTTCATGATTGAAATGCCTTTAAAAAAGGCTGCAAGGCAATGCTGTCACAGCATTTGGCTGTACCAACACTTCATTTAGGGATCAGCATTAATTCCTCATTTGCATGGGCACTGACTTCTCTTTTCAAATGACATTAATAGTCATTATAAATCTACTTTTTACTTGCTATCACTGTGCCAAGATGTAATGCAATGAGAAAGAATTATATGGAAATTACTTTGGACAGCCAGTCTATATATACAGTCAGCATCATTCAATGTCCCTGCCAGTCAGAATTTGATAACTTAAAGGTGGCACTTAGAACACACAACAAGTAATAATATTTTGTACAAGTTAAGAAAAGGCTGATGCATAAAAACTAAAGGCAGTCCATCTCGAGTGACTGTCATTGGAAAAGACGGCATAACATATTTTATATGGTCTGAAAACTTCAAAATCCAGGCAAGAGAGAATTTTAGTGGTGGTAAAAAATGGGGTAAAATGTGCAATAATGAGTGACTCCTAGAAAAAAATTTGTGTGATCAATAGCATTAGATAATTTTAATTAGCAGGTTCTATAAATTTGAAGGCTGTGCCCCAGTTGAAATCGTTGAATTCTGTATTAATTAGCCATTTTAAGTTGCAATGGAACACAAGTTTTAGGGCAATATTTTTTTAAGAGACAAGTAAAGAAGGGAGAAAACAAGGTAATTTTTGGCTGAATCTCCACAGAAACCTTTTATATAGGGATTGGAATAAAGCCACTAAAAATGAAACTTCTCATGAAAATCAGCGTGATATACATCTACAGTGATCATTCACAGTGGCCAGCCTGCATATTAGATAGTACTATCTTTAGCATCTGAAGTTGTTTCATTTTTGTCACTCTTCCATAGGATATATCTTGCCTGACCTCCCCCACCCCCTTTTTAAAAGATTGCTCTCTAAAATAGGTCTACAGAGTAGCTCTCATCTGTGAATGATCAAGCAGACAGCTTCTGTGGCCTTAATTTCACCCATTCCTGGACTGTACATTCTTCATACCTCAGCAGCAAATGAGAGACATATTTTCCCAGCCAGATCAGTTTTCTTCCGACAGAAACTTTAACGTAGGTTTTGGGTGTCAAATTAAGTCCTAGACCTTCATGCACTGACAAGACTGTCTGGGATGACATGTATAGGAGGCTTTCGATAGTAAAGATGATGCTATTTTGCTGATATTCTCAGATAATTATTACTGATAATCTTTGTCTCATTTAATCTTTATTAAAAAAGCAGCAAAAAGGCTTTTTTCCCCCCAATTTGCCAAGGCTCAAAGAGATTGGGCTGCTGCCTCAATGTCACAAAATTAATAGATGGTAGGACTGAGATTTGTACCTGGGTGTTCTCTGACTTCAAAATCCAAATTCTAGGCTCTTGCCTTTTTGGAAAATCTCTCCTCTATTTTAATAAGGTAACAAATGGGGATTTAGTATATTGATATATTGAGATTTTTAAAAAAAGACTTAGAGAAATATGAGCCTCAATTAACAATCTGAGGCTGTTAACTTGATGAATGATGTATAATGGTAGAACATGGATTGTACAGCACCTGTTAATAATTTCCTGAATAACTGGACAGCTCATTCATTATCTTGGTTCTTTCAGCACCCTTTGGGTGTTCCAAAGTCACACTACTTCTGAAATCAGCCATGTTCAAATGAACAGAATCCTGAATCACTTAACATGGCTTCAGAGTGGGATGAATATGTTTCACTTTAAAATGACTAGAAATATTACATCTTAAGCTAAATAAATATATTAAATCTTAGCCAATATTTTCTAGTTCAAATGAAACAGTCACTCCTTCAATTGCTCTAAGTATTGGGCTTAGTCAGTGTATTAGGTTCCTATTGTTGCTGTGACAAATTGCCACAAACTTAATTGCTTAAAGTAATACAAATTTGTTATCTTACAGCTCTGAAACCAGCATGGGTTTCACTGGTTGAAACTAAAATGTTGGCAAGGCTGTCCTCCCTCAAGAGCTCTAAGGGAAAAACCTATTTTTTTTTTTCTTTTTCTTTTTTCAGCTCCTAGAGGTGCATTCCTTGGCTCAGGGTTCACCTCTCTGTCTTCACAGTTATCAGCGGAGGATCTTCAAGGCTCTCTCTGCTTCTGCCATTCTGTAGCCTTCAGTCCCTGTAATCTCCAGTTTCCCCATTATATGATCCCCACTAGGCTCCCCTTAATAATCCAGGATGACCTCCCTATCTCAAGATCCTTAACCTGATCACATTTGCATTGGCCCTTTTGCCAAATAAAGTAACATTTAAGGGCTCTGGGGTCAGGACATGGACATCATGATGTGGGGGCGGGCAGCATTATTCAACCTACCTTAGTCAGATAACTTTTTCTATTTTACATTGTAAGATGTCGGAAAAGAGGTTTTAGGGAGTGTCTCAGTTTGTCTTGTGTTGTTATAATAGAAAACCACAGAGTGTGTCATTTATAAAGAACAGAAATTTATATTCCCATGGTCCTGGAGTCTGGGAAGTCCAAGACCAAGGTGCTGGCATCAGATGAGGGCCTTCTAGCTGCCTTATCCCATGGCAGAAGGTAGAAGGGCAAGATTAGGTGAGAGAGCCAAACTCATCCTTTTATTTATTTATTTATTTATGTTTTGAGACAGAATCTCGCTTTGTTGCCTGGGCTAGAGTGAGTGCCGTGGCGTCAGCCTAGCTCACAGCAACCTCAAACTCCTGGGCTCAAGCAATCCTACTGCCTCAGCCTCCCGAGTAGCTGGGACTACAGGCATGCACCACCATGCCCAGCTAATTTTTTCTCTATATATTTTTAGTTGGCCAGATAATTTCTTTCTATTTTTAGTAGAGACGGGGTCTTGCTCTTGCTCAGGCTGATCTCAAACTCCTGACCTCGAGCGATCCACGGCCTTAGCCTCCCAGAGTGCTAGGATTACAGGCGTGAGCCACTTCACCTGGCCCCAAACTCATCCTTTTATAAGGAACTCATTTCCATGGTAATGAATCTACTCCCACAACAACAGCACTACTCCATTCATGAGGGCAGCGCTCCCATGACCTCCCATTATGCCCCACCTTGCAACATTGTTGCATTGGGGATCAAGTTTCCAACATACTAACTTTGGGGGATACATTCAAATCATAGCAGAGTATATTGATGTTAAACTATTTGAAAACATTTTAGGAATGGTTTATTTTTCAACCAAGCTAATTGTAAATAGTCATTATTATATAATAAGTATTTTCTTTGGGAAAGCTAATAATAAACTAAAGCAACAGTAATGAATTAAGCACCACTTCCTGGAGATATGCATGGCAATTGTTCTCCAAAGATGTATTTCTATTTACCTCATTGGTGAAGTAAATAGGAATCTTGCTTCAAATGTGAAGAATAATAAAAGTAAAAATAAAAACATTTAATATCAGTCACTGTGATTCCGAGGGTTTGAGATTTACAGTTTTAAAAGCTTTTCACAAAACCAGGAAGTTGCAATAATATTTAAATCAATGTCATTCAGATGTCTTTGCAAGGCAAACAAAGCTCTACCAATAGAACAACCAAACCACTGTTCAAATTAATCAGTAGGAACTTGATAAATTTCACTGATGTAGAAAATTAGCACTTTGCATGTTTCCCAGATTTTGATTTCATTTGGGTGTCTGGTCATGAATTATAAGCACTCTTCTTGGACTCAAGCTATTTCACTTGAAATCCATTATTTCTAGCAGAATTATGAGTCTTGTTAGGGAAATGCCAGCTATTTCCATTTTGAGCATCTGCACTGCAGTTCTATTATTAACATGGAGCTCATTTAAAAAGGGGGAAGAATTGGATTTGTGTCTTTGGGGTGGTGGAGGAGGGGCGGGTGGCAGGGACTAGAGTGTCAATGAAACAAACAAGCTCACAAGGCTGCTTCCAATTGACACAGCTGTCATGTAAATATCTGTCCCTGCTGTATAGCTAAGGGATCCTGGGCTTAAAGACCTTATAGCCATATGTAAACAATGCAATGTTGATGACAGGTTTACAGCGCTGGAGAAAACATGTGCAGCTGTTTTATCCTCATTCCTATAGTGAGATACAAATGTTCAGGAGGCAGATCACAGATGCTTAGAACTGAGTTTTAGAAGCTTACAGGGCTAGCGTTGCTTTTGTGATGCGCTTCCTATCGCTGCCTTCCGGGTCATGCCGTAACTAACAGCCCACGGTCTGAACACTTCTGTGCAGGCTCCCTGCTGGGTTTCTCACTCTCTCTTTCTTCCTTTCCTCCAGCTTCAGCCCAATTGTTTCCCCTGAGTAGCAGTTAGGCAAAGCATCTCTTTCACCACTGGATGCAGAGAAAACGCCTGACCCATGCCTCTGCGTGCTGCATTGATCAGAGGGCTCCCCAGATTAAAGAATTATAGAGGCTAATGCCAAGATAGGTCATTCACTCAGTTCTCTGCTTACTGCTCTCTTCTCTTCATAGAGTTCTTTCCAGTATTGAGTCCAGGCTATTACAACAGAATCAAACAGCAAAGTATTGTTTCAGCCAAGGTTCACTTAGTAAAAGTGAAAGCACCTGTGGATGTGACATGGAAAACAATTACTATGCATATGTCAATTTGGAGAAGAATTTTGCTTTCCCTTTCAATTCTCCAAATTAAAACTGAGGTGACTGTGCACATTTTTCAGGCCAATAAATCCCTCTTATTGACCTCTGGATACTCACCTGGCTCTTTAGGTAAGCATAGTATGAATATATGACAATCTGAATTATATGAAGCCCAAAATTATTTTGTGTTTTCTAGTCACATTATATGTTTATGGACACAAGTCAAATAGCAAGGCTGATTTTTAAACACATTTTTTTTTCGCCATATGTGAGCCACTTCCAACAGAAGCAGTTAGATTTTTAAGTTCTGCTATCAGACTACGTCAGTTTAAATCCAGACATAATCATTTATTAAATCTGAGATTTTGGGGAACTCATTGAAACTATCTAAGATTAAAATTTTTTATTGTAAAATAGGGATAATAATAGTACTCATGTCTAATGTTTATTTTGAGGATTAACTGGACAGCCCATACCAAGTCTTTAATGTCTGGCACATAAAAATCACCCAATAGATATGAACTGTAATTATGATTTTCATATTTTGAAGAATATTGGTGTAAGTTAAAAACTCTTACAAAAAGAAAAAAAAAACTTACCAATAATGCATGCATATACGATTTCCAAATTTTTAACTCTGTAAACTCCAGAGACTTATACCCAACTGCAATCTCACCTGAAAACCACCATCTTTTCTGGATCCAAGATAATGTGTATTGGCCAGGAAACCTCCCCTCCCCTTCCATAAACCTAGAATTATTACCATTTTCTCAAAAATGCTGGTGCAGAGATCCAAACTAAAGCAACTCAGAATTTAGAGAGTTCCTGCTTTTATGGCAATGAGTAGAAAGCTCTAACTGATGCACATAATATGTTGAGTTGTTTAGTACAATGAGTCCAAATGCTCAGCTGCAAACTGAGTCAAAAAGCTTTTGTAGACAGGGATAGGAATTTAAACACTCTGAGAATGTTGTTTCTTTGGAAAAGTTTGTTTTGAGTTCCAACAATTGATACACAAGTCAACCTGGGACCACAACACTTTCATGAAGTGATCAATTATTGAGACTCCATAAAATAAGGTTTTTTTTTGTTTGTTTGTTTTTTGTAAAAATGCTCCACAGACCCCAGAAAGACAAATACATTTATATTTTAAAATAACTAGAGGAATGTAATGGGGATGCATTTTTTTCCTGTCTTTTTTTTTTTTAACAGTCTTTATTTTTTTAGAGCAGCTTTAGCTTCACAGCAAAATTGATCATAAAGTACAGTGTTCCTATATACCAGCTACCTGTACATATACTTAGCCTCCCCACAATCAATATTCCACATCAGAGTGATATTTTTATTATAATCAATGACCTATTTTGACACATTATTACTCAAGTCCATAGTTTATATTAGGGTTTACTATTGGTGTTGTATCAATACATTCTATGGGGTTTTAAACACTTTTATGGATTCATAATAGTTGTACATTTTTATGGGTTTTGACAAATGCGTTACATGATCACCTTTATAGTACCATACAGGGCAATCTCATTGTCTTAAAAATCCTCTGTGCTCCATGTATTTAACCTCCCTCTCTCCTAATCCCTGGCAATCACTGATTTTTTTTTGAAAATTGTCTCCATAGCTTTGCTTTTTCCAGAATGTGATATAGTTAGAATCAAATAGTATGTAGCCTTTTCAGATTGGCTTCTTTCACTTGGCAATATGCATCTTAGATTCCTCCATATCTTTTCATGGCTTGATAGCTCATTTATTTTGATCACTGAATAATATTATTAGTTTATTTCTCCATTCACCTACTGAAGGACATCATGGCTGCTTTCAAGTTTTGGAAATGATTAATAAAGATGCTATAAACATCAATGTGAAGATTTTTTTCATGGACATAAGTATACAATGCATTTGGATAAGTACCAAAGAACACAATTGTTGGATTGTATAGTAAGATAATGTGTAGTTTTGGAAGAAACCGCCAAACTGTCTTCCAAAATCACTGAACCATTTTGCATTCCCATCAGCAATGAATGAGAGTTATTGTTGCTCTACATCCTTGTCAGCATTTGGTGTTGTCAGTGCTTGAGGTTTTGGCCATTCTAATAATTGGGTACAAGTATCTCTTTGTTGTTTTAAGTTGCAATTTTCTAATGACTTATGAAGCTGAGTACCTTTTCATATATTTACTGGCTTTCTGTATATCTTCTTTGGTCAGGTGTCTATTCAAATTTTTTGTTTATTTTTTGATTGAGTTGTTCATTCTCTTTTTTTTTCTTATGCCTTTTTAAAAAATTTCAATATATTACAGGGGTACAAATGTTTTTAATTACAAACATTGCTTTTGTAATGCTTGAGTCAGGGTTATAAGTGTGTCCATCACCCAGAGTATCTATTAGGTAGGTTTTTGCCTATCTCCTTCTCCCCTCTTCCCCTGGTAATGGGGGATTATTTTTGAGATGTACTTTTTTTTTTTTTTTTTTTTTTGAGACAGAGTCTCACTCTGTTGCCTGAGCTAGAGTGCCATGGTGTCAGCCTAGCTCACAGCAACCTCAAACTCCTGGGTTCAAGCAATCCTACTGCCTCAGCCTCCCAAGTACCTGGGACTACAGGCATGCGCCACCATGCCCGGCTAATTTTTTCTATATATGTTTTTAGTTGTTCATATAATTTCTTTCTATTTTTAGTAGAGACGGGGTCTCACTCTTGCTCAGGCTGGTCTCGAACTCCTGAGCTCAAACGATCCTCCCGCCTCGGCCTCCCAGAGTGCTAGGATTACAAGGCGTGAGCCACCGCGCCCGGCCTGTGGCACTCATCTTAAGATGAGGGACATTCCTAGCACTTTGGGAGGCCAAGGTAGGAGGATGGCTGTAGCCTAAGAGTTTGAAGTTGCAATGAGCTACGGTGATGCCACTGCACTCTAGCCCAGGAGACAGAGCAAGACCCTGTCTTTAAAATAAAATAAAATAAAATACTAGGGATATTATAGATATATCTTTTACATACTTCCCAGAAAAGAAGAATCACATCATCTACTCATTCATTGACTTTTGAAGTCCTTGCCAGAGTACAAGAGAATTAGAATTGTTGGCAATCCTCATAATGCTGACTTGCTGGGTTCAGAAGCACCTTGGGAGCTTTCTGAAACTGCAAATCCCTGTGCCCCACCTCCCAGATACTTGCCTTTCATTCTACAAGAGCAGATATTATGACCCAGTAAGTTTAAATGACTAACCCAAGGTTATGCGGACAGCTTGAGACCAGCTGGAACTAACTTTTCTACCTCACATTACCTGTCTCTTTCTATTACAGAGACTACAAAGATTGAAAACTTTTGTTAGATCACTGAATTCTTAGTTTTTAAGAAAAAGAGACATATTACTGACAAGAAATATTTTTAAAAGGGCTTGACATTTTGATGTGTTTTGCTGGTATGGTTAATAGGAAAGCACTTGACCCAGAATACATTTGTGTTTGTATAATTGATTGCACCATGGAATATGTTTCATGGGTTTGAAGACTTATGTGTTTTACTCATAATTTTTACATAGCACCCACCTGTCCATAATGGATTCTAAGGATTGAACAGTTAAATTAATACTACTAATACTAACTGAGCTATTATGATGTGCCGGTACTATTAAAACCCATATACATGTTTTGTGTCATAAAAAATTTAAGAGTAAGAGAAGGTTATTATATATGAATTAGTGAATAAAAAATAAATAAGGAAATGATAAACAGAAATTTATAAGGAATTCAGCTACTATTTGGGATTTATTAATTATAGATTATTGGAAACTACACCAAACATTCTAAATGCACAAGCGAATATTCTAAATTGCTAGCAACAAACTCAAATAAATATCTGTTCAATTGTGATAAAAACACAAACCAATACAGGAAATGAGAAAATGAAATGTAGTCTACAAAACAATAACTAATATAAAGTCATTCAAAAAAGGAGAAATAATTAAGAACTCAGGTTATATGATTAAGAACTTTCAAAGGCATCTGGATTTGCAGATTTTGTGTGTCTCTAGGAAACGTAGTGAAATTAAAAGATGTATTTCATCTTTGAAAGAAACATTTACTTTATCTAAATAAATCCATTAATAAGGTAAAAATCAATTAATATTATTAGAGATATCCTCCTTCAAGAGTTGGAGTTTTCAAATATTTCTATTTATAATGTAGTTCTAGTGGAGATCCTATGAGCAATGTGTCTACCTTAAAGGAAATTCTCAAGACATATTAAACTTCATAGTGTATGTGGTTCTTCTAATTTCACATTTGATAGACTCATAGCCTCGCATTTGTTGTAAAAAGAGTGGTTATTTACTCTGCTTTAGCTTGTGACTTTAATTTGAAGGTTTCCATATCCTTGTTGATACTGGTAATTTTCAGTATGTGCTAGAAATAATGACTGTGTTTGTGACACATTGAATGTTTTTATACTGTGCCCTCTCTCTAATGGGGTCACAACATATTTAAACACAAGGAATTTGTAGTCACTCTGCTATCTACAAACAAAAGAGGACACACAGAATTTTAGTGTGAAATCCTAATAGAATTGAATTTCTTATTCCTAATGCCAGATACAGGTAAGTGGAAAAAATTTGATGGAATAAATTGAGTCTTCCTTAATAGAAGGACTTCTCCTGGAACGAGGTTTTATATATCATGGGTACATAAAATCAAGCAAGAAATGTTTCAAACTGCTAATTTATTATGTATGCGTTATATTATATTCTATAGCTCAATGGCAGCAGACTAGAGCCCTGCCAAGCTCTGCAGAATGCCATCGTAACTGCTCCCTCATGGAATGAAGTACAGAACAAATCTACCAATCCTAATGTGTCTGTGCTAATGAGAGCTACTTGGTGAAATGCTTGTTCATTAAAAACCTAAGAACAGAAATGATGGGATACATGGGAATTGAAATTTCAAAACATTTCAACACTAACACGGTATAAATCATAGTCAAATCGTATTTAATAAATGTACTCACACCATTTAACCATCATGTAGCCAGGGGTCCTGGAGTAAATACATTCTGTCCACCTCACTTCTAGGACATAAAATCCAGGCAATGCCTTAATTAGATAGTGACGGGGGAACAAGAGGTGACAGCCAGTAATGGATTCACAGCAGAGGCAAGCATTTCGCTATCTTTCCAATACCGTTGCTATACACAAATTAATGCCAAACCCAAACCAAATAAATATTCGTTTTATTTAACTTATGTTTTTCAGTTATGCAAACATTTATTTTCAAGGAGCAAGAAGGTTTATTTTTATTTTATTTATTTATTTATTTATTTTTATTTTTTATTTTTTATTTTTATTTTTGATCAAGAGCACAGAAAAAGCACCAAAACCAAAAAAATTCCTATATTATTTCAGGGAAATTTGAAAGCCCCTAGCCCCATCCTATAATTTTATTGTATTAGAAATTACCTTTTACTGGATCCTACTTGGGAATATATCACGCCAAAAAGGTAAAATGATACTTACTTTGTCATTTAGTAACGACCTGGCAAAGAGAAAGAGAAGAGGGAAGGAAAAATAAATTTATTGGGTGTCTTTTAGGTGTCAGATATTTTCATGCTTAGTATTTTATTAACTAGGTATCCCAGGCATTATTATTATGATCACCTCCACTTTAAAATGAAAGGTAAAAAAGTATGGGTCAAAAAAGGTAATGAATTTGCTTATAGTCATGGGCCGTAATTCGTTTGTTTAAATAAATATTTAATGAGTAGTTACTAGGTGCCAGGAATTATTCATAGTGCTAAAGACACAGTGGTGATTCACAAATGTATGTCTATATTAAAATAGAAATCTAATAAAAATAAAGGTAATTACAGATTATGATAAATGCTATATGACAAAAAAGAGGGTGTTGTCACAATGAAGAATGGGAAGTGGGGAAGTCTCTTAAGTTGGATAAACAGGCAAGTCTGTTTTCAGGAGGAAATATTTCAGCGAAAATAAGGATGTGCAGGAATTAATCATGTGGAAAGCTCTGGTAATAGTGTTCCAAGATGAACAATAAATACAACAGTACGAGAGATAGAAAGGTGTTGGGTGTGTATGAGGAATAGAATGACTAATCTTGTGGGAGTCAGTGAGTTAAGGTGAGTTAAGGAAAGATTAGTTAAGGTAAGTTTGAATAAATAGATCATAGCCATGTCTTATAGGACCTTGTAGAACATGATTGGGTATTTGGTTTTTATTATAAATGTATTGAGAAGATACTGATCTTTTGTTTGTTTAGTTTAAGGTTTTTAAAAATATTGCTTACATTGATTTTAAAAAGCAGATTGCAGAGCTTCTGCTTTTGGTAATAGCTAACAACTTATTGGGGAATAACACTCCTGCTGAGCACAGCAAGAAAAGATGGACAAGATATAAAAATCATCTGCTTGAATACCTTAAAGAGCTAACAAAGCATGGTAAATGACAGATCTTGAACCCTTTAGAAGAGTATAACCCAGGTAAGTGAGCCAGATATCGGGGACCGCTTTTTTGCAAGAAGCTAGGCCAGAAGAAGCATTTGGGAGATTGAGGAGTTGAGCAGAAATTTTAAAGCCTTCTGGAGCTGAGAGAACAAAGATTGTACTTCAGTATCTGCCAAGGTTTGGGAATTCTACTAAAAGTGCAAGACTTTCGATTGAGATTCCGAAGGACTATAACTTATTTGTAAGTATGAACCAGAAAGAGATCACCCCCTGCAACCCTCCTATATATATGTTGAAGCCCTTACCATCAATGTGACCATATTTGGAGATAGGGCCTTTAAGGAGATAGTTAAGGTTAAATGAGGTCATAGGCCAGGGCCCTAATCTGATAGGACTACTGTTCTTATAAGTAGAGATCACTCTCTCTCCAAGCACATACAGAGGAAAGATCATGTAAGGACACAGTGAGAAGGTGGCCTTTTGCAAGGCAGGAAGAGAGCCCTCCTAAGAAACCCACCTTGATGGCACCTTGACTTGGGACTTTTAGCCTCTAAAACTATAAAAAAATAAATTTTTGTTGTTTCAGCCACCCAGCTTGTAGCATTTTGCTATGACAGCCTGAGTAAATTAATATACCAACTTCTTTGTGTAAACTCTGACAAAGTCTCTGGCTGACCAATACATCACACGTGTATGTATGCATGATTCAAAGTAGTTTGTAGTTAAAGGCTGAAAATTCGGAACTGAGACTGGAGGTGCTATCCACCAAAGAAGAGCTTTCTGCACCTTGAAAGAGGCCTCATGCCTCTTGCCCCATCATAGCTGTCAGCAGGCCTTGGCCCTGCAGAGATGAGTGCAGAGCTCACAAGTCTCCTGCAGGTACGAGGCTCTCTCTGCTGTCTGGCTCAGCCCTCAGCCTTAGGCAGGCTGCTTGCTGTCTTGCCCTCAGCTGAAGGTTTCCTCGACTGCAGAGAGCTCAGTGCAATCCGTGAGAAAGAGCAGCACAGTGGGTGCTGACTATCTCTGTGGCTGGGCTCTTCAGTCTTCACTTTTTTGAAGCCCACATACTGTTAGTAAAACTTTGTAAATTTGGGATGATTTCTCCTTTTCCCTTTTTCCTCTATTCCTCCTAGGGATAAGAGCAGCCGTGAAACTCCTCTCTTTGAAATTAATAGTTATCCCGTTATTTAGCTTTCTAATTTTTTTGTTTTCCAATGGGTTAAAAAATAAACGTTGTAAAAATTATTTCCATGTTTCTCTCAATGTTAGTTTGAGTGTGATAAGTTTAATAATTTTATAGTTTATAAAAATAATAATTTTGGTGTTTATACTATTTTCCTTACAAAGCAAATATTTCATGCTTCTTTTCTCTATCTGTAATAAAAATGAAAGTAAAAAGCTGTATCTAGCAAACAGATAATTTTCATCTACATTATGAATAATTTTTTAACATATGCATTTTTGGGGGGAAAGAAATGAAAATTGCAGTTGCAAAATTACTTTTCTTCAAAATACTTAAATATATTTGGTAGAATTGAATTTACTATGTGTCATATTTTCAAACCTTTAATAACTTTTAATCATTTGCATAGGGAATGCACCATTATAAAGCTGCCCAAGGACACCAAAATTATCATTAGAGGGAGCCAGTGAGGCAGGGAGGGGGAAAATCATTCTTCTCTATTAAATAAGAAAAATTATGTCAATGTGACTTTCAAAAGGACATGACTCAAACAAGATTCTAGTGCCACAGACTAGGTTTTGCTTGCTTATTTTGAGTGGATGGCCAGAAACCCAATGCTGAAACTTAAGGAAAACTCTAAACATATAATCTAGGAAGGTGGATGCAGCCAGTGGTTAGGATGTTATTAGACCAACAAGCACAGGGGCCCATAATTTAACTTTTTGTTTTAAGATAGAGTAGAAGGCAAGTATATGTGTTCAAGGTCATCTCTATGTCTCACCACTGTATATCCAACGCTTACCACAATGCCTAGGACATAGTGTACTCTCAAATGTTTGAAGCTATAATGGCAACATAAATGTGTCAATTTCTCTCTCTGAGATTAGCATCAGCTTTTCTTTACAAAACAATCATGTGCTGACACTGGCCTGAAGTTCCACTCTATCGCTGCGTAGATCCAAATAATTAAAGTTGAGATATCGGCCGGGCGTGGTGGCTCACGCCTGTAATCCTAGCACTCTGGGAGGCCGAGGTGGGCGGATCGTTTGAGCTCAGGAGTTCGAGACCAGCCTGAGCAAGAGCGAGACCCCATCTCTACTAAAAAAATAGAAAGAAATTATATGGACAGCTAAAAATATATATAGAAAAAATTAGCCGGGCATGGTGGTGCATGCCTGTAGTCCCAGCTACTCGGGAGGCTGAGACAGGAGGATCCCTTGAGCCCAGGAGTTTGAGGTTGCTGTGAGCTAGGCTGACGCCACGGCACTCACTCTAGCCTGGGCAACAGAGTGAGACTCTGTCTCAAAAAAAAAAAAAATAAATAAAGTTGAGATATAATAAAAAGTTGAAAATTCTTTGAACTATAATGGATCTTAGCTCACAGTCTATATGAGTGTGTGCACATTAAGACCTATTGAGGTTATGGGACTTGGTCAAAGTAACCAGCTAAATAATGGCAGAGCTGAAATGAGAGGATCTAGCCTGGGGTCTTTGCCCTCCTGAGAGGTCAGACACACAATTCTATGTTCTTTACACCACACTAGGTAAGAATGTAGGTTTTGGAATTAGACAGATATGAATTCAAATCCTGGCTTTGCCACTTACTAGTTGTGTGACTTTCCATAAGTTACTGGTGATCCTTGAACCTCAGTCTGCTAATTTATGAAATAGGGATAATAATAGTGTCCAATTCTCTATATTATTGCGAGGATTACATAAGAAGGCTCCCAGTACAGTGCTTTCATGTAGCACTTAAAAAATCACAATAGTAGCAGTAGTCATTGATGTCATCATTATTATGTACTCTCTTTACCCAAATATGAGCAAGGAGCTTGCTTCTCTGTATAAAGAATAAAATACAACTGATTAATTTCCCACAAAGCAATTAATCAGCAATTCCAAATAAAGGTTGTCATAATGAAATTTGCTGTCCGTTTCAAGATTAAGGAAAGCTTTGTATAGTTATTAAAAGAATGATTCCTTTCCTTAAGATTTTAAAAGTTCTGGTTTTTTCAGTCATAATTAATGTGGTCAGTGGTACAAGAGAGGCAACATTTACCATGTCCTGGATTAAATAAAACATCGGTTGTATAGCTAGCCTGCACAATTTAAGTGGATCTCTTTATTTGGTATGAGAGATTTCTAAACAAAAAGAAATTCAGCTGTTTGCAGAAGATTTTCAGAATGCTTGGATGCAAACTCAATACTCTTGCATAAAATTGAGAATCAGATTAAACTTATGGAGAACATTTCTACATAAAACATGTTATGTTTTCTTTTGTTAATAAACCAGAGATACTCATAAGTCATTTGTGAGTTTTTAAAAACCCCTTTAGTTACATAATATCCTGTATGATTTTAGGGGTTGATTTCAAAGGAAGTGAGATCACATTTGGAGCTGACAGTGTAGGAGTGGCTAAGAGAAAGGTGATCATTGGAGACAAAGGAAAGAATGAAATTACCCCAGGAGGGCAAAGACCCCAGGCTAGATCCTTAGAGAAAGCCTAAAGATGGGGATCAGCAGAAACAGAAAGAGCTCTAGAAGGAGAGAGCATGCAAGGGGAAACAGAAAAGAGCTTCGTCTTGGAGGCAAGGAAGGTTTTACAGAAGTAGATAAACAGCAGTGTCAAATACTGTAGCACTAATGCTGACAGAAATTCATGTCACACAGGTGCTTAGGGATCAGAAGGGAAGCTAGTGGACAGATTAGAATTCATGCTCTATTTTCAGAGGAAGAATATTATACCATTTTTATTTAGATTGTATTGTATTGCTGCAGTCTCCATCCCCCAGGCCACGGACTAGAACCTGTCTGTGGTTCTGGTCCGTGGCCTGGTCGGAACCAGGCTGCACAGTAGAAGGTGAGTGCTGGGCCTCTCAGTGAAGCTTTATCTGTATTTACAACCACTCCCCATCGCTTGCATCACTGCATAAGCTCCGCCTCCTGTCAGATCAGCGGCGGCATTAGATTCTCATAGGAGCAAGAACCCTACTGTAAACTGCACATGCGAGGGATCTAGGTTGCAGCTCCTTATGAGAATCTAATGCCTGATGATCTGAGGTGGACTGAGGCGGTGATGCTAGCACTGGGGCATGGCTGCAAATGCAGATTATCATTAGCAGAGAGACTTGATGGCACAATAAATGTAATGCCTTTGAATCACCCCAAAACCATCCTTTCCTACTCCCACACCCTGTGCGTGGAAAAATTATCTTCCATGACACCGGTCCCTGGTGCCAAAAGGGTTGGGGACTGCTGTTGTGTTGGGTATAACTTGAGCAGATTAGGGGGGTGCTAGCAGAAGTCATGAGGGAGAGGGAAGGCTAAAGGCCTCCAAGCCATATTGGGTGCCAAAGCTATTTAATGGAAAGATTGAATTGTATGAAAATAAGAAAAAAGCATGGTCAACTTCAACAAAATGACCATTGGTGACGTTTTCAATGAGAGAGGAGTCAGGGAATTATATACGGTGGTGAAATAGAATGTTTTGTAGGAAGTTGTCAGGAAAAAAGAAAGATAAAATGATAGCTTGATAGAGGGAGAAAGAGAAGAAGGGGGCCAGAGAGGGTGAGCAGGAATGATGACATGCGAAGTCACAGAGGTTTACAAACGGCAGGAATCCACGTTAGCTGTCACTGATTGCATCACTGAAGTAGGAGGCAGAGCGAGCCGAGCATGAGTGCTCCGAACTGCAGTTGTGAATTTGAAATGAGTGGAAAGTGTTAGGATTGTCTGTTGTAAAAAGTACGCTAGGGAGTTAAGTGGGGGTGGATAAAAGGAACGATGAACCCGTGGAAGGCCTGGCTGAGGTTAGCAATAACCACAAATGGCATTGCACCAAATTAAGTGGTATGATTTTAACAAATGATCCAATAAGGTAGAGTCTATTATTATGTTGAGCCATAAGACCTCACAATGGATCATTGAGTTGGAAGTTAATCTTTGAAAGCATATCTGAAGTTCCTTTCATGGCTTTAACTGCTGCCTCTAGACAGCATTTAAACAGGGATAGCTTACAGACAGATGAACATAATTTTAGCATTCAATCAAAAAACTATACTTTGTTTTCACAGAAAAAATAATATGAGTCCTTTTTTATTTCAATGAACTTATAATGTAGAGATGTCCACATATAATGTATGTAAAGACATTATGGTATCTTTATCAATTAATTGTTGCTGGATATTTACAAACCAGAATGTGGTTTAACTTCCCTTAACTGGAGAGATGGTAATAATTGTTATCAAAATTATTTATTTGCTTCAATTTGCATTTTCTAAGTGCCCACTCTATGCCAGCTCTTATATAAGGCCCTGAGGATATCAGGCTGAGGAAGCTGGAATTGTACCATTGGAATTAGATTGGAATTATTGGAATTTTAAAGATCTTACAATATAGATAAGGAGATAGATTGAAAAGATATAAAATGTGTGGGGCACTATGATTATTGTATGCCCTAGAAACCATGGAACACAACATTTGCATGGATCTAGGGAGGTTTGGGAGCCCTAGTAAGAAGGCGATGGTCCCTAAGAAGCCTAGAGTAGCTATCTCTGTGTCAGGCTCATAGATTTTCAAGCAGAGAGGGGCAGTTGTATCAAGCAGGGCTTATGTTCATTTCACAGACAAGAAAGGTGAGGCTCACAGGAATAAGAAAAAAGTACACATTGTCACACAGATCAAAGCAGCAGGACCAAATTCCAACTATGTCTGTCAGATTCACAGCATTTGCTTTTTACCTTTCTCCAGAAATAATTTTTGCAGATATATATCTATAATGGTTACACTGTAACACAGGCAAAATATGCACTAATTTTGATTTTATCTATTTTTGTTTAGAAGAAAAAGTATCCCTCAAATTCAAGAAGATAGAATGAAATAAAAACTAAATGGCAGACTAGGGGGAAATAACAATAAACAAAATATATGTATACGAGAGAAATGATGCAAATTTATTAAAATAGCTCAACTCATCTTTTTGTTCATTTGTCAAAAATAATCATATCAAAATTATAACTATTAAGTAAGAGATTAGCATAGTGATAGTTTGTGACAATATCAACTAGAAAAAAATAAAAATAAGCTCTTTGCAGTCTTGTAGGCACATCTCTGCTTATATTGAGAACAGCCTCAATTTATGATCAGACTATTCTATCTCAAAAATATTGAAGTTATGGATTTTTTTTCCTGCATTCTTTTGGCAGGCTCCCAAATTCACAATCAAGTAACTTCCCATCAGCTGGTCTTCATTAGCAAATCTGCCATGACCCATCCAATTCTGAGGCTTAGAAACAGAAAGACCAGGACATTCCATTTTTCCCCCATTAAAGTTGCTAACAAATTAAGCATGAAGAGAAATTACTGCAATGTGATGAAAATAAGAACAGGGTAATTAAAATGAGATCATTTAATAATGTACACCGTAGGTGAGAGGAGAATGAACTTCTAAAACATAAGCCATTAAGCCACAGCAGATGTGAAGGAAGTAACAAAATCCCACAAATGCTGTATAACCCTGGAGCTCTCCTAGTGCGGCCAAGCAACAGATCCTTTGATGAAAAGTGATTTTTATCAACCTTATGAACTGGACACATAAACAGAAAAGCAATTATAATACTGATCCATTATAGTGGATGAAAACATCCACAGTCAAAAACGGATGACATGAATAAAAGAACATTTAAAAATGTCTACTTGGGTGTTTTCCATCAAGCAAAAGAAATTGGAAGAGAAGTTTCTAGATTGTCTATGAGCATTTGCTCATAGCAAGAAGATAAGTAAGCTAATTTCAGCCTAGAGTCTACTTAAAAGGCCTAGTCTTTAAGGAATGAGCTTTCAATTCAGGTACAGTTTCTTCCTTAACACACATACTAAAGCTCTAAACAGACAGTTTATTTAGTTTTTTGTTTTGTGTTTTGTTTTCTGTAGCACACTGCAGTTGAAAGAAAAGAAAAAAAATCAAGAAACCTCAGGCACAAGACACAAGACCCTCGACTCCAGTCTCACAGAATTCACTGCATGAAATGATCTATACTCTTAGTGCGCGGGGGTTTCAATAGTCAACTTACCACACATTTCAAACAACTTTTACATTTCTTTCTAATCCATGTTGCATGGAGCAAAAATATTCAGAGAAGATTAAACTTCTCTAATAACACAATTGAAAAGGAGACCAGCCTGAATGAATAGAACATCACTTTTATAGAATGTCTTAAATTAAATTTCATTTCCTGACCCGGAGTTATATACGCATAGAATTAATGCTAGAAAATTGAGGTCCTTCCACACTGGAATTACTATATGGCTGAGAATTATTTATTAATGAATACATTACATAAAATATGGGGAGACCAAGATACTTCAATAGATTAAAATTGTGTGATTAAACCTATGTATATTTGGGTTTGCTAAATATGAGTGCGTAGTACCATAGAGTAAATGGTAGTTCTGACTAGGCCTGAATTCAGACATGTATGGAATTTGTGAGGTTGGAATTGAGGTTTTATAACAAGATGCCTAAGACATTTGTGTTTCTACGACAGTTTAAGAATAAATTTCTTAACTTTAAGAGGGTTTTGATGCAGATACTGGTCTCTTCTTTCTACATACCTTGTAATCACAGTTCTTTTGCACCTACAATGTGCCTTCATTTGAATGCTTATTCAGTGCTTACTATACATGGATTTCACTAAATAATCAGATACTCTTTTTCTTATTACTATGACTGCTTTTTTCTATTTTGAAATAACAATGTCTACAAATACTGATCCATTAAAAGCTAGTTCCATTAACAGCTAAGAAATTTTAGTTTCGTTAAACGCTAAGAAATTTATATGCCTCATACACTAAAAACAACAAGAGATAGGTGAGTGGACAAGGCCAATGGTAAGATATGTGAGTTTCATGTATGTAATGTTTTCCTTCATGAAATAGAAAGGAAAAATTGGGATTAAACTAATTTTATATGAAACTGCAACATTGTTGAATGGGTCTAATTGCCATCCAGCTCTCCTTTCAGAACAGACTATATGAAGGTTATTGTTAAACAGCACAGGCAAACAGACTATTGCCTTTGTCGGCTTTACAATTTGCAATTTGGGGATACAGGAAAACCAAGAAATATTCCTTTCTACTTCCCTTTTCATTGTTCTTATTTTTACCAATAGTTCTCATTCCAATTTACAACTCTGCCTCTACTTATGGAGGAATTTAGACTGAGTTTGTTGGTTCTGAAAGCAAAATATCATGCTAATGAACCACTAAAAAGAAAGCTGGTCTAATTATAGCCAAATGATGCAAAATAATCTTACTTATGATTGCCCCTGATTAGGTGTAGGCTGCTGTGCTCACGGCAGGGGGCTGTAGATTATCACTGAAATGCAAGGTGCCCATAGACTGCCAGGAGAGGAACAACTTGCAGAAAACAAAGTCTTGCAGTTGTCCTTTATTAATTTGTTGTAAAGTCATGTACTAGTTTCTTATACCCAGTAGCTTGAACTTGGCAATGTTCAATTAATACTTAAATTGATCTCATGATCAATAAATAAATATTAATCAACTGATAATTAAGTATTCACCCATAGGCCACTGTAGTATTATAGTCAGGCTTTGTTTGCATTGAAGGAATAAAGATTTGTTCAAGCTACTACCAACAAAGAGTGATTTATTTTAAATCCAAAGAAAATCCGATGAAACTTTATTTTTTT
Source organism: Eulemur rufifrons (assembly GCF_041146395.1). Classification (NCBI taxonomy): domain Eukaryota; kingdom Metazoa; phylum Chordata; class Mammalia; order Primates; family Lemuridae; genus Eulemur; species Eulemur rufifrons. The sequence goes on along the minus strand of NC_090987.1, from coordinate 37,006,457 downwards.
TTTATTTATTTTTTTTTTGAGACAGAGTCTCACTCTGTTGCCCGGGCTAGAGTGAGTGCCGTGGCTTCAGCCTAGCTCACAGCAACCTCAAACTCCTGGGCTCAAGCGATCCTCCTGCCTCAGCCTCCCGAGTAGCTGGGACTACAGGCATGCGCCACCATGCCCGGCTAATTTTTTGTATATATATATTTTAGTTGTCCATATAATTTCTTTCTATTTTTATTAGAGACGGGGTCTCACTCTTGCTCAGGCTGGTCTCGAACTCCTGACCTCGAGCGATCCACCCACCTCGGCCTCCCAGAGTGCTAGGATTACAGGCGTGAGCCACCGCGCCCGGCCCCGATGAAACTTTAATGCCAGGAGCCACAATGGTGTGGGTCTCAGCTCTAGATTTGAAGTGACTCTACAGAGCTCACTGGGCTCTTAGAGACCTTCATTCTAGTGACCTGCTATCACTTCGCAGCCACCCTAAATGGGAATGCTTCTTTCTTCCTCACACTCATTTGCCTTCCTCTGCTGACTTCTAGTTTCTTCTCTTTCTACTCCTTGTCACAATTTCTTTCAACTACAGCTCTATTTCATAATCTTTCAGATGCAGGCTTCAGTGCTTCTTGGCAATTATTTTTTTGTTTCCTGGCTCAGATGTCTAGAGGAAATCTGACTAGCCAAAATCATCTTTTCAAGTCAGTCCTCCTTTGTAACAAGTCACATCCCGGACTGGATGGCTATGCCCTTGGACCACTGGTGGAGATGTTTCCCTAATAAATGACAGAGAAAGACCAGACATCATAACTGACATACCTTGTGCACATATTCATTTATTGAGAACTTACACTGTGTACACACTATTCTAGGAGCTGGAAATATAAAAGTGAATAAGACAAATATGGTCCCTAAAATTTTCAGTAGTGATAAGTGCTATGTAGAGAATTATAATAGAGGGATGGGAAGAAGAGAGAGTGGCAGTTTGGTTAGATGGGGTGAGCGGAGTAGGATTCTCAGGGCAGGTGGCATTTAAACAGGCACCCGCATAAAAATGAGAAGCGAATCATAGGAAGATTGAGGTGAGAATATTCCGGGCAGAGAACACAGCTGGGGCAAAGTCCCTGAGGCAAGAAGGAACCTGACACGCTCAACAATTTTTTTTAAAGGTCGTAACAGCTAAAGACTGTGGTCAAGAAGGAGGATGACATGAAATCAGGTCAGTGGGGTCAGCAGGGACCAGATCCTGTTGATTTTTGCAATCTAAGATAAGGTGATTGGATTTTATTCTAAGTGAGATGGGGGCTGCTGGAATGACATAATCAAATAATCTTAGCTCCCAAAATTAAAAATCATGTTTAATAATTGTCATAGTTTTAATTTACTTTAATTCAATTTATATGTATCCAAATGGCCAATAAAACTATGAAAAGGTGCTCGACATAATTAATCACCAAGAAGATGCACATTAAGAGTGAGATCCCACTGCCTACCCAGCAACTTCATTGCTAGGTACTTAATAAAAATGTGTATGTATGTGCACCAAAAGAACGTTTCCAAGCTCCAAACTGGAAACTATCCAAATGCCCTTTGACAGTAGAATGAATAAATATATTGCAGTATATGCATGTCACACTACTGTGGAGCAGGAGTTGGTAAACTATGACCTGTTGGTCAAATACAGCTCAAGGCCTGTTGTATCACTGACACTTGAGCTAAGAATGAATTTTACATTTTTAAAATGTTTTAAAAACAACAACAAAAATGTACCTACTACATAAAAACAGACAAAATCAACCTATGTTTTTAGAAGGCATGTTAATGGTTACTCTCCACCAGGGTAGTCACTGGAAGAGAGGATGAAGCAAGGCTTTCAAAGAGAGGCTTATGTTTCATAGGTGTGTTCAGTTTGTGAATATTTTCACAAGTTTTGCCTTTATTACATGTGCAAGCATTTATTGCTCAAACAACTTACATTTGACAGATTACAGGGAAAAGCAATTTGAGCAAGAGTGAGACCCCTCTCTACTAAAAATAGAAAGAAATTATATGGACAAATAAAAACATATAAGGAAAAAATTAGCTGGGCATGGTGACGCATGTCTGTACTCGGGAGGCTGAGGCAGGAGGATCACTTGAGCCCAGGAGTTTGAGGTTGCTGTGAGGTAGGCTGGTGCCACGGCACTCTAGCCCTGGCAACAGAGTAAGACTCTGTCCCCCCCCCCCAAAAAAAGCAATTTAAATTATTAAATTGCTTTACATGACCCCCCCATGGATCATGTAAAAAATCTGGGGGTCTTCTATGGTACCCAGGAGATTGAGGAGAGAACTTTCATCTGAGCCACTATGGTTACCGGCAATGTCTTCATTTTTCAAATCGGTGTATTCCTTTCAGGCACTGCTATATGCATACAAAACTTGGATGATTTTTCCCCGATATTGAGAACCCTGCAGGCTAGGTATTTGATTCTTAATTCTTGATTGTGGCATTGTTCTCCCATCTCATATCCAAAGCAATCCTCCTGTGGGTTCTACCTTCAATATAGATCCACAATTCACCCATTTATCTCCACTTTCACTGTTACAAACATGGTTCAAGCTGCAACCATGTATTGCCTGGTTTAGTCTCCTCATTAGTCCCCTGGTTTTTACCCTTGTCCAACCCCTCTCCTCTGAGTCCATTCTCAACGCAGTAACCACTGTGATCCTTTGAAAGCAAAGTTAGATTTAGTCACCACGACTCAGGTCAAAAGCCTTCAATAACTCTTCTTTTGAGATACGGAACTGGCAAGCATTGCTTAACCGAGCCAGGAAGTCTGGGACCACACTGAGCAAAATAGGACGGGGTCAGGACAAGTTCCAACTAGTTAGAACCAAGATGGTGGAGGAATCCACTGCTTCTTCATCTTGCAGCTTCATTATACCCTTATTACCATAAAATCTTTCCAAGGAAACCTCGCACTCCCATCATGCACTTGATGCCATGACAGTTCCAGATTGACCATATTTAATCAAAAGGAGGGCGTCACTCTTGTTCTAGAAAACGCTAGAAAACTCCTTTCTAAGAAAAAATGTGAATATCCCTCCCCTTGTTTAGCCTACAGTTAAGCCGGTGCTTTAATAAAGGGACTAAAGGAACCAGGAGGGCTGTTCCCCTCTTCAGAGAGAACTAGCCTCTACTCTGTCTATGGAGTAGATTTTTCTATACTTCCTAAATAAAACTTGCTTTCTCTTACACTGTCGGCTCGCTTCTAAATTCTTTCCTGCAGGAAGCCAAGGACCCACTTGGACTTCAAGTGTTTCCCAGCATCGGGAATTACTTTCCTGTGACACTTTCACGCAACAAAGGCCGATGTCTTTACGATGGCAACAAGGCCAACATTATCCCACCACTCTCTCCCACAAACACACACTCACTCCCCTCTGCTACACTAGCCTCCAAACGTCAGACACATTCCTTCCTTGGAGCCTTTCACTAGCTCTTTCCTCTGCCTGGATTATTCTTTTTCCAGATGTTTCCATAGCTAAATCCCTTGCCTCCTTCAAGTCTTTACTAAAATCTCAACTTTTCAAGGAGATAAAGGCTCAATGAAGTCTACTGTGATGATTCTATTTGAAATTGTCAGCTGCCCCGTCAATCCCTGTCACTTTGCTTTTTTTTAATTGCAATGACTGCAGTTTGAACATACTGTTTTATTTATGAATATCATTGTTTATTAACTCTGTCTTTCCCAGCTAGTATATAAATTTTTGAAGGGCAGTGATGTTTCATTTGTGTAGTGGTGGATGGACTCCCAGCGTCCACATCAGTGCTTGGCATATAGGACGTTTCAATCAGTATTGTTGGATGCATGAATGAATGTAGTCCTGCCTCATAGAGGCGCCATTCTTCTGGCGTGAGTCTTGCCACTTTTCTGTGAATGTGGATAGACTGAGATGGATTATCATTACTCAAGGACCCTGTGATCTCTGTCCTCCATCCAGCGTAAGGAACTTCATTTTCTTTCTCTCAGGACTGTGCTACTTTCAAAATAACCCTTTTAGAGAACCAAAGCCAGGAAGGAGATTCTTTGTAAATAGCTTAAGCTTTCAGCTGTGGCCCAAACCTTCTCTGCTTGGAATGAGGAGTGGGAAGTGAAAGGCAAACAGTAATTTAGCCTATGGCCCATAAACATCTCTTTCTTTCCTAAGAGAGGGGACTGTGGAAAGCGCCAGGGCTATCATCACCATTGAGAGTAAAGTTTAGAGGTCTCAGCTTTGGGCTTATTGATACAGCTTATTGATACTAACTTAGTTTTCTGTGGCTTTATAACTGGGACATTTGGTGTCCCTTTTATTTATAAGAGCTGGTCTTTGTTTCAATTGGGCGTTGACAGTAGATTATGTTTTATGATACTGAATATTTTTTTATGTCTAAGTTATTCTGTCACATAAAATACACCAATTTTTCTGAACTTGTTTTTCAAGGTCATGTTTAAACAATTGTTTGTTTATGCAAAGTATAAATGCACTCATTAGTAAGAAGACAATGCAAAGCTTGCTATGGAGAAACATAACCACATGAAACCTAGATGACAATATTTCTTTTTTTTTTTTTTTTTTTTTTTTGAGACAGAGTCTCACTCTGTTGCCCGGGCTAGAGTGAGTGCCGTGGCATCAGCCTAGCTCACAGCAACCTCAAACTACTGGACTTAAGCGATCCTCCTGCCTCAGCCTCCCGAGTAGCTGGGACTACAGGCATGCGCCACCATGCCCGGCTAATTTTTTGTATATATATATTTTAGTTGTCCATATAATTTCTTTCTATTTTTAGTAGAGACGGGGTCTCACTCTTGCTCAGGCTGGTCTCGAACTCCTGACTTCGAGCGATCCACCCGCCTCGGCCTCCCAGAGTGCTAGGATTACAGGCGTGAGCCACCGCGCCCGGCCTAGATGACAATATTTCAAATGCTTGGTCCTTATGAAGATAAAAAATAATGCTATTTTTAACACGAGGAGATGATTTTAAATTGTACTTTAAAATACATTTGGTACTATGAGCACAACACCAAGCAGAGATCCTATTTGCTAGTGGGATTGATAAAAACATTTTTTGATGTTAGTGGACTTAAATGACAAGGTTTATCCTGCATGTAGAAAAGAACAAATGGATGACAAAGCAGAAGCTCTAAAAATGCAAAGCAAGCTAATCAAAATGTCAAGGCCATTTAGCAGAAATAATAGTGGTTACTTAAAAATCATAGCATACTCTATCAAGGACTGTTTTCATTAAAAATGTTAATGATGTGAAATTTCCTGTCCATCAGACACATCTAGAAAAACATAACCCATGAAATATACTAAATAAATGATCTTTTGTAAAATGTTTGTAACTATTTTAATTCAAAAATTGACCACATAAAGTTATTCATGTGTAGGTTATCAGCATATTACTTTAAGAAAGGTCTGATAAGGAGCTCAGAATCCACTTATTGTTATTATTGTTATTATTATTATTTTATAATTGCAGGACCAAAGAACACTCCTAGTTATCGTAACTGAGAAATTAAGGGAGGTCCTTGCTCTACTATAAATCAGACCATGCTTCAAATATAGACTCAGTGACCAAGTTGGCCTAGGGCAAATTACTTAATGTATCTCAAGCTTAGTGTCTCCATCTATAAAATGAGGACAATAATCGTGTCCACTGTGCAAGATTATTGTGAGGAATAAGTGAAATGACATATAAAGCATATAGCAGAGTGTCTGGCACATATTATAAATTCAATAAATGCTAGTGCTGTTATTGTTATTATTATTATAGTATTTTTTTTTCCAAATGAACTTTGTGAATATAGCTTTGCAAATTCATAGTTTTGATTATTTTGCATTCAGGTACAGCAGTTTAAATTTATTTCCATTACACATCTCATTGTTAAATGCAGCTCATCCTTCCACATTATTAATAGTGCTTTAGATTCCAAATTTATCATCCAACTTCCCCTCTATCCCTCCCAGCCTCATACTAGTCACAATTCTGATTGTCATGTCATCTACATCTTTACCCAACTCATTTGTGAAAATAGCAGGAAAACAAGATAATACTAAGGTTTCCAAATTTCAACCTTATGTATTTGATTGATATCAAGGCCCAAATGAATGTTCTTTGGTAAAGTTGTTCCATCTATTACAGATCTTTTAACAGTTCTTTCATAGACTCAAAGTAGCATTTATCATGTTGTGCTTTGAATAACAGTGATTTTTATACTCATCTTGATTCTTCTATTAGACTGTAGTTTCCTTGTTATTAAGGACTATGACTTATTCATTTTTATTTTTCATTCATTTAGTCCATGGTATGTGCCAAAGCGACTTATACATGCTCTTGCCCAGTAGACGTTTCCTGAATTAACAGAATGAAGAAATTATTCAAAGTAAACACAAGAATGTCTTTGACATAAAAATATGATGTTGCCATTGAGTAAAAGGCCATCTTTTTGGTGCAATGTGCTGCTTTTAGAAGGGGACTAACTCACCTTAGAGTACAATAAATGACAATGATAGCCAGGTGATCTTCACATCTATTTCATTTTACAAGCATCACATGCTTCTTTTTTTACAATCCTCCTTGCCTTCTTTTACCTTAGATTCCCCTGCAGTGAAGCTTAATTAAACCATGTCTGCAAAGCATATTGAATTCCTCAGGATAAAGATGCTACGGAATTGTGTAATATGTACATGGAGATGTGACATCTCTGCTCCCTCTTTGGTCGTGACTGCAAATCCCATGCTACTCCGAAGTGGAAGCAACAAAGCAGTATATAATCCAAAGTGATATAAAAATATAACACATTTCTACTGAGTGTTCCTAGAAGACTTTAAGAATGTGTTTTCTTTTAAAACATATATCCCTTACAGTTTTTCTTGCTAAAGGGCAATGAGCAGAAGTTGCAAACCGATTCCAGTGCTGACAATAGCTAACATAGTTTCATTGAACTGTGATGGGCAAATTGAATGACCTTGGACAGTCACTTTACCTTTAAAACTTCAGTTTCTTCATCTATGAAAAGTGGAGTCAGAATAGGTGATCTCTCACCTACCTTCAAAATCTGCCAAAATGTCAAGCAAGTAGGGTAGTGTAATTTCTTATGGGCAGATTTATATACACGGTTGTATATGATATTATGATTCTAATTGGAGAGCTCTTAAAGATTAGGATGACAAATGGCTTCATGATTTAAATATAAGCGACTTACAGCAGTATTGCACATTTTAACTGACTGTCTTAAATATTAACTGCCTGGAATGTCCTCCCACTTCGTCTTCGCATAGATGCATTCTGGCCACCCCCTCAAGTCCAGCACTGTGAAGGGTTCCTCCTCTGGGCTGTCCTACATTGTAGTTTATATCTATGTTCTACATGTTTTCATTCTCTAAATTGTAAGCTCATTGAAAAAAGGCATCATATTTTATATTTCTTTTTATCCTTCAAAAGACCGATATGTCTAGGCATTAGAGACCTTGAGCACTCAATACTTTAGTGGCTTTTATAAATATCTGATCACTATACCAACTACATGACCATTAAAATTAAACATGAGAAACTTTAAATGCTCATTTAATATATTGTAACAGGAATTGCCATTGGTCCAAAGCCTCACTCTGCCATTTACCTAGAGTCTCTACCTCTCAGTTTCCAAATTTGTAAGACAGTGAATTGCCAGATGCCTTCTAGAGAAATTACAAGAATTAAATAAAATCATTATTTTGATTTATGAGCAAAGAAAGTACATAGAAGATATTTGATAAATAGTAACAATTAGTATCATTAGTATTAGAGTGAGTATGATAACTGTACGTGCTTGCTTTTGTACATTTACACAACTAATCAGTACACTTTGACTTTTGAGTGCAGCAGCAGCTCCTAGGGAGCTCCCCAAATATTTAGATTCTTAGGAGCCAGCTCTAGAGAGTCTGCCTCTGGTGATCCTTGCAACTTGCTCTGAGAAATGCTGTCTCAGAGATGGATGGCCCATAACTCATTCCTACGCTTAAAATACTTCAAATAGACATTCCTCAGAGTCCCAGACTTTCAAGCATTTGACTCTTTACTAAGTATTAAAATATTGTAATGTTTTGAGTCCTGCTATCTTGAAAGATAGGTGTCTTGTTGAAACAAGCTGGAAGCTATTAGCTTGAAAAACAGAAATGAAAAACTACCTAGTGTAATTTTTCTGACCAAAGAAAATAATTGCTTTCTCATAGCCTGAAAATTACACAAACTTTTTTGCCCTCACAGTACAATTGTCATTTTCAATTTCCAAATATGGCCAAGGCCTCAGGTTATCCACAAAGTCTTTGAACTTCAACATTTTAGACAATTATTTTTAAGGCTAGGTTTACCCTGGATTTCATTTTACTCTTCTGCCAATTGGTGGTATCACTATACAATTGATATTAAAACTGGTGTCACTAAATTGCTTCAGTGAAATGCTTCTTATAGATTGTTCCTTAGCTCAGCTTTCACTTTAGAATATTAAGAACAAACTATAGACGATTAAGGGCATCAGGGTGAAAACATTTAGGATTATAGATATAAGCTGTTTCTATCAGCATAGATTTTCAAACTATACAATTATTTTAAATTTTAGTTTTTAAACTTGTTTAGTATTTACACTTTTAGTCTTTTCTTTGAAAAATCTAAGCCATTGTGAAGAATGCTAACTGTGGACAAATAAACTGATTTCATTCTTCCCAGAATCTAAATCATTTCCTGATGTATTCGTTATGGTATAAGTTTGAATGCTGTAAGAGAGTGATCAAAATAGCAGTGGTTTAAAGAGATGAACTTGTATTATTTTCTTGTAAAAGTCTGGGTTGATCATCAAGGGCTGGTAGGAGACACCATAAGTTACAGAGACCCATACTCCTTCCATCTTGTTACTCTGTCATCCTCAACATGGAACTTGCATTTCACTATTCAGGATGAATGCTCTAGCTCCTACAAACACATCCATATTCTGGCCCATGGGAGAGGATCCTTGTAGGGGGTTAGATAGGCTTTTTTTCTTGAAATCCACAGCTCAGAAATGACACCTATCAAATCATCCACATTCCATTGGGCAGAACTTAGTCAGATGATAACATTTATCTTCAAGGGGGCATAAAAAATATAATCTTTAGTTGGTACCAGATATAAATTCTATTACTTGGTAAGAAGTGAAGAGTGAATGTTGGAAGACATCTGGCTGTCTCCTCTATACCTGATACTCAGGAAATATAAATGCAATGCATAAAAGAGTGCTAGTGAGTCAGTATAGAAACTGGGTTTCTTAGGGCACTCTACTGTTTGACTAGGTTGTATGAAAGATAGAAATAGTACTAAGAAAGGGGAAGTTAGAATGCCAGAGACAAACTATACTTACTTTATATCAGTCGTTTCCCTAAGCACCAGCCTGAAGATTTAATGGTCTAGAAATGTTGAGATCTCTTTCTAAGCATCTAACTTGCTTACAAGTAGGCTCAGTTACTGGGATCAAGCAATTTTTCTTACACACTAAAATAGGTGGAAAAAGTTGGTCCTTGTCTAAGAAAACCAGTACAAGCCTGATGTAAAGTATTTAATTTTGTGATCAAACCAGTACAAATTCCTGGGAATGCTAAAATTTGAATATATAAACTCACTCCATAATATATCCTGCGATTATTCCATAGAAGTATAATATAAAAACTAGTTTTTATTCTCTTTTATAGCTCCTTAGTATTTCATTGTGTAAATGCACCACTGTTATTCAACTAGTTCCCTACTGATGATAATTTATGCTATTTTCAGTCTTTGTCATCACAAGTAGTGCTATAATAAATGGCAAATGGCCTTGTGAAGAGATATATATATATATATATATATATATATTTTACAATATTGGCAGTCTATCTTTGGGATAGAGTTTTAGAGGTGGCATTGTATACATGGGGGTATTTTAAAAGTGCTGTGTTTTGTTCTAAAGATTAATACTATACTGTATTATATCCTTAGTTCAATCTTTTTTGGGGGTCACAGGGCTTCTTTTTGTTGGTTCCCTATTATGAGCAATAGTGAACTAACCAAGTAACTCCCTTCTCCCTTCTCCTGTCTTTCCCCCACCATCTATTTTAAAGTAATATCCTTTTATTCCCTGTTAATATCTGTAAGACTATTCTACTTTCTGAGAGCCTAGTTGATTTTTTCTTATACCCTCTCCAAACTTCCCCAATATTTTGTCAATTGTCAGGGGATACAACCCTCGCATACCATACAGTATTCCTTATAAGCATTATTTAGTCCTAGATCTATAGCAAAATATATATTTAACACTCTCCACCACCTTTTATGCACATGCCACTCTAACAATTTTGGTTGTTGAAGCTTATTCTCTAATAGACTTTTTGGAGAGTACCCATGGGAAAAATATTTCCTGAATTTTTTGCAAGTTCATAGTCATTTGTCTTTGGCTTTTATAACATAAAGATCAGTTTGGGTCATGTCTCTTTTTCATGAGTATCTTAAATATATCACTCTATTAGCTTTCTGGCATAAAAGCCAAAAACTCTGATTTTTTTTTTTCCCCTATAAGTTACTTGGTCCTTTTGACTGGATGCTCAAAGGATACTCTATATTCTTTTTCCTTTCAAGTTCAATACTTTTACTAGAATATGAATCAATGTTGACCATTCTAGATCAATTTTCCTGGATATACACTAACCCCTTTCAATTTCTGGTTTCTGGTCTTTTTAGGCCAGGAAATATTTTTTGATTTATATTTCTTGTGATTTTTCCTACTCCTTTGTTCTGATTATTCTTCTTTGGCAATTTCCGTTTTATGCATAGGAGTTCTTCTTTGCTTGTGTTTTATGTTTGTCACTTTCTTTTGCATCCTTTATGTCTCTTTATTTTTTTAATTTTCCTTTCAATCATTGATTTTTCTTAACTTTCGAGTTCCTTATAGTTTAATGTTTATTTATGAAGTGTTCTTTTTAATTTCTAAATCCTTCTTGAGCTTTGACAGTTCTCTATTTAAAATTTTCTTTCTCTATTTTATTTCTAAGTTTTTCTAATTTTAATTTATTCTATTTATCCAAAGCTAGGATGATGTATTCATTTCTTTTATGATATATTCAAATATTAGGCTAGAAATTTCAACTACTCTGTAGCCATGTCTCTCTGTTCTCTTAATGTTATATGGGGTTGTTCTATGGTCCTTTTCTATTCTTAAGTTGAAAGAGTTTTCTTCTTCTCTTAGGAGAAAAGCTGGGCCAGAATAGCTTTCCTAGTTCCCTAGCCCTGGAACTCCCTCTCTTGCTGTGTCTGTGAAGTATTCAAATGTATTGTCAGGTGGTACATGCTAAGATCTTCTAGTTCTATTTTCCTTTACTGTTTCTGTCTTAATCTTCTCTTCTCTTTTTCCTCCCTGATTCAGCTCCTGATCGCAAATTTGCATGCTGAGCTTTCTCCGTAGTACCTGTTGGGTCACCGTCTTTGTTAGCAGTCAAGGCATCTTTCTTCCTGCAAGCTTGAAGCCACTTGAATCTTGCTTTTTTGATTTTTTTGCAATATCTTATCTTTTGGTGTTCATGGGGATTACTTGTTCCCCAATTTTGTTATACATCGTTGCTATGGAAATTTTGTTTACCTCTCCTACTTGCCCTGTCTGCTTTTGTGTGGGATTCACCGCAGTTATGTTGCTAATATTGCCATCTTCCTTGATTCCTTCTCCTTGACCATGTTTACAATTTAAAACAACCCACAATTTGGTTGGATTCATTTTGCCATGAAATTATTCGGTGGTAAACATTTGGAAATGTGGATGTACAGAAAATACGATTCCGTGCTGTTTCATTTCTTTCTGTTTTTTTCCTTCTGGACTGTCCTCATGTGGTAGTGGCAGTGATGTCATCGTCTGTAATGGCAGAGGCTGCAGCAGTCAAGTGAAAAGTCGCCACTATTTCATGTCTTTCATGATGAACAGGAAATCAATAAGTGGCAACAAGGCAAGTGAGTATGTATTCCAAGTGATGGGAGCAACATAAGCTGAGGAAAAGAGGCATAGAGAGTGGAGTATAGATTGAATGGCATAGTATAGAAGGAAATGAAAAATAAAGCCAGACCCTTAAGACTTTGCATATCATGCCAAAGCCTGAACTTGTCTCCACAACTTTTTGAGGAAGGGAATGAGGTTATTTTTGAACTTATATTTTAATGAGGTGCCTTTGGGTAGTAGTGAGAAGGATGGAGTGGAAAGATAGTGTGGGAGCTAAGGTCACTGACATCGTGAAATTCACCGTATTTTGGGTACCTGAAATCTGGAGAGAGAAGGAATCATTTCATGCAAGTGAAGCAGTTGCAACCATATCTATGCATAACTTTCACTTTAGGAAAAGTGGCACAAACCATAAAAGAACTTTAGGCTAGAGGGAAGTTCTAACACAGCCAATGGCTACAGAAAATCAGCCTACAAACAATCTACACCTGAGTGTAAAAGGCCCCCAGTTACTGTCTGTTTGAGCAGTAGGATGTGACGGGAGGCTGCCTTCCAGGCCAGCTACAGAAAACACATAAACCTCAACTCTTTTGGGGAAATCACTCATACCTATTTCTAAGAGACACTATAGGTAAGAAATTCAGTGCAAAATAGCTTCAAAAACATTTGCTTGTTTAGGATCAATTAGCGGTTTCTGTAGGAGCTATAATTCAAGTAATAATGGAGCAGTGATTAGACGAGCAAGAACATAAACTAGGGAATATCAGGCAAGGTACTGAACTTTGAAAAAATAATAAGTATGCAGCAGACTCTGGTTGCCTTGCCCCATGTCCCTGCAGCTCACTTTCAGGTATCATTGCAGACCTTGGGGGAGAATGTGCATATAGTCTGACAGCATCCACTACAGGTGCTTCTCTGCCTGAGGGCTTTCTTTGGCCCCAAGGGAGTTTTCTAAGCTCAAGTCTGGGTCAACCTGGAACTACCTAGGATTCAACACCCCAAGGCTGCTCCTTAACCAGGGAAGGACAGCAGCCAATGGAAAAATACCCCTAGGTTTCTTATATCTTAATGGGAAAATTCTGAGCTGCTTTCTACAAGGTTCCTCAGAGTGTCTACAGCAGGACTGAGTCTCAGTCACTCATGGTCACCCATTATTGGCTTTCTTCCTTCCCTGCCATGCTTGCCTCAATTCTCGTATATGCTTCCTAGGACCACCTGTCAACATATTGACTGTATCCAAGTACTGTCTTATCTGCTTTGAGGAAAACCTAAATGATGACTAGCAGAAACCTTTATTCTTTAAATGCTTCCCAAATTATTTTTTATAGATACATAATTTGTGCATATTTATGAAGTATATGTGAAATTGTGTGTCATGTATAGAATGTGTAATGATGAAGTCAGGATATTTAGGATATCCATCACCTAGAGCATTTATCATTTCTATTTGTTGGGAACATTTCAAATGCTCTTTTCTAACTATTTTGAAATATACAGTACATTCTTGTTAACTGTAGTCACCCTACTATGTTATCAAACATTAGAACTTATTTCTTCTATCAAGTTGTATGTTTGTACCCATTAACCAGTCTCTCTTTATCCACTCCCCCCTTCCCAGCCATATACCCTCCCCAGACTCTGGAGTCTGTCATTTTACTTTTTACCTTCATGAGATCAACTTTTTAAATTCCACATATGAGTGAGAACATTCAATATTTGTCATTCTGTGTTGGGTTTATTTCACTTAATATAGTGTCCTCCAGCTCCATTCATGTTGCTGAAAATTACATGATTTTATTCTTTTTTATGGCTGAATAGTATTCCATTGTGTACGTATACCACATTTTCTACATCTATTCATTTGTTAATGGACACTTAGGTTGATTCCATGGCTTTGCTCTTGTGAATAGTCCTGCAATAAATATGGAGGTGCAGGTATCTCTTTGATATACTGATTTCCTTTCCTTTGGATAAATACCCAGTAGTGGGATTTCTGGTTCTATTTATAGTTTTTTGAGAAATCTCTATACTGTTTTTCATAATGACCATACTAATTTGTATTCCCACCAGTAGTGTATACAAGTTCCTTTTTCTCTGCATCAATTAGCTTCTGTTATTTTTTGTCTTGTTCATAACAGCCATTCTAACTGGGGTAAGAGGATATCTCATGGTGGTTTTAGTGATTTTTGCATTCCTCTGGTGATTAGTGATGTTGAGAATTTTTATTATATGTCTGTTTGCCATTTGTATGTCTTCTTTTTATAAATGTCTATTCAGATCCTTTGCCCACTTTTTAATGGGATTGTTTATCATTCTTTTGTTCATTTGTTTAAATTTGAAGGCTTTTTTTTTGAGACAGAGTCTCACTCTGTTGCCCAGGCTAGAGTGCCGTGGTGTCAGCCTAGCTCACAGCAACCTCAAACTCCTGGGCTCAAGGGATCCTACTACCTCAGCCTCCTGAGTAGCTGGGACTACACGCATGCACCACCATGCCTGGCTAATTTTTTCTATATATATTTTTAGCTGTCCATATAATTTCTTTCTATTTTTAGTAGAGATGGGGTCTCGCTCTTGCTCAGGCTGGTCTCGAACTCCTGAGCTCAAACGATCCTCCCGCCTCGGCCTCCCAGAATGCTAGGATTACAGGCATGAGCCACCTCACTCGGCCTCTTTTGTTCATTTGTTTGTTGTTATTTTATTTTTGCTGTTGAGTTGTTTGAGTTCTTGTATATTCTCGATATTAGTCCCTTGTCAGATGAATAGTTTAAAAATATTTTCTTGCATTCAACAGGTTGTCTTTTCACTCGTTGATTGTTCTCTTTGTTGTGCAGAAGCTTTTTAGTTTAACATAGTCCAATTTCTCTATTTTGTTTTTATTGCTGTGCTTTTGAGGTCTTAGCCATAAAATCTTTGTCTAGACCAATGTCCTAGAGTGTTTCCTTATGTTTTCTTCCAGCAGTTTTATAGTTTTGAGTCTTACATTTAAGCCTTTAGTCCATTTTGATTTTATTTTTGTAAATGGTGAGAGATGAGGATCTAATTTCCTTCTCCTGCATATGGACATCTAGTTTTCCCAGAATCATTTGTTGAAGAGGGTATCCTTTCCCCTGTATATGATCTCGGCGCCTTTGTATTGGTTACTATAGCCTCGTAATATAGTTTGAAATCAGGTAGTGTGATGCTTCCAGCTTTGTTTTTTTTTGCTCAGAATTACTTTCATTGCTTGGGCACTTCTTTGGTTCCATGTGAATTTTAGAATTGTCTTTCTATTTCTGTAAAAAATGTCATTGGTATTTTAATAGAGATTGTATTGAATCTGTAGATTGCTTTGGGTAATATAGTCATTTTAAAAATATTAATTCTTCCAATCCATGAGCATTTCCCAAATTGTTTCACCTTCTGGTTTCAAAACTCCACTAGAAATTTCCCAGTATCTGGTGCTGATCCATAGTGACCAACATAATTCTCATAATATAGGAGCTGCATTTTTCATCTTCTTATCCATGGTGCCCAACCTATTCATTCCTTGGCATAGAACATCTGGACATTAAATAATTGTGGAGTGAATGAATGAATGAATGAACGAAGTTCCAATACACAACCAAACTGTCTAGGAAATCTAGCAATAAGCAACCAGAGGCTGTTTAGGTAGGAGTAAGCCATCAGGAAGCCATAAACATACAGGAAAAAAAAAAAAAAATCTCAGAGAGCAGGTAATCACATCCATCCAAAAATAAATAGCAAGAAGATGCAAGACAGGATTTCAGGAAAAAGATCCTGTCTCCAAAAAAGAAGATTGTAGTTCATGCGAAAATGTCTAACTTCTGAGTGGGAAGGACATGGTGAAGCCTATCATAGTGTTCATTTAATCCTTGTGATAATCCTATAACAGATGTTATTTGTTTCACTTACAGGAAAAATAAATCTCAGAAATGTGAAGAAAAATGACCAAGTTTATGCAGTGAGTAGTGACTGGAGAACCAAGAGATAGGTCACCTAAGGTTTTAGCTACAATTACTAAAGGCAAAAACTTCTAGAAGGACTCAAATGATTCCTATTTCTCAGGAATCAACCTCCAGAGCACTTCTCTGTACCCCTAGTTGCTGTAGAGAAAGCTAGTGGCCATGTGGGGGACACTTGTCAGGCAGAAACAAGTGAACAGACCAGCTGTCCCTAGAGCAAAGGAATAAGAACTCGGGGGCCACCATATCTGTTGTAGAGAGTAAAGTCTTACCATTTCATTGCAACACTGGTAGGAGTGTCCCCACAGAGTCACAAAAGGCCAAATTCTGACAAATAGTATTTTTCAAAACAAAAAAAATAATAAAAGAGGATGCGCTATTCTTTCATTCCCTCTTTTTCTTTTTTGTTCTGTATTACTGAACATGATTTCCTCAATCACAGTGATAATGAACTCTGTCTCTTTTCAAATCAGTGTGCTCCCCTTCTAGGATTCAAAATTACAGTGCTGTTTTGGAGGCATCATTGTGCTTCCATGGTAGGCAATTTGTCTAAATCTTTGCCTTGTGGCCTCCATGAATGCATTTGGCAGGAGGAGCAGGATGACAAGCAGAGAGAGAGCTTCTGTGAACACAAGTACCTTGGGAAATCAACCACGATGTGAAAAGAAACACATAAAAGCTACCCAGCACAGTCTCTATGTTTTTAATAGGACTTCATTAAAAGTATATGCTTCTTAAAGTTTGCCTTGGCATGGCAGTCGGTTTCTACAGAGGAAGTTTGAGAACACTTAGAAGTTTCCTTTTACTTCTCTTCTTTTTAACCCACTCCCTACAAGCACTGATAGGAAAAGAAGAATAACCACTGGATCATATTAACTCTGTAGTAGGATTTATACCATTTGCCATTGATTTTCTGGGAACTTTAGATCAAGGCCAAAGGGGACCCTTAATTTATGAAATGCAAAGTTGAGCCAGGGGGAGAGTGGGCTCAGCAGGGTCTGCTTTCAAGGGTATGGTACCCAAGCAGCTGTGTATTCTGAGATGTTCTAGAAAACAGCCCTTACAGATGCCTTGGCGAGAGGTGAGGGGCCTGAACCCAAGCAATCTCTGGCAGAGTTGGCTCTCAAAAAATATCTAATTAATGAATGAGTATCCCACTGGTAGGAGCAAAAACCAAAAATTCAGGAAATAGAAGCAGAGTTCCAAAGATGGGAATTAAAAGCAAAAAACAGTGGGGTTAACCATCATGGCAAGCAGGAGGGCAGACTGTGGCCACAATGAGACCTAAATGTTTGCAGTTGTGGAAAAAAATATTTCATAGATAGGCTGAAGTCGGGGTGAGGGTGGACCTTAAATGCTAGAAAGAGGAGGTGTCACTTTGAGCTTCAGGCAATGGAGAGTTAGGAAAGGCTTTCAAGGAAGTGATATCAAAATAGTTTTTTTGAGCTTATTTAGCAGAATGGCTTTGAAGGGAGGAAAACACAGGCATAGCAATAAGTCAGGAATCTAGTCCTAGCCGGAGAATACAGTGGATGGAAACACAAGTCTGGAATTGTAATCCAGATGTGCAATCCACTCGTTGTGAGACTCTGGGTGAGTAACTTTATTTCTTCAAGCATCGATTTTCTCATTTGCATAAGTATAATTTATTTATTCATTCAGTATTTTGGGTCTATCGTTTTGTTAGTCTTTGTCCTAGAAATGGAGTGAACAGGTATATAATAGAAAGACTTACATGAAGCACTTAGAATAAATGACATTCAAGTCAAGAACTAAAAAGGGGAATACAAATAGTGAGAAGATAAGCATTTCACGAAGGGCAAATCATTAGTATAAATGCCCAGAGGCAAGAATGAGTTAGGCGTACTGAGGGACATGCAAGGAGGTCAATGTGTGGTGTGGGTAAAGAGAGGAGTGACTGAGATGAAGACAGAGAGCTGGGCAAGGGCCAAGTCACGAAGAGTTTCGGAAGGCAGGCTAAGACCGGATATATATTAAATGTGCTGGGAAATGTATGGAGGGTATTTCTGTGGCTCACTATTGTTAAATAGAAAATGATTGCTGTGGGACATGGATTGGAGCCGAGAGAGCATTTAAAAGGCTATTGCAGAAGTCTGGAAAAGAGATAATGGTGACTTGAAATAGGGCTGATAATGAAGAAGAGAAGGGAAAGCACAGATTTGGGAGATGTTCAGGAGGTAGAATCAAGAGGACTTGCTGATAAACTGAATTGAGGGAGTAATAGAAGGCAAGGAATCAAAGATAATCACTACATTTCTGGCTGAAGTGGTTGGTGATAAGATAATGCTTTTTACAATGTGAATAAGACGGAGAGAAGCAGGTTGGCAGATCAAGGGAGTCTTTGTGATTTTCGTTTAAAATGTCTGTTAGGTATCCAAGTGAAATGTGCCTGATGCTCACTCTGGGAGTAGGTGGGGCTGGAAATAAATATTTAGCAGTCAACAGAACATAAATGGTATTAAATCTATGGGATTGGACGAAGTCCCTACAGGTGGATAGAGAAGTAAATGGAGTTGCAAAAAATACGGTGAATTGGTTCACAATATCCATTCTAGAGTCCTAGTGTGTCTTCCTGTGTTGCAGAGCCTAGAACCCCAGTAACTATGTCTCCCAGGCTCCCTTCAGTTGTGTTACATCTAGGCTTTAGTTTCTACCAATCAGAGGCACTTGTGCAAGCGTGGAGATCAGAGCTGAGATGTGAGGAGTAAAGCACGGTGTGGGCATCATTTTGAGTGTACTGAGGTTGCTGTGGTACTAGATTCAGCAGCTCTAGTGCCAGCTTCTGGACCCTAATTCTACAGCTTTCTAATTATGGTAGGGATAGCAGCACTTTTGGAAGCTCAATTCTTCAGTGAGACTCATTTCTGGAACCTCAGACACAAGTTTCTTTCTTTGGTTCATTTAAAAAACATTAACAGATATAACCCTCTGCTTAAAAGAAGACATCTCTTTCTGCTTAAATGGGTTAGAGTGCATTCTATTCTGATCAGCACAGTGCCTTGTCTCAGCATTGCATCAATCTAGCATTGAGAGCTCCTTCAGAGGGGGAGACATCAGCAAACCAGAAGCCAGGAGAGACTGAGAAGGAATAGCCAATAAGATGAAAGGAAAACCAACAAGCACAATGCCATAGAAACTGGGGAAGACTATGTTTCTTCCAGAGTATCATTTGGTGCTGAGTGGTCAGTCAAGAATTGAGTAGTCAAGTAAGAAAGATGCCAAGAAGACTATTGGCGAGCTTGTAAAGAACAATCTCTAAAGTGGTGAAAGCAAATACCACTGGGATGGGTTTGAAAAGGGAACATATGCTAAAGAAATGGATTCAGTCGCCACAGGCAACTTTTCAAGACATTTTGATGTAAACAGTGTCAGCAAAATGGAAAGGTAATGAGCACAATAGGAGTTGCATGATATTTGTTTGTATGTCTGTTCATTTTAAAGATAGGAGCTACTATAGCACACCTATAGGCTGATTGTGAGACAGAGGAGATAATTGAAGAAGCCATGTATTTGAGAATACAAGTACTTTGGTTACTCTGATCACTTCCTTTATCTCAGTGAACTGTAAGGTAAAGCTGTCAGCTGAAAATGAGTTGGGGTTGTGAGGTATAAATGTTTTGAGAATGAGAAGAAGGTATGCAATGGCTGAGTAGGGACAGTAACAAGAACTAGACATGCTGCATTTAAATCTTAGGTCACGAATTTACATTGACATTGGTCTGCCTGGTTCTGTAGCTTTTCCCCAGCAACATGTGTTTAGAGTACAGGCAGAGTAGGCTAGATAGTTAGATTGAAACAATGTCCAGACTTAAGCAGATAATATGGTGGAAGGAAAGGGGTATAAGGAAGTGATTATAATAATGGAACATAGAATCTAAGTTCAGTAAAGAGTGACAAGAAGAAGAGGAGTCATTGATGGTGAGACAGTTGCAGATACACAGGCTGATGTACTGATGAACTTGAAGACTGATTGGAATGGATATAATAAAGTAGGTGAACCGGTTAGAGGAGATGGTGGTTGAAGTTGGGCTTTCAGAATTAGAGAAGTTACTTAAGATGACAAGGACAAGGGTTTGACCATGGAAGTGGGTGACTGAAATGGGGCAGAGAAAACATTTACCAAAGTGAAGAAGTTGAGGAACTGAGAGATAATGGCCAGATTATCCATGTGGATGTTGAAATTGCCTGGAAGGGTATCGGGAGTAGCAGGGGAAAGAATATAGTGATCTAGGCATGAAAATCATCAAAGAGTGGACAGGATTAATCAGGGTCAACTGATGATTGCAGCCAGGAAGGGTGTTGGGTGGTTTCCCTCTTCCTTCTTGCCAAACCTCTGTGCCACCTCAGAAAGACGAAAACTATTAGCAACTTGCTAGTGGAATAGCTATGAAGATTGCATGAGATAATGTGTATAAAGTACCTGAAAATGTCTCGCACATTTAATGGATGATACTGTTGTTGAAGTCACTATTCAGGAATCAACCTACATGGGAATAGATGCTATTCATTTTAACATTTCCTTTGTTTATTTCTTTGACCTAGAATTATAGATTATTAATTCTGGACAGGATATTGAAAGTCATCTCATCCAAAGATCCTCAAACACAAGCCAAAGGTTAGTTACATGCATAAAAATACCCGAGGAGCCTATTAAATATTTAAATTCCAGGGCTCTGCACCTGAGAATTCTGATTCTTTATGCCGGCAGTGGGACCTGGGAACTTATATTTTTAATATGCTCCCTAACAGGTTCTGATACACAGCCAAATTTGGGGAACACTGCTCAGCATCTTTATTTGACAGATGGACAAACTGAAGGCCAAGATCATAAAGCAGATAAGTGACAGAGGGACCAGGACTTTTACTCACACTTTCTGCCTTTAAACCCAGAAACTAGATCCTGCCTGATATTGGCGTATTGATGCACTGGGGTGAGAAGTCTTTTTATGTTCTTCCTAGGTGGATACACTGACTATGGCAGCAGAGTGGGCAGCAGAGTTGACAGCATAATTTTATGCCATCAATCAAATCAGCTTTACAATATATGTTTCAGAAAGATGCTGGGCAAAGTAGAGGGTGCAAGTTACAAAGAGATGAGCTGGTAGCTCTTCCAATAATCAAGACCCACTACTATGGTGTTTAAAGTAACTCAAAGTGCTAGATATATCTTTTTATTTATTTATTTATTTGAGGTCAATACACATATATATTCCCATGTTTACCATTTTTAAGTGTACAATTCCACAGTAATAAATACCCTTATATTCTTTTTTTCCCTTTTATTCCCCCTCCCTCATCCTCCCCTTTCCAGTCTCTGGTAGCCACCAATCTACTATCTTCATCAATTTAAAAAAAAATGTTTTTTGAAGAAAAAATGGCAAGACATTTTGACTCAATAGTAACATGAGTATCAGATTGACAAGGTCAATATGTGAAAATTGGGTACAATAGGCAACCATGCTAACATTTCCTGTCCTGGTGAAGTGATTCCAAAACCTGTCTATACATCAGAATCATGCTTTTGGATTTTGATCTAACTGATAGCACTATCTATAGATTTATATATATATTTGTTTATTTACGAATAGGCATCTCAGGGAAACCCAATCTTATAAAAACTCTTGAAACAACCAAATCTGAGCATACTAGGTACACTCAAGATTCTGCAACCCTGCCATGTGTTGACAACCCCTGGCCATGTAAGAGGATTAGATAATAAAAATTAATTCCAGCAAGTTGCCATTAGAGGTAACAGTAGCTGCTTTACAGACTGCAGTCAGCATGGCAAGTGGTTTTAAATAAAATAGTGGGAAAATAGTCACCATTTCACGGGACTTTAAGGTCAGGAACTGGACACTACCTAGCATGTGTTGTCCATTGCTACAGAAGGGTGCACTTTTCTGTGAAACACTTATAAGAGGTCAGATAGTGGTATTGCACATAAAGACACTCTTCTGTTCCATTCCTACTGCATATGCAACAGCTCCAAAGTACCACTGTCTAGCAAACATGCCTAATGCTGACAGCTCAGTACGTTATCCAAGCTCACTGTATATATTATTTTCCTACTCTGCTAGACAACAAAAATTATTATAACTGGGAGAAACAGGTACAGAGAAGAATTATGACCCTCTACACACTCTTATTTTTTAATTTATAAGTAGAGAAACTTTAGGCAGAGACAGTGCTGTCTAGGGTACCTCTAGGACATTATACAATTGAGATGGAACACCGTGGCCTTCTCCAGAGACAGATGATAGGCTCCTCCAAATGTTGTTCTCGACACCAGAGGCTTTATTTCAATATAAGTAAGGAAGATGCCTCTAGAAACAACGTGTGAGGTAAATCTTCCCCAAGAACAAAAGATGCCAAGGCTGGGAAATGGGAAGCCTTGAATAGCTATAACTTTTAGATGTACTCAATTATCTCTAATAATTACAATGCCTAAAGCCTGAGAAATTGAGATGCCATTGTTAAAATCAGTGTCACAGCTGTCATCCATACGGAGGCTTTCAATTGGCAGTCTAGCTCTGTCCCTCCATGGTGACATTCGCTGGACCCTCACAATCCACGGAAGACAATCAGTTTTTGAAAGTCTGAGTCAGGTAGTGCCCCGTATTCTGTTTCACTCTTGCTTGGTCTCATTCTTGGAGTTTCTTCTTTACTTGCATCAAAATTTTCAAGAGAATGAACTCACAAACTGCTATGGAATCAAAGTAGACATTTTTCTGACATTTCTAATAGGTTGAATAGACACTTATGTTTTTACCAAGTATCAGAATGAGAAAGTCTTTTATTTCACTATTTAACATAAAGATAAAGAGGATAAATTAAGAAAAAGATCAATGTTCTATATTTCCATTGGATTTTTACAAATGTTATTACCCATATGAATTTGTGAAATACAGAATTCTAGAAAGTGAATCTAGAGAATCATTCATGAACTAATTTCCCACTGAATTCCCATTTATAACTTAAAATTTTAACAAAATTATGTTCAAAATTAAGGCCATTTGTCATATTATTAAAAATGATTACTGTTATTGGTTTTTACATCTTAATAAAGAATTCTTGGGTGATGCATTTAACTTAGTCTTGCTGCTACTAAAGGATATACTTAAAACAAAATGAGAAGAAGAATAAAATAAATAAGGCAGTTATGAAATACCATGATTTGAAAAATGGGCCTTATTAGAAATTTTTCCAACTATATTCATCTTTTTATCTTCTTTAGACAACCTTAATGCAATTGCTTTACCTTAACAAAGGTAAAATGGCTCATTTTCCATCCCTTTCATGAATTTTACTGATAGCTTCAAGCCATGTTCTCTTAAAGTCTGACCTGGGAAAACCTACATCAGATTTACCTGGGAAGCTGGTGAAACTTGCACATTCCTCAGATCAATTTTATAAATAGGAACATCAGGGATTGAAGCCCAGACATCTGCATGTTAGAAGTTCGCTCAGTTGATTAATGGTGACACTCCAGGTTGAGAACCAGTAGGCTTTATTTAGTTTTTAAATAAATGTTATTTTGTATTTTAAGGTATACAACATGAGGTTTGGGGATACATATAGACAGTAAAATTGGCTTTCTGAAAGTAAACCACATCCCGTATGAGTTGCAGAATTCTAAGCAAGATTCAGATCCAGGATTGTTGAGTAAACAAAGACAAAAAATTGTACAAAATATACTACTCCACAGGATTTTCCTCAAAGAAATGTTTAGATATTCAATCTAAACATTTCTCCAGCATGTGTGAGTCATTAAATAAAAGTAAGCTAGACAACTCAAATGCGCATCAATACATGAATGGATTAATAAAATGTGGTATATGTATACCATGGGGTTCTACTCAGCCACAAAAAACAATGGTGATATAGCCCCTCTTGTATTATCCTGGATAGAGTTGGAGCCCATTCTACTAAGTGAAGTATCACAAGAATGGAAAAACAAACACCACATGTACTCACCATCAAATTACTATTAACTGAACAACACTTAAGTACACATATAGTAATAACACTCATCGGGTGTTGGGCAGATGGGAGGTAGGAGGAGGGGATGGGTATATACACACGTAATGGGTGCAGTGTGCACTGTAAGGGGATGGACATGCTTGAAGCTCTCACCAGGGAGGGGCAAATGCAATACATGTAACCTAAACATTTGTACCCCTGTAATATGCTGAATTAAAAAAAAAAATGTAAGGAAGACTCAGTGTCCTTAATCTCATGGTGAAGGAGACTGGAAGATCTATTTTAAATGCTAAATAAACCTCTTTCTACGTAATAGTCCACTATCCCAAATCCTTTTAGCAGTGGGAGGTTAGAGGCGTTGAAAGAGCATGAAGTAATGGCCAGAAGGAGTTCAAGTGCTACTGTGCTACTGAGGTCCTATGAGACTGTGCCAATCTCGGTTCTTCTAAAGTCACAAGTTCTGAGGGTTATTTTTAAGTCAGTTGTATTGAGGTACAATTGACATACGGTAAAACTAACTCCATTTAGATGTGTAGTTCTTGAGATTTGACAGTATATGGAGTCATGTAATCACTACACAATCAACGTACAAAATATTTTCATCATCTCAAAGTGTTTCCTCATGAATCTTTGAAGCTCATCATTGCCCTCTACTTCCAACTTCCAGCAACCCCTCCCTAGTCTGTGTCCTATACCTAGAGTTGCCTTTTCCAGAAAGTCATTAAATGAAATTATGCAATATTTTGCCTTTTCAGTTTGGCTTCTTTCACTTTGCATAATGCTTTTGAATCATCCATGGTGCATGGTATATTGATAGGACATTTCATGGCTTTTTATATTCTATACTATGACTATACCAAAATCTGTTTATGCATTCATCAATGGATGGTATTTGAATTGTTGCCAATTTTTGGATATTTTAACTACAGCTACTACCAATGTTCACACAAAGATTTTCATGTGGACATGTGCTTTCATTTCTCTACGGTAAATACCTAAGAAAAGCATTGCTGAGTCATAAGGGAAGTGTGTGTTTAACTTTTGAAGAGACGGCTAGACAGTTTTCCAAGTGGCTGCTGCCTATTGCATTCACATCAGAAATTTATAGAATTTCTGTTGCTTCACATCTTTGCCAACACTTTGTATTGCCATTTGGTTTTAAAATAGCCATTCTAATATCTAAATAATGATATCTTTGTTTTCCCTTTGAATTCGCCTAATATCTAAAGATGTTAAACACCTTTTCTCGTGCTTATTTGATACCCATATCTCTTTTGTAATAAAGAGTTTATTTAAATCATCTGTCTACTTTTTGTTTGGGTATTTTTATTATTGAAGTACGAAAGTTGCTCATATATTCTGAATATTAGTAATTTATCATATATGTGTTTTGCATGTATTTTCTTCAAGTATTGACTTGTCTTTATCTTAACAATAACTTTCAAAGAGTAGAACATTTTATTTTTTATTATGTTTTCTAAGTTCTTTTTATTCAGGATATTATGGGGTTACAAACATTTTGGTTACATGTAATACATTTGCACCACCCAAGCCAGGGCTACAAGTGTGTTCCTCCCCTATACAGTGCATTCTGCTTCCATTAGTTGTGAGTTTACCTCACCCCTCACCCCTGGCTGGCACCCAATGAGTATTGCTACCAGTTTGATGGAGAGTACAGGTGGTGCATGTTTTTCCCTCCTTGAGATACCTCACTTAAAAGGATGGGCTCAATCTCTATCCAGGATAATATAAGAGGTGTTAGATCACCCTTGTTTTTTGTAGTTGAGTAGTATTCCATGGCATACATACACCACATTTTATTAATCCGCTCATATACTGATG
This sequence comes from Eulemur rufifrons, assembly GCF_041146395.1. Classification (NCBI taxonomy): domain Eukaryota; kingdom Metazoa; phylum Chordata; class Mammalia; order Primates; family Lemuridae; genus Eulemur; species Eulemur rufifrons. The sequence goes on along the minus strand of NC_090987.1, from coordinate 36,980,674 downwards.
GGGATTTGGGTTGCTTCCACATCCTTGCAATTGTGAATTGTGCTGCCATAAACATTCAAGTGCAGATGTCTTTATTGTAGATGGTCTTTTTTTCCTTTGGATAGATGCCTAGTAGTGGAATTATGGGCATGAACAGAAACTTTTCAAAAGAAGACAGATTAATGGCCAGCAAACATACAAAAAAGTGCTCAACATCTTTAATCATTAGGGAAATGCAAATTAAAACAACAATGAGATATCATCTAACTCCAGTGAGAATGGCCTTTATCAAAAAGTCCCATAACAACAAATGCTGGTGAGGATGTAGAGAGATAGGAAGACTTTTACACTGCTGGTGGGACTGCAAATTAGTACAACCCATGTGGAAAGTAATTTGGAGATAACTTAAAGAGCTAAAAATAGAAATACCATTTAATCCAGCAATCCCACTACAAGTAGAACATTTTAATTTCAACAAATTCTGATTTATCAATGTCTTCTTTTATGGCTCATGCTTTTTGTGTCCTAGCTGGAAAAACTTTGCCTCACTTACAATCAAAAAATGTCTTCTATGATTTCTTATAGTATAGTTTTAGGTTTTACATTGAGATCTATGGTCTATTTTGAATTAATTTTTATAAATGGTGTGAGGTATGGGCCCAGGTTCATATTTTGAATATGGATGCACAATATTCTGTAATCTGCTCCATGAACAAATGTAAAATGACCCCCCATGTATGTTTTCCCTGTGGCTTTTTTATGATTTAGATTTCTAGGCCAGTAGTGCAATGATGACAGAACATTATAATATTTCTGTTTAGCTAACTTTTTACATTTTGGGTTGTATCCTCGAAACAGTGGATTCTTCATAGGATGACAAAAACAAAACTCATCATCCATCAGTAACTTATGACTTGTGAATGAGACCTCCTGCACGCTAAGATTCAACATTCATTACTGACCTGTGACTTGTGAATCAGACCTCCTGCACGCAGTGCTTTCAACATAACCTGTCCCCGTGTGCATAACCACCCTTCTGAAGCCCTCATGAAAACCCTGCCATCAGTTGAACTGGGAGACAGATTTGAGGCAGTTCTCCCATCTTCTGGCTGGTGCCATCCCTAATTAATTCCATTTCTTCCTTGGCAATTATCTTTTTCTCAGTAATTGGTTTTCTGTGGGTAGAGCAACTGGACCTAGGCCGGAAGCCCCTTGTGGGTTCTTGGTAACAGCTCCAGCAACATTTGTTGAAAAGACTACAATTTGTTCTGAGAAAAGAAAAATAGCTCAGAGTAGTCTGAACTATGGTGAGGTATGCAAAGTTTATCAGGCCAAGAGTCACATGAGTATGGGACTTCAGTCATATCCTCTCGTCGTCCCCTGCACTAGGGGACAATTGTTTAAGGCATTTTGTTCCTGACTAGCTGCCTCACTCAACATCTTCATGTTCTTGGAAATTATTATGCCAAAAACACTGTATAGCCAATCAATAGCTTATATTATTTTAATGTAAGTTCTTAGCAAAAAAAAAAAAAAAAAAAAAAAAAAAACCCAAAACTTAGGAACTCCCTCTTCTTTTTTCTTTAAAAACCCACTTGTAACTGCTGCTAATTTGAATGTATATTCAGGGCAACTCTTGAATCTATGCTCCAGGGTGTCCATCCTCAAGGTTTGAGCTAGAATAAACTGTGTACTTAATCATATTTCCTGAAGCTCATTATTTCAGGTTGATAGTTTATTGAATTGCCCTGGCACATTTGTCAAAAATCAGTTGATCATATATGTATGGATCTATTTCTAGGCTATCTGTTCCTTTCCATTGATCTATGTGTCTTATTCTTTGATAATAACTTGCTCTCTTGGTTATTCTAGCTTTTTAGTAAGTATTGAAAGAGGGCAATGTGAGTCCTCCAACTTTGTTGTTCTTTAATTGGTTATTCTATGTTGTTTGCTTTTCCATGTAAACTTTAGAATCAGCTTGTTGATTCTCACTGCAAAAAATCCTGCTAGTATTTTGGTTATTATTATATTGATTCCACAGATCAATTTGGGATAGAGTTGATATGTCTGACAATATTCAACTTTACAATTAATGAGTCTGGTATAAGACTTTATAAGTCTTATTTGATTTTTCACAATATTTTGTAGATTTTAGCATACAAAACATCTGCATACTTTATTAGATTTATCTTTAAGTAGTTTGCAGTTATTTATAGGTAACACGTAGATATACAATCAATTTTTTTTTTCTGTCTGTTGACTTCATATTATGCAACTCAGCTAAACTCAGTAGATCTAGTAGTATTTTTAATACAGATTATTGAAAATTTTCTACATAGGCAAACACATTAGCTAAAAAATCAAGACAGTTTCATTTCTTCATTTCCAATCTGTGTGTCTTTTACAACTTTTTCTTACATTACTGTGTTGGCTAGGACTTCCAGTACAATGTTTAATAGAAGACATGAGAACAGATATTCTTGCCTTGTTTTCCATCTTGGAGGAAAAACTTCAGTCTTTTACCTTTAAAGAATGATAGTAGTTGTAAGTTTTCAATAGATGCCATGTAAGAGGTTGAAGAATTTCTCTTTTATTACTAGTTTTCTGAGAGTTATCAGTCATGGATGTTGAGTTTTACCGAATGTGTGTTCTGTATCTATCAAGGGGGCTCCATTTGTTGATACGGTGAATTATATCATTTATAATCCCACTAATCCAAGAAATAAAAACTGTCCATATTTTCATAAATTTTCTTCCAATCTTTAATCTCTAAATATAACTTATTCACTAAAATTGAAAAATAGTATTTACATAATTTGCATGCTTTTTTCTTAACATTTTATTTAAGAGATATTTCATGTCATTTAGCTTTAAGAACACAATTGTTGTGAATTAATAAAAGCCTATCCTATGTATGTACCATAATACTGACCATAAAATAATAATGATGATTACTGCAATTCATATAATTAATAGCCTTTTCTTTGTACCAATTACTATTAAGTACTGTTGCATGTATTATTATTTTACCCTCATAACAACTCCATGAGTCAGGTACCATTATGATGGTGATTGTGCCCATTTTACATCTAAGGAAACAAAAACAAAAGAGGTTAAATAGTTCTCATGGTTGCATAGTAAGTGGTGGAACCCAATTTCTGGCTGTGTGGACCGTAGTCTTTCCCACATTATACTGTTTACATTGTCACTATAAAGTACACATATTCTATTGTGTCACTGACTAATAAGCAATGCTATGATAAATACAATTGGAAATAAGTATTTAACCATATCTCTCACTATATCCTTAGAATAGATTCATAAATAAGGCTTAAGCCGCCAAGGCTTTGGGTCAAAAATATGGATTCTTCAAGAAGTCCTGAAGCATACTAATTGCCTTTCTGAAATTAGTCCTATTGAAACATAGGAATACTGCATTCTAACCAAAATACTAAGTTTTTTTATTTTGTTAATTTTTGATAGGTGAAAATGGCAGGAATTTTTTCATGTTTAATGTTTCCTATGTTTATTGTTGATTTCTGCTTATGTTTCCTGTCTGTCATTCATGATTTTTGCCAATATTTAGTGTATTCAGTTTTTAATGAAATTTTTATGTATCAAATCAAAAATTTGTTCTTTGATATTCTCTTTGTTTACATTTGCTTTGCTTACTTTTTTTTTAACTTTTTCTTTTTTTTTTTTTCTTGGACATTAGTTTTGAAGTCAAATCAATTTTTTATTTGCTCTTATCCCTCATACATATGATCAGAAGTTTTTGTTGAGTCAGTGTTACATCAGATATACATATTATTTAAGTATTTTATAGTTTTCTAAATTTCATATAAAATTCATTTTACTGTGTGCTGTGAGTTGAGGAGGTAATTTGGCTTTTTCCTAAAGAGGAAACCAATATCCTAGCATCATAATTCTACAGTTTTTCCCTAATGAATTGATAACAATCTTATCTCTCTCTCCCAGATTTATTAAGGCATAATTGACAAATAAAAATTGTATATATTTGCAGTGTACAATATGATGTTTTGATATATGTATACATTGTGCATTGATTAAATCAATCTAATTAACACTTCTATCATTTCACATACCTATCCTTTTTTTGTGGTGAGAATGTTTAAGATCTACTCTCAGCAATTTTCAAGTATACAATGGATTATTATTAACTATAGTCACCATGCTGTATAACAGATCTCCCGAACTTATTCCTCCTGTCTAACTGAAACTTTGTACCAACATCTCCCCATTTCCCTCCCTCTACCAGTCCCTGACAAGCACCATTCTGCTCCCTGCATCAGTGAGTTCAACTTTTTTAGATTTCACATATAAGTGTGATTATGCAGCATTTGTTTTCTTTGCCTGATTTATTTTACTTAATGTCCTCAAGGTTCATCCATGTTGTCACAAAGGACAGGATTTCTTTCCTTTTAAGGATGAATAGTATTTTGTTTTATATATATATATATATATATACACACACACACACACACGTACGTGTATTTTATATACATATATGTGTGTGTATATATATATTTAGATATTTAACATTTCTTTACCTGTTCATCTATCAATGAACATTTAGGTTGATTCCATATCTTAGCTATTATGAAAAATACAATGAACATAAGAGTGCAGATATATCTTTGACATACTGATTTCATTTCCTTAGGACATATGTCCAGAAGTGGTATTGCTGGACCATATAGTGGTTCTATTTTTAATGTTTTGAGAAACCTCTTTACTGGCCTCCATAATGGCTATACTACAACTTTATCTTACATTAAATGATTATATATGTACAGACCCATTCATGATATCTCTATTCTGCTCTGCTGATCTATTATTACTCTAGAAAAGCAATACAGTGTAGAATAATCTGGGTTCAGACCTGATATTGCCACTGTCATATGACCATGAACATGTTCCTTAACCTCTCTGGGCCTCATTGTCCTCATTTGAATATGATTAGTTTAAAGTATAGATAACACTTAGATTAATGCCTAGCTCTTAAAATAGCTTATTTTTGTGCTTAAATGTTTTCAGATTAAGGTTTCTTTATGTCAAGAGTAAAAAGTAATCTCCCTCATTCTCTATTAATTCTAATCTAGAAAACCAATATATCTTTTTAATTAAGTTGTTATCAGTTAATACATGTTATTAATTGATACCAACATTTAAAAGAAAGAAGGACAGAATCTTATCAGAGAGAAAAACAATAACTGTTCCTCTGAAATTCCTCTAATACATACTTCATATGAACAAAAGTGTTAAAATATATTTTTTATCATGGCTTCAAGGCTAAGCCATACAAAATAGATTAACTGTGAATGAAGAGAGCAAAAGCAGGTAATGCAGTTTCTCAAAAGAGTTTTTGCAATTGAATTGTCTGGCATTTTGCACTGATCACTTAGCCACAATAATTAATGATCCTCCTATTTTTATTATATTGAAAATTAAAGCTCAGTATCATACTATCATTCATTTTTCTTAATATTAATCATCAGTCATCACGAATGACTTCATTTTGTTTTCTAATAAAGTTGGAATTACCAATTTCACTAAATTAATTGATTACCTTGGCTTTAAGACATAGATTATTTAAAGGATCAAAGTATCCATGTATTGCCTCTAGATAGAAAGCCCATACAAGGCAAGGTACTAGCCAAATGATTTCTTTGCCTCAAGACTGAAAGGCATCTTTTGGCCCTGCTATGGCTGCTACACTTGAAGTCACTCTCAGGAGGAACACCAAGAGAGGATGATACGGTGAAAGATAAAACACCTGGTGCAATGCCTCTCCCCCAAAGGAAGCATTTTGGAGTCACTAGTCTCTGATGCTACCGATATCCTGTGTCAAAGAGAATTTCCTCCATTTCTATCTCACCCTCTGGCCTCAGAGAATGTCCTACTAGGTAATAATGGGTGAAGTAAAAGCATTTAATTTCGGATGGTATTCCATTCCTGCTTGGGCAGGCCCTAGAGGGTGACACAATAGGAAAGTTCCTTTTAGTCATTTATGTGAAGTTGATTCAACGGCAGGACACATTTTTGAGGATATTTTCCAATTAGAAATATCTAGATGTCTAATCAGAGATTTAAAAGTCTACATGTATTTATCTTTGCATACCCCACAGAATTTAAGAAGATTAAAATTTGAGATTCTAAAATTTACTGTTCACTGATAGATTGTGAAAACTATTGTGAAAAATCTCAGCGTAAATATAGTTGCTCTAAGGATTTATTCATTCACTTATCGAGTGCAGTGTAACAGGTAATTTGTGCTAGGCAGTGGGAATAAAGCACATAATCTCTATGTTGTCCTCAAACAATCTAGTCTGATGAGAGACACTCATCAATAGACCCAGCATGAGAGAAATCATGACAGTCCCCGGAACACAGAGAAAGTCAAGACTTTGCTTAAAATGTCAGGGAAAACTTCACAAGAAAATAATATTTGATGTCTAATAATGAGAAAGAGCTCACCACTATAAGATCTCTTGGTCCTTTGAGCAATTTCTGAACTCAGAAGCCTTCAGTGTATCCTGAAGAATGTCCAGTTGGCTTTAAGCCATCTCAGAAGAAAGGGAAAGAAATGGATACTTATTGAGCAGATTTGATGCCACAATAGGAGTTATTTGCTAAGAGTTTTATATGTGTTAACATATGTAATCTTGGTAATAAACATAAACATATACTTGTATTCCCTTTTTATAGATAAAAGAAATTGAAATTCAGTAAAGCACAGTATAACGTATCTAGTAATGGCAGAGCCAGCATTTTGCCTAGCTGCGTGTAATTCAGTAGTTTGTCCCAAAGACCTAAGCCCTTTCCTGAAACCTAAAGCTACTTCCAGGTTTCTAATGATCTGTGCTTAGAGAACAAAGGTAGAAAGGAACTGAAATTCCAAAATGGGTAGTACAGCTTAGGGTTTATAATAGAGCTTTAAAGTCAGACAGTTCCGGGTTTAAGCTCTTGACTATGCTACTTGCAAGCTTGGACAAGTTACTTAGTTTTTCTAGAACTCTATTTTTTTTTTTTTTTTTTTTTGCAAAATATGCATACTAAAAGCATTCACTTTCTTCAAGGCAGTTGTGTGAGAATTATATTCAAAATACAGATAGAAACACTTAGCTCTAAGCTTAACACATATATCTATTTAATAAATATCAGCCAAGACGTGGCTTAAGTAACTGAATATACCCAGAACTATGGCAATCTGTCTGGCTCCCTGACAACATTCATATATGCAGGAGCGATTCCAAATCCCCTGATGAAGAACTCAGGTTCTCCCAAGGATTTGTTCTCAGATCCTGGGCTGAGGTGAAATCTAGAATTTTAGCTACAGGTCAGAGTAGAACTGTTATGGAACTTTCTGGAACAGCCAAGCATTTCTAAAGGTCCAGAGTGGTAAAGGGTGGTCTGCGAGTGGTCTCTGAAGGTCCACACAAGCCACAGCCCTCTGGCACACACGTGATGGGGAAAACCTGACTGAATAGGTATCACGACACTACAACACTACAACAACAGCACTACCTTACATGAGTCCTCATTGGTCCTGGCAGGATAATTGCTGTCCACGTGGATCCACTGGAAATGAAAGCACTGCTTCCCAAACCCCCAACTGGCCCTCCATCCCATCCACAAAATCATGGAGGAGAGCCAAGGGTTCTGATTGAACAGCATCTGCTGTGTGGATAGAATTGTATGCACAGCCAACAGATGGATGCACACATCCTGGGGCTTAGCAATGTGTGCAAGTGACCATATACACATTCAAAAGTGTGAACAAAGTGTTTTTCTGAGACAGATGTGACCTGACACTCTTAGAGAAAAACAAACATTCATTTTTATCCATAACAGGAACTCTCAGAACTCCCTTATAGTAGAAAAGGGAAAGGTTATGAAAGATACTCACTGTACAGAAAAGTTTCTGTGTGTGCACATGTGTGTATAAAATGCTGCCCTCATAATTTCCATACCAGTATAATTCTGTGTTATATTGATTCTTTGGACATTTAAAAAAATAAACCTTACATCCAAATGTCAGTATAATTAAGGTAAGTGGTTTTATTGTATAGGTGTCTAATTGCTATAATGATATCAGATAAATTATAGTGAGAGGAAAAACAGAAGAAAAACACGACATAGCACAGATGCCAGGTTTGCTTAAGGATGGAGTCCTGCAGGTCTGTGTGTGTGATTCTCTGCACTGCTTTTCAATCTGCCTCAATCATTTGAATCGTTTAGCAAGGGTAGCTCGAAGGAAACTTAGATCATCCAATTCCATCTCTCGTTTTAGAGTTGAGAAAACTGACACCCAGAGAGATTGTTATTTGCTTAAGGTAACCAAGCTAATTAACAACTCCCCTAGAAATAGAAATGCCTTCCACAATGCAGAGCTCATCAGGAAGCATTTCTAACTCTGCAAACCTCTAAATAGTTTGAATAAAAAAGCCTTGGGACAAAGCAATCTCATAAAAATCTCCAAATTTGTAACTCACACATCTTAGACATTGGAAAGATCTCTTTCCTTCTGCTTTAAATGTTGTATTAACATTGGCATTTGCTTTGGGTACTAATTGAGCCCCCACCTACCCACGAGTTTGTGTAACACACCATCAAAAGTGTCTATGATGTGCCAGTTTTATGATATATTTGTTTATGTAAATTAACAACTGTCTCCAAATTCCTTGTATCGTACAGTACTTACAGCAAACTTTTCATCTCTTTTACCTTTTTCATATTACTTTGTAAGCTTCTGGCTTATGCCCACCCACAAGCAATCTGTCTGCCTTCAAATTTCCCTTGTATGCACTCAACTAGTGAGCCGAGTATCTTCTCAATAGCACTTATCATAATTGTACTTCATTATTTGTAAAACTATTTGTTTAATATTTAATATTTATCTCTCCACTAGACTGCAAGCTCGTTCAGGAAAACCAAAGGTTCCTTTCTACCTTGCACAGAGTGCTGGAACATATTGGGTATGAATAAATCTTTTTGTATGAGTGGATGAAATACAGACTAATTTTAATATTGGTATCAGCAAAAAGATACTGAAATAGGGAAGCTATACTATGCCACCAATAAAATGCTTATAAAGTTTTTCAAGGGCAGATGTGATATGTTTTGAATTACCACATTTTTTCTATTATGTGTTATGAAAGGTATAATATCTTGAAGACACAGGAATAATAAAGATTTGATTAAACTTAATTCACTAACAGTATTTGCTTGAATTTAAGTCCATCTTGCTTAAGGTGGTACTTTTCTATCAGTTTTACTAAATCAAATTCAAGAATAAAATTGGTTTTTTGATAAAGGCTATTCATGTAACCAAAATGTTTGTACCCCCATAATATTCTGAAATTAAAAAAAAAGAATAAAATTAGAGAGTAACATAAAGTATACTTGGAGCTGAATATGCCCAGTTCTGTGAGCACATTCCTTTGTTGCTCTCACCTTTGTGTGTGAAGGATTGCCATGTAACTAATGGCATGGACATTGGCCAAAGAAGATTGAGTCAGGGGATTTCCAAGTCCAAGAAAGGCTAAGAAAAAAATGGCAATAAAAAAGGTGACTTTCTACCCTAGCTTGAAGAGATATGAATGAAGCAAATCAGCTTGAGCATGTAGTCAGGCCATGTGGCTAGAACCATGGGCCTCAAAAGTATCCTATGACAAAACTAGCAGTGGCAGCAAGCCTACAATGCTAGAGCTTCCTTCTTTCAGAGTGGACATAGGCAAAGGGAATGGACTAGACTTGGATTTCTGTCCACTTACATCTGATGTCCCCCACCTCCACCCTTGCTGTGACCTTCTTGCTGGAGGATTTAAAATCCTGTTTTTCATTGATGTCAGCCTCATGCACATGACCTGCTTCAGCTGCTGAAATGTGCGCAGAAGTTATGTGTGTCACTTTTGAGCAGAATCATGGCTCAGCATGGCTCTTTTCTTTCTTGCATAAGATCAACAATGGTCCAGAAAGAGGCTGTTCCCATAGGTGGGATTCTGGAACAAAGGGAACATGGAGCAAACCTTAGTCAACCCAGCACTGATAAGGAACATAGGTGAGAAATATATTTCGCTGATGTAAGCCACTGAGATTTTAGGGGCTTTTATTATTGCAGCATATTTAACTGAAGCTGGCAGATGGAGACAGAAAAGCCAATCTCTTTGCCTACATTCTAGACATTTGAGAAAGACTCTCTCTGAAAAGGAGTGAGAACAGTGATGGGGAAACCAAGACATCCTGGAGAAGAAGGAGAGAGATAAACTTAAATTCAAAAGTGCCAACAGTTGTTAAAATAAAAATTAGAGTGAAACCATGATATATAAAAAAAGAAAAACAATTTCAACAAAGAGACTTGAAATTTAGGTACTGAATCATAAGGCTGAGAGAATTAACCACAAAATCTTGGTTTTTCATTTCTTCTCAGAAAATGTAGGTATATGTGGTTCAGAATGACACTGAAGTGGACACTGATCTACCTTTCAAAACTCTCTCTACCTGAAGTCTCTTCTAAATAATTGAATGGTAACCCCATCTTTCCAGTTGTCTAGGCTAACAGTCTTAGAATTATTCTTAACTTTTATTTTCTCACACCATACATATAATCCATTAGGAAATCACATGGGCTATACCTTAAACATATATCCAGAGTTCTTCCAGGTGGCTGAAAAAATTTCCCAAATTTCCTCCCCACACAATACAAACTATCTTCACAAGGACAAGAATCCTACACAAAAGCAGACTCTTCACACCACTTAAAACAGAGAACATTGAAACTTCAAATTAACCGTGAGTTAGAAAGATAAAAATTAATAAGAACCAGTGCCCACATAGCTCACATTTCTGCCCACCTGTGCCCAGCCACAAAGGTATGCAGTAAGCAAAAGTAGATAGTGAAAACTGCCAACAACCAAAAGAAAGTCACTAGCAAAGTGTAAGGTGGTAACTAACTATCAAAAGATTAAATCGACACAAAATCTGAAAGTACTAAAAAGGTAACCAGGCAGATCAGAGCACTCACCATGAGAAAGGGACCATGAAGGTCCAGGGGTACAATTTAAAGAGATTTAAGGGTGGAATATAATTGAAAACACAGGCACAAACATGTCTTCTAAAAACATGGAGCTCAATATGCCCAATTCTGTGAGCAACAATTCCTTTGTTGCTCTCACCTTTGTGTGCAAAGGATTGCCATGTAACTAATGGCATGGACATTGGCCAAAGAAGGTTGAGTCAGAGGATTTCCAAGTTCAAGAAAGGCTAGAAGAAAATGACAATAAAAAAGGTGACTTTCTACCTTTTGCTTCTGGGGCAAAAATAAGACAAAAGGAAGGAAGAAGTGCATTTTGGCAATCTGGTGGTGAATGGGAGAGAAATGGAAAAATTTTAGAGTTCTGAATGATGAAAGAGAAGCACAAAATTTTTCACATCTCCCCTCTCAACAAAACAAAAATGAGTAACAGCAAAAAAAAAAAAAACCCCTTAAGGTCCTAGATTTTGCTAGATCAACAACAAAAAATTATTAAACTAAGAATTATGTAAAATATCCCAATATCATAAAAATGAACAAAAGGAAAAAAAAATCTATAGAGAATTACTATAATAATAATAATAAAGAAAGAAAACAAAAACCAAAAAACGGGAAATAAAATTTCACACAAATATATAGAGGAAAACTCCCTTGAATAAAAACCATGAAACAAAAGCAAATTATTAAGTCTATGCTCCAAACAATTAAAAATATTCAAAGAAGCAATTGAGGATATGAATATTCACCCTTAAATCAGTAATTCAAAAAACTGAGAGGCCAAATGGACCCAAAACAGGGAGGAATAAAAAAAAAAGTCCACTGAACTCAAGGAGAAATAGAAGAAAATGGCAAAACTACTCATAAATGAAAAATAAATTAGAAGGTACCCAAGGAAGAAGAGAGTCAAATGAAAAATTTAAAAAGGGCATTGCTGGGCATCTGGGCATGATGGCTTATGCCTATATTTCCAGCACTTTGGGTGGCCACAGTAGGAGGATCCCATGAGCCCAAGAGTTCAAGACCTACCTGTCTGGGTGACAGAGCAAGACTCCATTTCAAAGCAAAGCAAAACAAAACAAAACAAAACAAGCAAACAAAAAACCAGGCACTGAAGCCAGAAGAATTAGACTAACATCATGAGAATTTTTAAAACCAACATACAAAGCAAGGCAACTTTACACATCTCAATGAAAGTATAAACCAAAAATCATATAGTCAGTCAAGCTATCATTCAAATATCAAGGCTGTAGGACTACATGGTAAGACAGCAAGATCTTAGGGATCTTAGGGAAGTTTGCATCCATCAGCCCTTCTCGAGGAATCTATTAGAGGAGAAATTTCATCCAAAGAATGAAGATTGCAATAACTTCAGAGAAATGAATGATTCTGAGCCTTTTAAAAATCTATAAATTTATAATTACACATAAGATTAAAATAATAATGAGATAAATATGATGGCTAATGTACAAATAAATATATGTACAAATAAATATATGTACAAATAATTTAGAAGTAGCTACTGAAAAATAGTAGGAGACAGGAGAGGGAAAGAGGAAAACCCAAAAAGCTCATTGTTATAAGGCAACAGATGGATATTCAAGATACTAAGAAATACTGATAAAACATATAGTAAAAGGTAAAATAAGAAAATAGGGGACTAAGAGCATTAGATAACATGTAATTGTAAAAGTAACAAGAACAAAATATAAAGCCTAAATACTCATTTTTTAAAGAATGAACTAAGAATATATCTCTCACAGAAAAAGAAATATAAAACAAACTATACATTATACACGTGCACATACACACACACACACACACACACACACACCTATCTTAGTCCTCAAGTCAGTACTGTATCTTATTTCATGGGGAAACAAAGGACATTTTTACTAAGATGAGAAAAATGATAAGACTGTTACTATCTTTTCTACTATTCAACATTGTAATAACAGTATTTGCTAAAGAAATTTGGAAATCAATTAGAAGCATAAGAATGAGCAAAAAAGAAAAGAATCTGTTTTCAGTTGATATGATAGCAAACTGAGAAGCCCCTGAGAATCAATGATAAAACTAACTCAAACAATGAAAGAATTCAGTAAACAGCAGACTATAAAATTAACAAATAAAAATCAATAGCCTTCATGTATACAAAAATAAACTGAGAGAACATAAAGGCAGGGATAAGCCCACATATAAAAGCAACAAAGAAGAAAAATATTTAAAAATAAATTTAACAAGAAATATGTGAAACTTATGTGAGGAGAGTTTAAAATATTCCTGAAAGACATAAAAGCAGACTTGATCAAATGGAAAGGTATCCCCTGTTCCTGGATCAGACAACTCAACCTCATAAAAATGTCAGTTTCCCTAAATTAATTTATAAATTAAATGTAATCCAAAGGCAAATACCAACAAGCTATTTTATGGTGTGAGAGGAATTGAAAATAAAGTTCATATGGGAAAACAAACATGCAAGACTAGTCACTAAAACAGCACAAAAGGAAAACTGTAACAGGTTCTAGCCTTACCAGATATTAAAATTTGCTTTAAGTAAAACCTCTATGATTAAAGCATTGTGGTACTGGCACATAAATAGACAATAGACCAGTGGAACAGAATAGAAAGTCCAAAATTAGACCTTAATAAAATGGAAACTTAGTATATGATAAAGGTGGCATCCCAAATTCCTGAGGTAAAGATCAACTTCTTAATAACTGGCACTGAGTCAAGTAGGTAGCCACTTGGAAAAAGATAAATTAGATCTATTGCTCATACCATACACAAGAATTTACTCAAAATGGATTAGGGATATAAATTTAAAAAAAAAATAAACCAAACAAGTATAAGAAGAAAACATAGGTGAATTCCTTACTAAATTTGATATATTAAAAGGCTTTCTAACTAACTATAACTCAAAACTCCGAGGTAATAAAAGATTGAAAAATTTTATTATATAAAAGCAAAAACCATTTTGCATGAAAAAAATTGCAAAGTCAAAAGACAACTGAAAACCTGGAAAAAAATAGTTGCAATATATGTTATAATAAAAAGAATTAATGCTCCTAATATATCAAAAACTGTCAAAAATCAAAGGACAAAGTCTCAAAATTCTGACAGAAAAATAGGAAAAAGATATAAATAGACCATGCATTTTTAAAAATATATAAAAAAGGCTCTCAAACATTTGAAAAAAATAGAAATGCTAATAGACAGCAGCAAATTAAAACAATAGTGAAATAACATTTCTCTGTGATCACAATGACAAATTTTTTTTTTTTTAAATGGCAACTCATTCTATGGGGAATCTTATAGGGAAAGGTACTCATATATTTCAGATAGGGATGCAATGACTCTGCTGTCCCTTGCTGCTTATCCGTAAGTAATAAACCTGCCTACATCTTATAGCTTCTGTCTCATCAGACTCAGACAAGTTGGTAACCAGCGCACAGTGAACCTCTTTGCATGGCTTAGTACACTGACATGTATTTCCTAGCTCTGTTTGCTGAGAGGACCTAAAGGTGAACCAACAGCAGTGAGCACACCAGCTTACTTTAGTGTCCTGATCATGGTTTTTAAACACCATTTCTCAGTGAAAGGCACCAGGGCTCAGTGGAGAAGTGGCTGATTCCAGGGATGCGGTGAGAGAAACACAAGATGAGTTTGGCACACTTTGCAATGCCAGAAATGGGGAATGATCTGAAAAGGATGGGGCTTGTAGAAAGAACAGAGCTGCCAACCTGAAAAAGCAACCGATAATCAGAGTTGAAAAATTTGAGCACAAAATAAGTAATAACAGTATTGGATTTTAACCCATAGGATATGATATATTTTCCTGAGTCCATAGATAAATAGAGTCAATAAATAGAGGAAAAGAAATCACTCTTCTTTACACTAGAATTCTAATTAATACATGTAGAAAAGGCAAAAAAATCACTATCAGACAAATGTCACAGTAAAAATTGATGGAGACAAGATGCACTGATGGATGAGTGGACAGAAGTTTGAGGAGAAACAGATTTGCATAGTATAAAAGTATTAACTTTACAAGCAGAAAAATCTGGACAACACCAACAAGTGACTAAAGTCAACAACACCAATAATAAGACATATATAGACATCATGGAGTCCTTGACATGAGGCATAGAGAAGTACAAGTCATCTCTGTGGTATTCTTGACCAAAGTGCATAAGCTCCTTCCAATCATGAGAAGCATCAAACTCAAATTGAAGGACATTCCACAAAATAACTGATAAATACTCTTCCAAAGACACAAGATTATCAAAAACAAAGAAAACTACAGACTGTCACATTTTGAAGAAGACTTAGGAGAAAAAACAACTAAAGTGGAATCTTGGAACAGAAAAAAAACATTATAAAAACCAGTGAAGTTTGAATAGGATGTGTTCAGTTAATAGTAGTGTATTGATCCTGATTTCTTGGTTTCGGGAATGATACTACGATTGTATAAGATTTTACCATTAGGAGAAACTGGGTGAGGAGTATACAGGAATTCTCAATCTACTTCTTCAAATTTCTGTACGTCTATATAATTAGCTCAAAATAAAAAGCAAGAGAAGCCGGACCTTGTGGCACACCCCTGTAATCCCTACTGCTTGGACGGCTGAGGCAGGAGGATCTCTTGAGTTTAGTAGTTCAAGATCAGTCTGGGAAACATGGAGAGACCTCATCTAAAAATAAAAAAAAGTTAAACAAAATATATCCAGAATCTGAATACATCTCAACATCTTCATGTCCACCATCCTAGCCTGAGCCATCTCTGCTGGATTACTGAAAGAGCCTCCTAAATGGTTTTCCTGCTTCTGTGTCCTCCCCCACCACAGTCATCTTTTGAAAACATAAGTCAGATTATGTCACTTCTCTGATTGAAGTCTTCTAAGGACTCCTTAACTTTTTTTTTTTGAGACAGAGTGTCGCTTTGTTGCCCTGGCTAGAGTGAGTGCCATGGCGTCAGCCTAGCTCACAGCAACCTCAAACTCCTGGGCTTAAGCAATCCTACTGCCTCAGCCTCCCGAGTAGCTGGGACTACAGGCATGCGCCACAATGCCCGGCTAATTTTTTCTATATATATTTTAGTTGGCCAGATAATTTCTTTCTATTTTTAGTAGAGACGGGGTCTCGCTCTTGCTCAGGCTGGTCTCGAACTCCTGACCTTGAGCGATCCACCCGCCTCGGCCTCACAGAGTGCTAGGATTACAGGCGTGAGCCACCGCACCTGGCCAGGACTCCTTAACTTTGATAGGAGAAAATCAAAGTCCTTTCAAAGGCCTCCAAACCCACATAATCTTCCCCCACCCCATTCTCTCTCTGACCTATTTCTCACTTTTCCTCATTTCCATCCCCAGCTGCCCCCCTGTTTTCCCTGAACACCCCAGGCCCACACTTCAGCCTTAGGGCCTTGCACTGGCTGTTCTCCCAGTTTGGAACCCTTTTTCCCACCAATGCCCCCCCATGGTCTCTCCTCTTCTGATCTTAATTCTAGACTCTCCCTGTGGATGGAGCACAGCACGACACCCTGTTTAGTGGTGCGCCGACCACCACACCCTTCTCCCCTGCTCTGCTTCTCCTTTTCCTCTGCAGACCTTATCATCTCCTGGCAAACCAGCGAGGTTACTCACCGGTGATGTTTATTTTTTTCGATCTTTCTTTCCCCATCTATGGTTCCTTCTCTCAATTTAAGCTCCATATAAGAAAGGTACCTTTGCTTTTTTTCACTGATAATCCCTAAAACAGTAACAGGTACATAATGGCATTCAGTGTATATGATTTCAAGTAATTAATGATTCATTCACTCATTAAAACTATAAATAGAAATTCGAAGCCTTACCCATTGTAACTAACTCTACCAGATATGTCTTTACAAACTGGATGTTTGCAACCTAACAGTCGTGCAAATGCAATTTCCTTTTATTTTTTTTACGTGAACAATTATATTTAACCAGATATTTTAGTATTTCATGCAGGAGCTATTCTGGGCTTCTGGGAAATATTTGATAACCTTTTTAATAAGCCCTGTTCCATGCCATGTTACTAAATGGAGTTGCTTACTACAGCTAACTGGCCAGGAGCAATGGTCAGGGCATAAATGCTAATACTTATTGCTTGATTTCTAAAAATGAAAATACAGGGCATATTGAGATGTTTCACAAAATTTTATTGGACTAAATTTTTATTTTTACATTGTATGGACATCAACAGCAATGGTTTATTTTTAATTTATTTTCTGAACAAAATACAAAATTAGTCTATTTTTCCGACAGATCCAAAATGGTCATTATTCCTTCCGGGAGCCTGTGTGAATTTTTAATTGGTCCTATTACACTTCTCAAAGGGGTTAGAAACTACAGACTTTGTGTGCCTTTAATTGGCAGTAGCCAGACATTTTTAGCAGTATCAACCAGAGTGACTGACACATGTCTAATACAGTGGGCTATTTTCCATGAAAGCCTTTGCTTTCATTTCTTCTTTTCCTTTTTCTTTTTTTTAATGAAAAGGAGGTAATGCATGTTGGTAACATTGCCAGTTGACACCTAGTTTCTAGCATGCAATCAAGCTTCTAAGCAGCCTTGTGTTTTGTTTTCTATTCGTGGTTGGTTGCCCTCCTTAACCTTATCAAAGTAGTTAAATTTCTTCGAACTGTCAACCAGAGCCATGTCAGCATCTTAAAGACAGCCACTGCTGGCACGACTCAGCAAAGCTGAACTGATCTTTCACCCCGGAGGGTGCTCCACGCAGAGAGCCATCACCACCCTGAGCGTGACTTAAAGTTCAGCCCTTTGTGCGTGGTTGTTGGGAAGGCAAACAGTGCTGCTCCACTGCAGTATTTAAAAATACTTCTTTTCCTGTGTATTAACACTTTGGCTTTTCTCTGGGCCTTGTAGGTGCCTCAGGAAGAAAGTTTTAGGAAAGAGATGAAGAAAAACAGAAGTAAATCCAGTGCACTATATGTTCCGTGGCTTAAGTGATCATCAGACCAAGTAGACTACTGCCGATTCAAATGACATGAAGTAGTGCCATTTGAGTACCAAAGAGACTTTCTTATCACACTCTCCATCCTTTTGTCTGCCCTTCTCCAGCTCCCAGCTCCCCTGGCCCTCTCATGCTTAAAGGCTTATAGGATTAGTTTCTAGAAAGGATTCTTAAACAAATGTAGTTGCCTCAGACAGTTTTCTTATTGTCATGACTGGATTTTTTTTTTTTTTTTTTTTTTTTTTTAGTTTCTAAGATGCCTAGATTTGAGAAGAATGCTTTTCAACTTCAATAAGCAACCACACTTAAAAATAACAGTCATTTCAAGACATTTTCACAATGTAGTATATTTCTAAGTTACTTGTAAAAGCTACTGTCACGGAGCTCTTTAGAGAAGAAATCTTGTACTATAAAATTTTACTTAAAATATTCATTATTGATTTGGTTGGGCACGGTGGCCCACTCACTCCTGTAATCCTAGCACTTCGGGAGGCCAAGGCAGGAGGATAGCTTGAGGGAAGGAGTTCAAGACCAGCCTGGGTAACATAGTGAGATTTCGTTTCTACAAAAGAATTTTTTACATTAGCCTGGTTTGGTGGCATGCACCTGTAGGATTGCTTGAGCCCAGGAGTTCAAGGCTGCAGTGAGCTATGATCACATCTGTGCACTCCAGCCTGGGCAACAGATACCCTGTCCCTATATTTAAAAAAAGTAAAATAAAATAAGTATTCATTATTGGTTTAATAGTTCTGCATAAAAAAATTTGCTTTTGAACTTACTGTACTAAGTAATCTGTTGAGTAAGATGATTATTGTGCTATCATAAGCCCGTTTGATAAAATTGAAACTTCCTTGAATTCAATAATCATTTACTGAGCATCTTCTATGAGTTAAGCCCTGGGTTTACTATTGGAATTATGGAGATAAATAAAGTAGTTGTTGCTCTCAAGGAGCTCACGGTGTAGTCAGGGGATACAGGCAAAAACCAACTAACAACATGACATGTGTTAATTAAGTATGCAATCAGAATAATGCATTTTCCACAGATAGGTATCATAAATCACTACACCTCTGAAAAATAAACAGCTCCACTCTCTACTGATGGGTAGTTATCATATGAAACTTCAAATTTGGTGAAATGAATGACACAAAATTGAAGTAACTTATCCAAGACCAAAAACTTCTTAGTTGATCAGGTTGTGTGCAGCCTTCCCACAAAGGGAACATGATAAGCAGGAGCTTAGAATGGAGACTGGAAGGTCTCAGAGGTAGTAAAGTGACCATTGTACTGATTCCGACTTAATCCCACCCTAACTTCTGCTTTCCTACCAGCATACCACATATTTCTAAAAATGCACCATATCAATTTTCTAACTGTTCCCTGCCTTCAAAGTATTAATAAAATTTTGTTTTCTTCTTCCCTACTTCTCTCCTCTTCCTCTCTTTCTCTTCACACACACATATACACGCACACACACACACACACACACGTGCATGCACACACATGCACTACATCTATTTTATATTCATAGTTGCTCATATGAAATTTTTACTCTTTAATTATCCAACAATTTTACATATAGAGCACCCTGCAGTTACTGACAGCTTTTGACTTTCCTTCTCTTAATATTATTTAATTTCATAGATCTATCACAGTTAATGACCTTCAGAATTATGTTGCTCAACCCCTGGTTTAATGTTCAAAAGTCAAGAGCATACAAGCATATTCTGCAAGATAGTGATTGAAATGACCTTCAGTGGCCTTATTTGTTCATAATTTCAGTATTGAAGACTGTTGGATTTCATAAATCATATGATGAATCAAAACAATTTATTTTATAAAGGACCATGCCCTTTCTTTTAATTAAAAAAAATCAAATACATTAGGACCAACTACCATTCAAAACTATATCTACGATTCTTTGAAATTACCAACTGGTCAAATTTTAATTGTCTTTACTGCCAGTTAAACATCCTTTCAGGAATTTTCATCTGATTTTATTTTTATTTTGCATTCAAACTGCAAGTTACTATGCTCTCTCTACAGCTATTCACAATATATATTTGGCTATCATTAGGACATTAGGTAATACTTTTTTTCTATCCTAGAATTTGCCAGAATGTTCCATATGCTTTTTTGTTTCTCAGTAGAACTTTTAAAACTACTTCAACCAAATGTAAGCTTTATTATGTGAGGTTTATGTAAACTTTTTAAGAACACCTGGTCGACTTTATTTAAGGCATGAGCTGATTCTCAGGATATCTTATTTAAACATTTCACGGTATTCAAACATGACTTCCCTGAAGTCCTTGCAACATTTTCAGAATAATCATTTACTTTCTTGATGTGTCCTCTGAAAGGAATCCTAAGGAACCATGGAGTTTTCATGTAAAATTGGAACTGAAGGAATGATGTAGCCAAGTATACAGGAGTCTTCTCCCAAAGTGAAATTTTTAGTTCACTGGGGCTAAACAAGGACAATAGATGCTAAATGCTTGCAATTAGGGAGATAAGTAATGAAAAAAAAATTTTTTTTCTACATAGTATCTTAGATACCAATAGGGCGGGTGAGGAAATTAAAAAAGCCAATAGCGAAGGCAGACAGACCTGTGAGTACCCTATGGCAGTTGTCAGCTTAGAATGATGAGGGTCTTGGCAGGCAGAAATGAAGGAGAGATGATTATTGCCAGGTATTGAAGGGTAACTGCTCAGGGCTTAGCAAATGACTTGAAATGGTAGTGGAGATGAATAAATTAGACATGACCCTGAGGTTCTGCTTCAAGCTTTTAACATGTCTAGGATTTAACTCATCAACTCTTCACAAATGCAGTTCCTCCTCCTAACTTCTTCTGACATCTCAATCATAGAAAGTCCATTTCCTCAAAAGTGGCCTTTTCCAAGAGCCTCCTGCTTGGTCATTCTGACTTTAGTCTTCTCATAGCTTAGCATGTTGGTATAATCTATCAATGGTAAATAGTGCATATTTCCAGCAGCCCTGTTCATATCACAGGTTGGATTGGCAATTCAAATAGTGTGGTTCCCCATCATCGTCAGCCAATGACCTTGGAAATTTTGGAGTTAGACAACTATTAATAGAAATGGAATAGGAGGCTATGCTTTTGGTAAATTCATAGGTAATTAAATCATCATGCATCACACAGTTTGCAAAGTGTTTTCACATTTGATTTGTACAACAACGTCATAAAATAGGAATGCTTTTCTAATGATGGAATTGAGACTCAGAGATTCAGCTCTGTGGCTGAAAATCACAGAGCTATTACGTGTTAGTAACCTCCTGAGAATACACAATGTTGAAACTTGCGATTATTACATAGTTCCTTCTTTTTATCTAAATTCTAATTCCCCATATTAGAGACAATAGGCTATGAGGTATAAATATGCCAGAATTTATGAGATTATATGGACTTCCTTGCAAAAATTTTCCAATCACACTAAGGACCTGACTCATGACTTCTAACCTTCTTTATATGCCATAAAAGTTTCTAGGGCACAATCTAAAAGCAGTATTTTATTACTTACCTGTCATCAAGGATCAGGAGAAATCACTGCACTTTCCATTCTCTAAGTTTGTGACATCCAAACATCAGGAACAGCCTAGTTGTTCATCCTCACCTCTGCCAGCAGACCTTAGGCTAGTTGTTTCCAGGAAATAGTCTACACCCTAAAAGTCAGCAGATCAAGCCCCCAAGTAGAAAGGGTTGACTTAGCATCCGGCCCTTTCTCTCAGATCACAACTCACAGTAATAACCTGGTCCCTCTTGCTCAGACCTTTAGGTTCAGCTCCTCTTGCCTGCATCCCTTCCCTGCAAACACACACAAATACACACACTTCAGAACCTAAGGCCTCTGGCTCTGTTCCAGAGTCCTCTACCTAAAGAACAGCTGTGCCACAATGGAGAAGTCAGTGGACTTAACATCGGAAGACCCATATTTCAATCCCAGACCTTCCTCATGTAATCAGCACAACCTTTAGCTAATATGTATTGAGGCTTATTGTATGTCAGACACTATTCCTAGCACTTCACATGCATTCACTCATTTCTTTCTTACAACATCAATATGAGGTCAGCATTATTATCATCATCATCATCATCATCTCGTTTTACTTCTAAAGAGCCTGAGATACTGAAAGGTAAGGTTACTTGCTCAAGCTGGTAAGTAGCACAGTTAGAACAGTTGGCAATGTATTAATTCTCTCCAAACTTGCTTCTTCCTCAGTAAAATGGAGATAACAACATGTTTCTTACAGAGTTATGCCTGGATAACACAAGCAAATAGGTGTGAGAATGCTTATTAAAGTATGAAAAGCTCTGAAGAATCTTATTATTGTTACTGACTGATGCCTTGAAACCACACTTTGCCAGATCCTAAATAATCTATCAGGTTCTTATCTACAGCTTTCTTAGACTTTCTAGTTACTTTCATCCTGACGCCCTCTTCCCTGCGTAGCCTGCAGGTACACATGCATTGACATTACCGAGAACTTCCATTCTCTAAATCAAATGAACTATTACTTCTAGCCAACTAGTATAGATGTGCTGAGCTTATTTTTGCCTTAAATGAGGACTGTCCAAATGCCCCAAATAATAATTCCTAAAAGCTATATAAAAGATACATATGTAATAAAAGCTATAATGTATAATATCTCTATAAACATGAGAATTCATATCAAAAGAGTGGTCCACATAGGACAGAACCATCCCATAACCAATGAAAGCAGAAACAAGATATGGTAATCAAAGATAGGCAGTGTGGCTAGCAGAGTACCATTTGACCTTATGGTTTTTGTCCCCTTATGTGGCTATAATGTCATGCCGTCTTCATATTGAGAGAAGCATCAGATCCACAAGTTTATTTATGGATCCAAGTTGCCTTGTCTTTGGGTTCATACCTCTATGTTTGAAGCAGAGCTAGTTGCCTGGTCTCTCTTGCATGGGCAGGGTGTTCTTCCTTATCCAGCCTTGCTTTCCATTTTTACCAAACATTTTACTTGTTTGCCAGCTATATTTTAAAGCTTTAGCTCTAATCTGTAAGACTTGAGCTTCCCAATATAGTTCACTTGGGAACTTAGGCATGGATGGAATCCATTCTTTCCTGTATTAAAGAGGAGGAAGTTCATTATCTCTCACAGCAAGGCTGCTACAGTGCTGCAGCCCTTATTCACACACTGCCTTGTACAGTACATTGGAGCATCTAGAACATCCAAATTGGCAACAAGCAGAATGGGTCTGCACAGCTCTGTTTTGGGGCATTACATCCCTCAAGGGGTAAGCCCTAAAAGAAAGCAAGAGCAGGCCGGGGGCGGTGGCTCACGCCTGTAATCCTAGCACTCTGGGAGGCCGAGGCGGGTGGATTGCTCGAGGTCAGGAGTTCGAGACCACCCTGAGCAAGAGCGAGACCCCATCTCTACTAAAAATAGAAAGAAATTATCTGGCCAACTAAAATATATATACAAAAAATTAGCCGGGCATGGTGGCGCATGCCTGTAGTCCCAGCTACTCGGGAGGCTGAGGCAGTAAGATCGCTTAAGCCCAGGAATTTGAGGTTGCTGTGAGCTAGACTGACGCCATGGCACTCACTCTAGCCCGGGCAACAAAGCAAAACTTTGTCTCAAAAAACAAAAAAAAAAAAAGAAAGAAAGAAAGAAAGAAAGAAAGAAAGAAAGAGCAAAGCAATTTTACAAGTTTCTTTTCAAGTTTGCCTGCCTGCATTCTTTTATTGTTAAATTATACATTATCATTTAAATGAAGGAGCATAATTGGAACTAGAGCTCAAATCTGACTTCTATTCCTAGTTCTTTATAGTATACAACACTAATGAAACTTAATAGATATTTATTGATCGTCTCTTGGGCTAGGATGCATACGACACGACACTTGCTCAAATGACCTTACGTTCTATTTTTGAAACTACATAAAATATGTGGAAATTTTACACACACACATATACATACAAGTTATTGACAGGTTAAAATGCAAAGTCATCGTAAGTTCACATGGCTTATACTCTATTTACGAGAATGCAAAACCGTGCAGCTGCTATGAAAAACACTGCAGAAGTTCATCAAAAAATAAAAATAGAATGACTATATGATCGAGTCACCCCATTTCTGGATATTTATCTGCAAAAATTGAAATCAAGATCTTGAAGGGATGATAGCACTCTCACATTCATTATAGAACTACTCACAATAGCTAAGATGTGGAAACAACCTAAATGTTTATCAGCAGATGAATGGACAAAGAAAATATGATAAATACGTACAGGGAATACTAGTCAGCCTTACAAAAGAAAGAAATTCTGTAATATGCAACAACATGGATGAACCTTGAGGACATTATGCTAAGCAAAATAAGGCAGTCACAGAAAGAAAAATGTTGCATGATTTCACTTATATGAAATATCTAAAATAGTCAAATTCATAGATTGAAAGGATGGAATGGAGGTTGCCAGGAGAAGGGGAAAATGAGGAGCTACTAATAAACAGGCATAGAGTTTCAGTCAAGCAAGATGAAAAAGCTCTAGAGACCTTGCTGTACAACTTTGTACCTATAACCAACAGTTGATTATTGTTGATTATGTATTGCACACTTAAAAGTTTGTTAAAAGGGTAGATCTCATGTTGTGTTCTTACAACACCAAAATAAAATTAAATGAAAGAAAGAAAGAGAGAGAAGGAAAGAAAGAAAGAAAGGAAAGAAAGGAAGGAAGGAAGGAAAGAAAGAAAGAAAAGAGTCTTGCAGTTCCAAAATGCTATCATCATAGGTTTATTAAGTATAGTGATAAATTCTATTATTTGAATGAGGGTGTGATTTCAGGGTGAGAGCTATCTGGAAAGTTGGATCAGTTGTCAAGTTTATACTTTTTCACACTCATTCTGGATTAAATAGGGATAGGCAGAGACAAAGGAAGGAAGGAAGGAAGGTAAAAAGAAAAGGAGAGAGAAAGAGAAGGAGGGAGGGAGAAAAGAGGCGTTATAATAGAGGGGTGGGAGTGGTAAATGTATAACCATGAGAAAGCTTAAGTATAATCACCCTTAAAATTTGTTAAATTATTCTTAATTGATGACTTTAATATACTAGTCAGATGTGTAGGAAGACACATACATTCACACTCATGCTAATACATAATCACATGGAGTGGATCCATTCTCCTTTGACAAAATTTACGAATCCAGATTGTTATCAGCTTTCTCTGTTCATCATGCAGATGGAAACTACTCCTCTGCCTGTTCCAACACAGAGGCAGGCCCATCCTGCTTACTCTCTAGACAAGCATGGGTATGTCTGAACCTACAGTGTATGAACACCTTGGCCTTCCTTCTGTAATTATATTCACAAGTGTGTGTTTGTACATATGAGAACACACACCAACATGGCACACTGAAATCTATACAAATTTTCTCTAGATTTCAACGACTATATTTGCAAAAGCCAACAACATCTCATGCCAATTGATGAGTTGATCATAATTCCATGGAAAAATATAAACTGTGTTGTTGTATTTTTACATTGATAATTATATAAAAGTCTTTGTTTTCATGGCAACATTTGTAATGCATATGGGTGAGTGTTAGGGTGTGAATATAATTTATCATCCAAACCAAGACACCTTTTTGAGTTGAAGTGAGAGCTATGAAGTAATTGCACTGAGACGATCAGGACAAACCAGGTCTGTCACAGGCAAATGGGACATTATGTGTGGTCACTCAAGCTAGTGATCTTTCTCTGGAAAATTCATATGCCAACCTGAACTTTAATATAAAGTGATAAGGAAGCAGGGGGGAGATACACAGATGGGGGGTGTTAATGGCAATACCTAATTTTTAAATTTTTAGTTGGTTTCTGCCTTTTTGGATTTTTATGAAATAATCATCATCCTTATTTCAGTTTCAGGAATGAACACAGTACTGCACACTGCCAGGTTCCCTCTGCACGTATTCACATGTCCCGTGATGTGGAATACATTGCATGAATTTGATACCATGTCCACGGCTGCCTTTCTAACCCCTGAAAAACATGTGCAACTCTGACCAGCAGTTATCGACTTGGTCGCAGAAGGAAATTGTTAAACGAGATCAATTCAAGACTATAGAGCATGATCTATTAAAGGCTCTTGTAACTGCTTCACCACCCAGTAACTGATAACTATCCCACGCTTAATTTATGTTTTGTTTTAACTTTATAGTATAAAGTCTAGAATGTGGAATATTTGGCAGACACATAAAGTTGTGAAGGTATAAAAACATCTAATTACTCTTTATAAATATTTAATAAAGAGAAGCCAGACTTTGCTTGAGAATTACAGGCTTTGTGAATTACCATGGAAACAATTATTGTGTTACTCCATGTATAGGTAATAATGAGGAATCGGGGACCACTGCATTGATATAGTATATGATTTTAATAAGCGAAATGGATGTAAAAGTTACTCTTGAAAATAAGAATAAATTTAGTTTTTATATGTCATGCAAGTGTTTGCCCCGTTTGCTTTTATTAGAATTATTTTGTTCTCATAAAATATAATTTATTATGTACCTACATTTACATGGTACAGTAAGCAAATATAGTTTCTGCCTTCAAGGGCAATAATAAGATTATAATATTTTCTCTCTAAATTATATAAATAGAGTTAATTTGGCTTGAGAATTCAGTTTGATACTGGACAAAATGAATATAATTATCCATGAGTGAACATATCCTTTTAATCAATATCATTAAGTCTTTGTTAACATTTCTCGAATATGATTATAATAACCAAATCAACTTCCATTATTATGAAAACATTATATATTACACTATTCAATTATTCATTCATTCAACAAACACTGAGTATCTACACTGTTCTAGGTGCTAGAAATTCAACAATGAGCTGGAAGAGAGGGTTCCTGTTTTCTGTAGCTTACATCTTCTTGGGGTAGATAGATAAGATTCAAACACACAAATTGTAATTTAATGTAATTTCAGAGAATGCTAAGTTCTATGAAGAAAAATAACAATTGCTAAGTCTAATAGAGTTTGATCTTGGCAGGGAGGGTTGTTTTTGATGCGTTGATTGTTGGGGTTCAGTCAAGATTGTTAGAGAAGGTGTCTCCAAGAATCTAGTGACAGTTAAATTGACCCTGGATAAGACACAAGAAGGTTCAGGAAAATGTTGGAGAAAAAAAATTAAAGCTAGAGGAAAGGCTCTGAGAATGGAATATTGAGTATTGTGAAGTGACAAGAATGGAGTAGAGAAGTAGAAAAAGAGTTCAAAGACATAGAGAAGGACCAGATCATGAAAGGTGTTTAGATAATGGAAGTATTAATAGTAAAAGGTCTTTGACAATCAGAATAATGCCCCCCAAGATGCCCATGTCCTAATCCCTAGCATCTGTGAATATGTTACCTTCAATGAAAAAAGAGAGAGGGGGAGGTACATTTTAGCTATAATTAAGGATCTTGAGCTAGGAAGATTGTCCCAAATTATCTGTGTGAGCCCAATCTAACTACAAGAGACCTTAATATCAAAGAATCTTTCTTGACTGTGGTCAGTGAGAGATGTGAGGAGAGAAGCTGGGTCAGAATGATGCTCCCGTGCTGGCTTTGAAGATGGAGGAAGGGGCCACAAACCAAGCAATGTGAGTAGCCTTCAGAAGCTGGAAAAAGATGAGGAGATGGAGTCTCCCCTACAGGCTCCAGAGAGGAACACAGCCCTGTGGACACCTTGATTGTAGCTCAGTGAGACCTTTGTCATATTTCTCCCCTCCAGAAATGTAAGAAAATAAATTTTTGTTGTTTTAAACCACTAAGTTTGTGGTAATTTTTACACCATGTATAAAAATTTTATAACATCAATAAGAAACTAATACAAGGGTTTTGAGCATCGATAAGAAACTAATCCAAGGGTTTTGAGCAGGGAAATAATATGCTGTGCTTGACCTATGTTTTAAGTGATCTCTGTGGCAGCTATGTGGAGATCTATTGCCAGAGTGGCAAGATGGCACCAGGAAGACTAGTTAGGATGCTATTGCTGAAAGCAACTATGACTATTTGGATTTGGGTAACCAAAGTGAGGGCGATAATATGTGGAAACTTTTGGGATAAAATGTGGTACTGCATTGTTGAATATGGTAGCCATTAACTACATGTGGCTATAATTAAAATTAATTAAAATCAAATAAAATTAAATATTAAGTTTCTAAGGCATGCTTAGCACATCTCAAGTGTTCAGTAGCCACATATGGACAGTGGTTACCATGTTGGGCAGCACAGATAGAGAATATATCTGTCATCACAGAAAATTGTATTAGACTGGACTAATAGGAATGAGACCAGATGGAGAAAAACATCAGAAAAGAATCAAAAACAGATCTCTGGGTTATTCCAACTCTCAGAGTGAGGGGTAAGAAAAGGAGCCATCAAAGTAGACTGAGGGGTTGTCAGTGCCTATTTTTTCCAAGATTTAAAATTATCAAAACACAAATTAGGATACTACACTTGTAATAGACAATGTGATTCTGTGCTTGATTAACCTACATTTTGTTTCTTAATAGGTTTAGCTGTGGAATCAGCTAATGAGCTGGAGGCATTAACTGTCTCTGAGATTCCAGTTATTGTTAAGTCCTTTCTAAAATGGAACTTTGGCTCTGAGGGACAGTCGGAACGGAAGGAATGCAATGAGAGCAAAGGTGGCATGGCACTGGAGTGGAGCACTGCATCCTTCGTAATTTCCCATTGTGCCATCTTTGAAGGAGAAAGCAAGAGCAGAGGAGAAGAGGGCCTGATGAAAAAGGAAAACAAAATTAACTTGAGCCACAGACTTCTTTTCTCTGACTATTCCCAGACTCACACAAAGAAGCTCAAATTAACATTTTCTCTTTTTACTTTTTCTACTTGTTTGAGAGCTCATCTTTTATGTTGCTAATAAACCATCACTGGCTGAGGATTTATCAGATGTCTTCAGTTCCTCTGCTGCAGTAAAGCACTCAATATCTTAGAAGCAGTTGACCTCTGATACCATATTATTTGATGGTTTGATGGGTTCATGTAAAGGCCAGAAAAGGGCAAAATCTTGCAAAGAGTCAGACATTGGGTGAGAGACTAATGGGACTCTGAAAAACTGGAGGAGAACTTTTAGAGTTAGAAATTCTGAGAAGAACAGAAAGTAGTATGGGTTAGGGGAGAGGGGAGCCATTTTGATTGTTATAGCGCAGTGATTACAGTGGTTATCGAGCAAGCATTTTGTAAGCTCATTTAAGTCTTGAAATTTGCTGACAGCAATAAAAGTAAATGAAAATAAAGAACTAAATAAAATTAATAAAAAAAATTAAAAAATTGCTGGAGGAACAGAAAAGAGTAAACCAGATATGAGTGTTCATTTATTCAACACATATTTATTGAGCACTTACTTAGTCAAGCCCTGTCCTTGGTGAGAGGAAGACGATGGTTGTAAGGAACAGAGTTTTTCTCCCAAGAATCTCACATTCCAGTCTATGCAGAAGATTTAATGGTGCAAATTCTGGACTTTTATTTTATTCGGAAGATTTCTCTCCATTGCATTCTTAAACAGACCAAAATTTAAGAGCAAAGAGTACTTTATTTGTCATGTACCCTAAATAAGTACACGATGATAATTTTTACATGGTTTTTATTCATGTACTCTTGAATTAAATCTCAAGAACTGAGATAACTCCTGTATTTTCTACCAGATTTGGCCAACATTTTTATGGTAGCATCTCCAGGAAGTTCCCTATTTAGGTCAGAACCTGGAGAATGCAGACATGTCACTTAGTGCATCATTAAATTATCAACAATGTTATTCTCACTCAAATTTCAGAAAATAATAGACTATATTATCCATTGTAAGGAGTCTAAGGCTACTCGCTTTACATGTCAGTAAGCCAAGAAACAGCACTGATACATAACCCATCTTTGTTCAGGTTAGGAAATAAGACTTTTCTTTTTTCTGCTCTAATTCTAACTCAAGACAGCTAAAGATAGAGAGACTTTTCTCTCATCCCTGTCTAGAGTAACCCTAGAAGTTTCCCCTGCAATTCTTTTTGTTAAATACCGTGGCTGTTCATTATGAAACATGAGTTGCTATGGTGACAGAATTGAAAGGAGATTGGGAAGGCTTTGTGTTTGAGATAGGGTAGGTGACATCAGTTAAATATTATA
Organism: Eulemur rufifrons; assembly: GCF_041146395.1. Taxonomy (NCBI): domain Eukaryota; kingdom Metazoa; phylum Chordata; class Mammalia; order Primates; family Lemuridae; genus Eulemur; species Eulemur rufifrons. The sequence continues at coordinate 36,950,470 of NC_090987.1, read as the reverse complement.
AGAAATTCTGTGGCTCAAACTGATATTCTTTTTTTTTTTTTTTTTTTTTTTTTTGAGACAGAGTCTCACTCTGTTGCCCAGGCTAGAGTGAGTGCCGTGGCGTTAGCCTAGCTCACAGCAACCTCAAACTCCTGAGCTCAAGCGATCCTCCTGTCTCAGCCTCCCGAGTAGCTGGGACTACAGGCATGCACTACCATGCCCGGCTAATTTTTTCTATATATATATTTTTAGCTGTCCATATAATTTCTTTCTATTTTTAGTAGAGATGGGGTCTCGCTCTTGCTCAGGCTGGTCTCGAACTCCTGAGCTCAAACGATCCGCCCACCTCGGCCTCCCAGAGTGCTAGGATTACAGGCGTGAGCCACCGCGCCCGGCCTCAAACTGATATTCTTGATCACCCAGGAACCATGGCAAGGGAGGGAGGGTGATAGCACAAATAACTATAACCAATGTTTCAAATACTTCTATTGAAGGATATATATTTTAGAAAAAAGGCCACTGGCTCGAGATCAAGAGAGTGATGTTCTTATACAGATTAGTCAAAACCAGCTCTGTAACACTTAGAATAATTGCCTACCTTCAAAATTTATATTTCTTTTCCTTATCTTTTTTCCTTTCTATCACTGGAAAAAATAGCAATAGAACAGCCATACAAAATATTACTTGGTTCACAACTTAGTTAATTAAAACTTGTAAATGTTCAAGATATGTTCTGTTCATTTTGAATTTGAGTTTGTGCCATTTGAGGGGTCTGAATGGGTTTGTTCTGAAGGAAACAGGGAACTGTAATATATATGTGTATGTGTGTGTGTGTGTGTGTGTGTGTGTGTATATATATATATATATATATGTATAAGACAGCACCTATTACTCAGAAGTATATCAGGGAAGTCCTGGCAGTGTTTGTTTACCAGATAACTTCTGCTTCCTTAAGGGAACTTTCAAATCACCCTGTTGACTTCTCTATTACTAGATAGTCTCATTCATTCTCTCTCTCTCCCTTCACAAGTTTTTTTAGTGAGGTAATAAAGATAAAAATTAACAACAAGAATTTTAGAGTCAGGAAAATCTGGGTCCAAATTCTGGTTGCACATTTACCAATGATATGACCTTGATCAATTGCTTAACCTTCCTGATGATAAGAGTCTCTGTACACAAATGGAATAATATCACCTATTTCAAAGATTTGCTCTGAGTATTAAAATTAAAATTTTAATAAAGTGCTTAGGGCAGTGACCAGCACATAGTAGTCATCATTATTCTTATATGTGAATTCTCTCGTGGATTTACCCTGGAACAAATGCTTCTGAAATAACTTGTTCTGTACCCATTCTGTCTAAAAGATAGCATCCTATTGGTATTTTGACATATTTTAACATGATTTTGTTAGTTCATGCTATTAATATACATGCTAAAATATTAGAAATATGGGTAATTTCAAAGCTATAATTACTGTAAGTTATAAATACTCTTAAAAATCTATGCTAAGATCTATCCATATTCTTTATTGGCAAGTGAGTAAAGCAGAACAAGAAGAGCTTTGTTCTTCACTGACTTCTCTCTTGGGTATTCTGGAAGTCAGTATTTCCTAACTTTTGTTTTTGTTCCTCTATACCATCATAATTCTCTACCTCCTGCCTGTCTTTCCACCTAATAAACACACATGCAAACACTCACACAGTGGAGGAATGTACACATGTGTACATAGGGCTAAGAGCATAACAGAAAATAGGTTGATAGCAAAGGCATGCAACTGAGATTCCAAGTAATCCTATGTTCTAGTCAAGCTTGTTGATTGCAAGCCACAGAAGCCTACTCAAATTAGCTACCATAAAAAGTGGGGGAACATCTTGTAGTATACAAAGTAAGAAAATGCTAAAAAGAAAAAAAAAAACAATGTCAAAGAGACACAGGAGCCAAATGAAGAGCTTCCAATGGCCAAAGACGGAAAAATTTGGTCAATAAAACAAATAATATAGTATTGCATAATAATCCAAAATATAAGATAAATATCAATTACTATATATATATATATATATATATATGGAAGTAGTCCAATCAAAAGCAAAAGTGATGACAACAGTTTTTTGGGATGCTCAAGGCATTTTGCCTGTTTACTTTCTGGAGGGCCAATGAATAACAACATCTGCTTATTATGAGAGTGTTTTGAGAAAGTTAGCCAAAGCTTTAGCAGAAAAATTCCTGGGGAAACTTCACCAGAGAGTTCCTCTTCACCGCAATGCTCCTCTTGCTCACTCCTATTATTTAAAAAGAGTAATTTTCCAAGAGTTTCAATGAGAAATCATTAGGTATCAAACTTGCAGTCCTAATTTGGCTCCTTCTGCATTCTTTTTGCTTCTTAATCTTAAAAAATCCATAAAAGGGACATATTTTTCTCCAGTTAAGAATGTAACAAAGGCTACATCAACATGGTTAAATTCCCAGGACCCTCAGCTCTTTAGGGATAGACTGAATGACTGGTATCATTACTTACAAAAGTGTCTTGAACTTGTTGGATCTTATGTTAAGAAATAGAGTTGATATTTTTATTTTTATCTTTTATTTTCATTTTTCCATGAACCTTTTGAAGTCCCCTCATAGAAAGTCTTTTTACTAAAGCTTATAATGACAGGGGAATAGGTTTAGTACATTTGACAAGAGCATAGTATAAATATATACCTATGCTATAAATTATAAAGCATAATATAAATATACAGAAACACAACAGAAGTTATCATTTATATATTGCCACAAGATAGCTGTGAAACAAGCACAAACTCTTGATGTCCTCAGATAATAAATATAGATTTAACTCATGGGTCTGCAGCGTTCAGCAGCTGAACCCTGGGCTGGGCTCAGCAGGGTTGAACAAGCACCTGTCATCATCCGTGGGTTATTTCCATGATAATGATGTCTGGTGGCTGCTGGCTGTCATCTGGGGCAATGGACACACCTGAGCCACATGTCTTTCATTCCCTAGCAGGCTAGCCTGGGCATGTTTTCATAGAAAAGTCAGAGGAACAAGAGAGGAGATGGAAACGGCAGGCACTTTTACAAGTCTCTACTTGTATCACAACTATGAACGCACACTGGCCAAATTAAGTCACGTGGTCCAACTTGGAATCAAGGATGAGGGAAATGCACTCCCTGAATGCTCAGGTCTGCTAAGTCACATTGCAGAGGGTGCTAATATGGTTGGGGATGGTAGCGATGAAGGACTGGGACAATTAACACTATCAATGTCCCATATAAATGAAATATTTAAGTTATCAGATGGTGAGATTAACTTGAGAAGCCCACCCAGACAAAATGACTTTGAATAAATATTTAAGTCAAATTATAGGAGAGCACATATGGATGAAGTCATCATTTGGTCTGATTTAAAAGTGTTTCTACTTTTGCTATTATGGATAAAGGGATCAAAAGAGGACAGGATGTAGCAGCTTCTATGTCCTGGAGTGAAATTATGATTCAGTTATTAACTCTGCTGCTCCGTAGCCCACAAGAAGCGATGCCGTATCCTTCCATTTGGCCTTATCTATTGTGACAAGGCTCCAGGGAGCCGATGCGCATGAAATTCATTTCATGTCTCATTCACAGAATGCCCGAGTTTTGAAAATACCTTTATGATGTTTCAGGTTTCAGTTACCTAGTGTGTGATCTCACAAACTCACAGTCTTCAAAAGAAGGAACATTAACTTCTCCTCAGAAGCTGGAGGTTCTTTGTTACGGGAAACCCAGGAGGCATTATTGCAGGAGAAACACACAGGAGCACACAGGTCACTTTTGATAAAATGTCATGTATTCTAAGGGCGATAGAAATCTGTGTTTTATGCAAACTCACAGTTGAAATGATGGCACAGATTTAGATAAAATAGATTCAAACCATCCTTATGTATAATACATTAACAAATAGATCGTAGTCTTCCCGTATCACAGGTTTCTCAAAATACCTCGTAAAATAAGAAAGATGATACTGTGACCATGGCAGCAAATAGATATATAAATGTGCAAATAAGAACGATAAACATTTTTAGACTCTCACAGGAAAAATAAAATTACAACTTTCTTCCATTAAATAAGAAGAGGTAAGAACACACAAAAGACCAGAATGAATGCATAATTTCCTCCCATTCATTCTGCAGTATATTTTCGTGTTGTATCTTATTAGTCTTACTTCTTTCCATGTTCACCAAAAATTACGATAATTAAAAACTTCCTGTTTGGTTTCACTTCTAATAGTCCTTATTGAATAGGGTTGATGTAGTGAATGCTTGACCCTCTCCTTACTCATGCCTATGGTGGACGTCACTGTTTGATGTGGGGACTCTTTTCAACAGAGGCTGGACCAGGCCTCTGAATTCATCTCAACGTATTCCTCTGCCTAACTCCATGTGGGGTTAGAAATAGCAATGCAAGGAAACCAATCTTACCTCCCTGACCCATTCACCTGTCCTCCCTCTCTGCGTGCTTTGGTTGGTCTAGCCAACTCCTACTCATCCCTCAAATTTCAGCTCACTACCACCTCTCCTCTATGTTCTCACAGTATCCGAAGCATATCTCTATGAAAGCCGTTTACACCGTGTCATCTTCTATACTTAGTTGTCTCTCTCCCAAGAAGAGAGAACAACTACGTTATGATTCATCTCTGTAGAGAGCAATTAAATCTCGTAGCACAGTTCTTAGAACATGGTGCCTACAATTTTGGTGAATGTGTTCACACCTGTAAAAGAGACAGTGAGGAAGCAAGTAAGTGATGTAGAAAGTGAATGAACTTGGAAAGAAAAGGCCCATGTGTTCATGTCTCCTTTTGCGCATGCACCCCACCCAGAAAATTACCAAATGTTGGCGACCTTTTTCAGAGCTTATTTGTAGCAAAAATAGTCCAGCTGGAAAATATCAGTCTTATATAACATCTCCAAAAATCTTGAGCTGGGGTGAGGGGGTGGAAGCAGCAGGGAAGTGCTGACAGAAGAGGTTTTATTTTTGGCTCCATTCAGAGCAGTAAGGAAAGAAGTTGATTTATTTATGCAGGCAGCTCAATGCCATGGCAAGAGCGTGGAGGTTAGAACCCAGAGACTACAGCTTACCTCTATCAGGTTACTTAAAGTTTCTAAGTCCCAGTTCCTATGCTATGGGGTTGCTGTGATGAGCTAAAGAGATCACAGCAAACCTCTTAACCTGGGATACACCCTGGAGATGTTGGCAGAATCCCTGAAGCTACTGGAAGCCACAGAAGAAAGTTGGTATCTCTTCCAACATCTTTTTATTCAAGAAGTTGGGGGCATATTAATTTTTTATTGAAATGAACATATATATTACATGCAGAGAATGCAAAATGCTCATGAATATTATGGCACTTCCAAGAAACTTCATACTTGGCTCAGGGAGCAACAGACTATACCCTGAATTGCCAATGGTTAATATTTACTTTTCTTTGCTGCTGAGTTAGAAAAGTTGGAAAATCCCTGATTATGCTAAGTGATTTCAAACACTTTCAAACATCATATAACTATGTCAGATGGTCACCGCTTTAACATCATTTATTTACAATTTTTTCCTAGGCATGAGTATTGTGACTAAGTACTGCTTAGAGATTCAAACCTGGTAGTGACTACTTTGTTTTATTTTGTAGATCATATATGGAATTCTCAAAGTACATTTATATAATTATTTCCCTAAGCATCTAATTAATTTTTCTTGTCAGTCATGAATGCAAAAAGTGCATCTCTCTTTGGAAGATCCCTATAAATAAACAATAGGAATGGGAAAGAATGTTAGACTTTCTGCTCAGGCAGACTTTCTAACACATACAATAGTGGTGGCTACTCAGCTTGCAGAAAAATAAATTGTAACTCAGCTAGTGTGGAAGAATTTTCAAACACAGCATGAACAAGATGCTATTCTATCTTTGCGTTCAGGATTTGAAAAGAATAGGTGTTTTGTAAGAACAAGAAATCGCTGCCACTGTTTAATTGCATTTAACCAACAAACTCCTGTAATACATGGTCATAATAATATTGCTGCTTAAAAGAGATTGATGTTTTCACCTACTCACCTGCACCTGAATGCCTACACAAACCTACACACAATACTATTCAGTTAATTGTCAGAATAAGAAGATACGATATTAAAAGCCATCAGGCCCAAGTATAGAAGAAAAATTGAAGTATAGAAGTGCTACACATCTAGAAGACAAATCAAATATGGAAGAGAAATTATGGAGAGAGAAAGCAAGACTTTTGTAAAATAGAACTAACATTTGCTTCTGAAAATACCTGACAAGAGTGATTGTTATAAGGAGATGAAAAGTGTATTTGCATTTTCCCAGGTTGTATCTACATCTGCTTCTAATTACGTTTAGAATTGTCAAATTTCTGTTTCACATTCCTTGTGAGAGAAGTTTTTGGTTGTTTGGAGAGTGTTTGTGATTTGTATTTTAGAGATGTTCACCCTTTAAAGACAAATACAGATAGAATAGGAAGACTTTAGAGGTGTCAAAGCCTGGAAAAGTTCTAATTATCATTAGTGCAGTTCTCTCAAAACTCCAGCTCAGTTTTGAATTCTGAAACTAAAAGATGGATCCTAGAAAAAAAAAACTTTTCATTTTTACAATCTTATTTCAGAGATCTAACTAGCCTTTGCAAAAGTCCTCTCTTCTGATTTACCTGAAGGCACTGATTCGGCTGTAGATTATTACAGGAAAGCCTTTCCTTTTTGCTCAAGACCTAAAGGACAAAAGATGCTTTTCCCCCTGCTAACAATTTATTTTACAGTCCCATCCTGATTCAGTGACAAAAGAATACTCATACTTGATAAGTACTTTGGACTTGATGATAAATGCTGTGGTTAGGTATTATTTCCATTCAAGTGTGCAAAACCCTAGAGAATTGATTGATAGCTGTGGGACCGCATTATGTGAATGAGGCTCCTGTACAACTTCAGTGGTTTGTCTGATGAGATGGCTTGATCAAACTGTCGATGAGATGCCTGCAATACCAAAGACCATTTGGCTATTGAGAGATTCTTAGCCTTTTGTTATAACTCTTGGATGGATAATCTAAAGCCAGAGACCAAGGATACTGAAACTATATCCTATATTCTGTTCCTCCTCACCTCTCAGGACAGCTTGCCACCAATATTCTAGAGAGAGAATATTACAGAATGAGGGACAACTTCACCTAAGACATACGTTTCTAAAGAAGTTTCTTTTGGATTGTTAGGAATATGAGAAATGCATGCACAGTACAACTATTTAAGAAATTAATATTAGCCAGTATCCTCAAAAACATCTAATTCAGGGGGCAAGTAATGCTAAAATAATCTGTACGGATTTTGATCTGTCAGTGCATTAACCATTTTCAAAGAGATGCATATTGTAAATTGAGCCAAATATGCATTCAGGTTAATATTAGAATCCTTAAGGGATTAAATCCCTAATGAAAAGCATTATACTCAGTCAAGACCCAGAGTAGTCGGGATTTATATTACATATTCCCCTTCAGGGATGTGTGTGTGTGTGTGTGTGTGTGTTTGTGTGTGCATTTTGAAGGTTTCAGATTGATCTGCTCTACATGACACTGAAAAGATGCATTCAGAATAATCAAGAGCTTTAAGTATAATTCAAACGTAAGTGTCATTGGAATGACAGTAATAATGATCTCAGCATGCTATCTCTATGGGGTATCTGTATTCATTTCCTCCTAAGTATCCATGCATCTATTCCAGGTTTTATAAGACACAAAATCAGGTGCTTCCTCAAGTAAACAAATGTTACCACAATGTTTCCATTTCTATAGAATTATTGTCATGGTGGGGATTTGTGGGATTTGAAAGAGAAATTTTATTTTAACAAGGAAACAACTTGCATGGCTGGGAGGGAGGGAAAGGAAAGGCCCCTAGAGCAGGGAACTTTCCCTTTTCTTCTGAGAGCAGGAAGATGAGGAGTGGCAGGGATTGGAGGAGATGCAGAGATCTCTCTCCTGCAAGCTGTGTCTCTGGAGTGCTCTCCCTGCAAAGCACTTGGTCATCACTTATTTCTGCAGGATCTCCTTCTGCCATTTAAATATATTCACTCACATCCATTTTTCCAAGCTCTTAGTAGCTCTTACTATACTTTCTCACTCTTTCTAGACTGCTTTCTTTTAGTTTTGTCTTTTTCTCTACTGTTAAAGGAAAAACTATTCATGACAATTGCCAAAAATGGACAACACAGACTGTTTGGGGTGGGGGACACCGTGATGGCAGTTTTGTAGTAAGGAAGAGAGATCCATCAGGCTCAGCTCTGAATGCAGCAATGACAAATGGAGATTTACAGCCAAGGAGCAGGTGGTGGTGGGGTCAGTGGATGAAAGAAGACTAAGAGAAAACATCAAGGCTAGGGGGTGGTTCCTGCTAGACTGACCACTCAATAGGATTCTTGCTGAAGGCAGGCCAACGGATAAGATATCTAGGTTAGAGGCTGAGGAATTTTATCAGATCTCAAGAGTGGGGGAGTTTTACCAAACTGATTCAGTAGGATTCTTGCTAACACAGGACTAAATGGGCCTAGGACAGAGACAAAAGTCAGGGCCTTGACGGCTTAGGGAGTCTCAACTAGAGTTAGTTCAAGGAGGGCCTTTGTCATCACTTAAAATAAGGCAAGTGATAGCCAAAGCTCATGAGAAAGGCACTCTCCATTGGAATTTCTTACCTATGTAGGCCCAAGTGTTGGTCTCAATGTCTGAGAAATAAAAATGCATGATTATAGCCTACAGACTGGTTCTGGATAAAACTTCTGTTCCCCAAATATAGCGCAGGTCTTCTCATCTTGTTTCCATTTTCTTCTGTGTTATTTCAGCAGAATAACCAGAGTCATCTCTATTCCTTATTGCCCCCCTATACCTAATCTATCAGCCATTTCTCAACATTTAACCTCCAGATTATGCCTCAAATATTTCACTCCTCTCTGTTCCCACAGTCATCTGAAGTCACCTGCCCATGCTCTCTTTCTTGGATTTCTGCATTCGTCTTTTTAAAAATATTTATTTCAAAATATTAAGGTGGGTACAAATGTTTTTGTTACATGGATACACTGTATAATGCTGAAGTCAGGGCTTTCTGTGTGCCCGTCACCTGAGCAGTGCTCTTTGTACCTGACAGGTAAGTTTTTATCCCTCACCCCCTCTTCCATCTTTCTTTGTTTCCTATGTCCCTTATGTCTCTTTGTGCCCGTATGTGCCCAACCTTTAGCTCCCATTTATTAGTGAAAACACGTAGTGTTTTTCAATTCCTGAGGTACTTCACTTGGAATAATGTTCTCCAGTTCCATCCAAGTTGCTGCAAAATACATTATTTCACCCTTCTTTGTGGTTGAGTAGTACTCCACGGTGTGTATATTTTCTTAATCCAGTCATGAATTGATGGGCACTTAGGTTGATTTCATATCTTTGGAATTGTGAATTGTGCTGCGATAAACATTTGGGTGTGGTGTCTTTCTTTATAAAATGATTTATTTTCCTTTGAGTAGATAGCCAGTAGTGGGATTCCTGGGTTGAATGGTAGGCCTACTTTTAATTCTTTGAGGAATCTCCATACTGTTTTCCACAGGGGTTACCATTATACTTAAAGCATTGTGGAATCTCCCTGCACCAGTGTATAAATACTTGCATATCTTGACTCCATCCCTCTCTCCAGACTCATGTTGTTCCATTCTCCCTCTACCTCATTTTGGTTCATCCCACCTCAGGCTTTTGTCTGTGCTTTTTCTCTGCATACTTTGCTTTCTCTTCCCTCACTCTTTCTGCCTTTGGGTCTCAGGGTACACATCCCTCTTTAGAAACATCTCTAAAGTGATCTCTGCTCTTCTCCTTCTCAGCTCCTTGTTTGTTCTCTTCATAGCACTTATCAGACTTGAATATCTTTTGTCTGTCTTTTAATTTGTTTTTTGGCTGGCTCTCCTAGAAATAATTAGCTCCATAAAGACCGTCATTGTGTTTCTAGCACCTAGAAAATTGTCTAATACATGGTAGAAACTTGATGACTATTTTGTGAGTGAATGAATGCCTCCAAGGCACTTCCCAAAATTGTCTTGTACAGGAATTTCTAGTAAGAGTACAAGTAGTCTTATTTAAAAACCATAGAGAGGTTTAAAATTATTTTTAACAAATATTGAATTCTTCACTCCACTTCTCCAACCATGTTCAAATTAAGTTGTTGGATAAGTATTGGTCATTAATGAGGTATAGATGATATGAGTCAATGGAGAAGAGGTATGTGCCTGAAGAAATCAATTTTTACAAAACTATCTAAGTCTGCTTTCCATGTTGTGGCACAGTCCTGCCAATGAATAAAAAGATGTTAATGCGGACAAATAAAATGGAAGTCCCATGTTTTTGGTTACAACTAGAGTGACTCCAGGGTAGTTAGTTGGGTAACTAGTAGTTACCTGGGTAAACCAACAGGGACCCCAGAGTAAAGCAGACGTGCAGCCCCACAGTCTCCAATGCCATTAGGTTGCCCTGGGGTCATGTCTGTTCTCCCGCAGTTTCTGCCAGAGGTAATGATCGGCAGTGAAGTTCGGCCAGTGCAGGACTTAAATGCTCTGCAAGGCCAAGACAGCTGGCTGAAGCAATTTGGCCTCTGACAGAAAAATTGGCAAGTGCCCCAGACACACACTGGATTACCCTCCCTTTCCCAAAATAAATTCAATGCTGATCAGCATTTCTCTTGGGATAATCAGGAAATTGGACCCGTGATCATGTCCTCAAATATCCTTCTCAAGAGCACCCAAATGACATGACTGGAGGCTCAGTCACGTACTCTTCGTGGCGCACTTCTTGGATAAGTGTCAGCAGCTGCTTGTCCCAAAGAGCTGAACACAAACTTTATAGGTAGCATTTCGTGTCCACTCTTTCCAAGGTCCCACAAGAGTTTGATGAAGAATTTTATGTAACTTTTGAGGAGAGATGGCGCAGACTTGAGGAAACTGTGCTCTCGCTATTAGATTTTATTTCCATTTGCAATCAGTCATCTTTTTAGAATGAAAGCCTTATTTGACTTAACTGTAACACAGGTACCACCAAACAGTTTATGTGACTATAAGGTTCATGAATGTAGTTCATAATTCCAAACACTTCAAAAAGGGATGGCACATTAAGTACTTTCCGTAGAAATATTTCTAACAAGTGACAGATACACTAATTTTCCCTGTTTGCTCAAGTGGGTTTTCCCCCCCAGATTAATATATGTCAATTATTATGATAATTTTTTCTATTAAATTTTTAAAAATTATCTCTTCATCTAACTCCACTATAGTGAAGTCTTTTCGAAATAAAATGACACAAGTTGAATACTACAATGCAAACTTAGTCAAATCAATGTAAACTAGAATGAAACCATAACCTGTATAATGGAGAGGAAAATTAGATATAAAATCATAGCCATATTCTTCTCAAAAGAAATCTCAAGTTCCTTGTCAGGCCATTGTGATACTATTAATGGAGTTGGTGGTTAAAATGCTTGGACTCACCTGAACCCCATGGTGGATTTGGGGGCCCTGGGACTGAGTTTCAGAGCAGAAGCGAAGGAACAATACCATTATTTTGCCAAAACACTGAGAATAATTCGGAGGGGAGAAATTTTGGAAAATTGCAGAAAAGAAGAAAGAGGGAAGAAGTAGGGAGAAGGAATAGAAAATAAATGATGACACAGTTGGGAAAAATCTCAACTGGTAAGGTAGTTAAAAGACTTTTTAGGACGAAGAATATTTAATATACAATTTCAAGTTTTTGAGTATCTGCAATGTAAACTTCCTCCATCTCCTAAGTCTTTAGTACAGTGGGTTCTTCTCTTTCTACAAGTCTCAGTGCCACTGTATGTGGGTTTGTGTGTGTAAATCAGGGAAAGGTCCAATTCCATTCACACTCCACATATCACAACATGAAAGAGGAGCAGCTGCTTAAGAAAGTAGAATGTATCTATTCCCTAGGTTAATTAAGTGGGAATAAATCCCAGAGCCAGAGGTGAACCTAAGAACATAATCCTCTGATTTTACAGTCATTTTGGAATCATGCCCAACTTGGAGAAAATTTAAAGATGAGGAAATCCCTTCTGTTAACTACAGTAAAGGTGTGAAAGAGCCACTGGCCATTAGAGAAAAAGCCATCTCTAGAGCTTTCTCAGCAACTAAGTCCAGCAATGTTTGGAGGGAGTATAGCACAAAGCTGAAATTCCTCAGACATGTAGGTGGAAAAGAGATCATTGCAGGAAGGAAAATGAATGAATTTCTACAAATCGCAGAAGTCGTGATATAAGCAAGGAGCCATTTTAATAGAGACTGGAATGGGATGTAGGCAGGAAGGAGAATGCAGGACAGATAGTGAAAGCAGAGAGCTTGACCAGGACTAGGATGGAGACAAGTGCATTGGAAATATCTGGCTGCAGGCTCCAGGTTCTTCATGAGTTTCTTTGTGGGGAGTAATTGGGACCAGTGTAGGAATATTGTCTGAGTTTGTTGTATTTAATAAGGTAAAATACAGAGTAAACCCATAGTGTGAGTTCATGCATGTTCAACTAATTCTGTGTCTCTTTTTTGAAGTCCTGACTCTGTAAAGTTCTTTAAAACATGTCACAAATCCTAACTGGCCTGGAAGGCCCCTATCTGACAACCGTTGGTATGATTCTGAAACCCAGGGAAAGCAAACAAGGTTAACTACAACCTTCACGAATTATTACACTAATAATAATAATGAATATTTATTCTTATAGGTTTAATGTGTGATACCAAGTGGGTACAAACAGTGGAAGAAAAGAAGGCCAGGAAAGCATGTCAATACAGCTCTTATCCAACAGCTTCTCTGCCTTATAAACAATAGAAAAAATTATAAGGTGATACTTGGCAATACAAAGGAAATTTCTTAGGAATTGAAATCTTACATAAGACCTTTTCCATCCAGAAAGAATTCTATTATTAAATCTTCAAAAAAAAAAGCCAAATTAAGCTTCTTACTTGAAGCATTATCTCATGAAAGAAATTGGTGCTCTACATTATTTTTAAGACACATTTTTTCTTTTCAGATAGTGAGACAATAATAACAAAAACTAGAGAACTCTTGACACAAAGGGACCAACTCCGTGTTTCACAATAACTCAGATATATGTACTTATTATGGTTCTTAGTGATGTTCTTCTCTTCTGTCACCGTGGAAATTGACATTAAGTTATTTTCAATATATTTCTGAAAGGAGAACGAGTGCTTCTAGCACATAATAGAGGTATTCATACCATTTAATGAAACTGACCACCGTATTAGTGGAAATCTACTTGATGATGAATGCTATTTTAAAAAATCTTTTATTCTCTAAAAGCAAAATACATTGCCTTGCTTTGTAAAAAAAAAAAAAAAAAAAAAAAAAAAAACCTACTCAACAACTCCACAAGAAGTTACGAGTGGCAGAAAAGCCCTCATATTCTAGGGAAAGGTAGTGAGATGAAAGATTTCTTTTCACATTTAGTTTCTTTTCGTTTAAAAAGAAAGGGGAAAGTATACACCGGCTTCAAATGCATCTGAATACAGTAGATGAATTAATAAATGTTGTGCCTACTTGTAGTCAAAAGGAAGCTTGTGAAAAGAAAAAGCAAGATGCCACTGGTTGGTGAACATCAGAGACTTTTTAAATAAAGAAAACATTAACATTCAGATGCAGTCCTAACCAAGCGGCCACTTAAATGGGACAATTAGCTGGTGCTTTCCTGAAGGTGGCCCTCGGAGGAGCAGAGTAGCTGAATCTCTACTTTGTTACCTTCTCTCCTTTTTCTAATCAGAGTACATGGGCTTTGAAATTGTATGCTTTCATCTACCCTATATTTATTGCTGTTATTTCCTGAAGATGGAGAGGGATTTTCTCAATGGTCCTTTTTATCACATGTAACAGATTGTGGAATAATACCCCAGTAGCCTATCCCTTTTTTGTATGTCTACCCCACTGGTTATCCACAGAAAATTCTGTTTTTCTGGGTTACAGCCATGGCCAGACCTACTGCACTGAAACTTCAGATAGGGCCAATGATGTACAAAAAAAATGCATCGCAGAAGTTCGTCTGGACAGCAAGGCAGGGAATAATGAACCCAGACCCTAGGTGTTCAGGGCAGGCGAGGCGGCATGTTGCAGATCCAGAGAACCACTTCCATCATCACCCCCAAATTAGTTTAAATGGGTCTGGGCTCTTTGGATAAGGTGGAGAACAGGCAGAGGAGTCTCTCACCATGCAGTTCCTGAGACTGCTGGTGTCACAGCATCCCTCCCTGAAAGACAAGGGCAGCCCTGAAAAACGGGTCCCCTTGCATGGATAATTTCAGGCATATTATGTGCACTATGTATTTGCTCATTCAGGAGCAAAACAAAGTGAAAAACTAATCCCAGCCAAGTTCACGTGCTCATTTTTACCCAATTTTAAGCAGATATAAGCCTGCAAGTCCTGGCCTGGCTTGCCTGCTCTGCCTCTTTCTTCCTGTGGTGGCCTGCGGGTTAGCTGGCAGAAATTACTACCCCAGCCCTCAGCTCTCCACAAGGAAAAGAGAGCCAGGGCACTAGGGCAGTTGGTTGTGTGGTGGCAGGAACTTAGGGAGTGCCTAGTGCTCCGCAAAAACCATTTGTTCCAGCTTCGTTGTAAGAGCTGGGGTTGGGTGCTAGGATGAGCATGTGTGGGGTGCCGTGGGGGAAATATTTGTAAGAGTATTTAGAAACAGAGTAGGCTAGACCTCTAGTCAGTCTAGCAAATTTCAGTGACTCTCAGAGTATTTCAGTGAGCATTCATGTTAAAGTATTATGCTAATGTTCTCAAAGACTCTTGGTTAAATGCCCCTTTATGGGTCTGATATGACATCCATCAATTACCGTACAGCTAATGATTTTGCTTTTTTTTCACAAGAAACAGAGAATTAGCATGTGTTGTAGATAGATGTGTCACATTGCGATCTCTGTGTGCTCTTCCCCAAAGATAAATTCACAAATTGCCACCAGTAGAACCGTAATGTCTACAAAGTTCCTGTGAAGAGATTTTCTCTAAAGAGACCTACCATCCTACGTTGGTACTAATAAACAGAGACTAGGCCCAGCAATGAAATCCACCTCAAGTGTGGGAGTGGATTTACGATAGACCGTGTCAATGCTGCCAATCATTTCTGCTCCAAAATGGATTTTTAAAAAGCACCAAAACAACATACCCCTTCTAAACAGACACCAGTTGTGAGCAAGAAAAGGTGGGAGTGGTAGAAAGGCAACCTGTGCCAAGACATTTAGATAGAAAAAGAAAAGAAAAGAAAAACAAAGAAAAGAGAAGAATCATATAAGCAAAGGGTTGAACCCAGTGTAGGCAAGGTAATTAATTGTTGTTTGGGGTGGACAATAAAGGGACAGAAGAAAAGCCATTGGAACTGACCTCCCCATCTTTTTTATACCTTGAAATTTGTTCCTTTTTTTCATATTTAAAATACCACAATGAGGGCCACCCTAGAAAAATCAGTAATCCCTGATTGTTACCTTTAACAAATACACACAGAAAACAATATTAAAATGTGAAGAAGAAAGTAACTTTCATTTTTGTCTACCTGCGCTAAGCCTCCAGTCTTTCCATGAAGTATCTATTGTTACCTGTCTAGATGCAGTGCATGAGGCTCAAGGTCATGACCTGGAGTTCTGAGATCATAAAGTCATTGAGCAGCCGAGCTTGGGTTCTGGGTAGGGCTGCATGGTGTTTCCCTTACTTCACACTAGAATGCTTAGACATCTGTAAACCTTTACATTGCACAGTGTAATTAATGTCTATAAATTCCACCTGGTTCAATAAAGCTAAGATATCAAGAATACTCCAAAATTGTTTAATCAATAGCATATTTCTTTGCATGTTGCTCTGAAGTTTGCTAATGTCTCAAACATATGTGATTCCTTTACTATAAAATAAAATTCTGAGAATTAAGATCCATATCTAGGATAGAGTGGTGAAGAATTTCAAATCCCATTTCTCTAAGTCCAGCATGGTTGGGACCTCATCGTGACTGTCTCAGTTTCCCCGGGAACACATCAATCCATTCACTCTGCAAATAATTCAGAGTGCTTACTGTGAACTTGGTACTGCACCAAGCATTGAGGGTATGGTGAGGAAAAACCAAATGCATTCCTTGCTGTCATGGAACACAGCTAATAGTGAACAAATAAATTAGGTACCACCATATGTGTGATGAAGGAAATGACATGGTTTGGGGAGAGCGTGTAATGACTGGGAGTGGGGGAGGAGGAGTCTGATCTAGCCATGGCAGTCAGAAGAGACCCAAGAGAATACGGTGGGTCAAGAAACTAAAAGTACATCTATTGTGGCTAAAGTGCAGAAGATGAGGAGGTGAATGATAAGAGATGAAGCCAGGTTACTCACGGACGTTCAGGCCATCTCATATTTCTGGAGGCTGGGAAGTCTAAGACCAAGGTATTAGCAGATCCAGTTCTGGTGAGAGCTCACTTCCTGGAATCCAGATGGCTGTCTTCTTTTCTTGTAGCCTCACATGGCAGAGAACAGAGGGAGAAGCAAGCTCTCATGTCTCTGCCTATGAGGGCATTAATTCCATTTGTGAGAGCTCCACCCTCATGACCTAATTACCTCCAAAGGTCTAATATCATCACACTGGGTTAGGGTTTCAACGTACAGACTTCAGGGGGACACAAACATTCGGTCAATAGCATGGTGTTAAAGATACCGACTTTAATTGAAAGCAAGGGAGAAGCCCCACAGAGAAGCTTTCAGTGGAGTAGGAATGATTTATATAAAAAATAATATATACACATACATAATATTAAGGAAATACCTATCAATTTCTATTTCAAGTATTTTTGTTATCACAAATGAGAGTTGAGTTTTGACAATGTTTGTATTACCTATAGAGATAAATTGCATGCTCTTTCTTCTAATAGTTATTAATATGATTGACTCCATTTGGTTGTGATATGATGTATATTGTTTTATAAGGATGTGGGATTCTGTTGCTAATTTATTGAAGTTTTTGCATTGGTATTCATAGGTGAGATTGTACTACAGTATATTTTGTATATTCTTTGTCAGTTTTTATATCAATGTTAAACTAGTTTCATAAGAATTTGCAAGTTTTCTGACTTTTATGATGATCTGGAATGGTGAAATAGGGTTTAGAATACCCCAGACTTGTAAGGTTTGGGAGTATTACGCATAAAGCCACCTGCTCTTCAGGTGCCTTTGTGTGTGAAGGAACTCTTTTACAACTTTTTCTAACTCTTACATGAAAATTTGTGAGAAGAAAATTCCTATATATATTAGCGTCAATTTTGGTAAGTTGCATTTTTTTCAAGAAGTTAAGCATTTCATACAGATTTTCAAATTTGTTTACACAGAGCGTTGCAAAGAATTCACTTATTTTTTACAATTTTCTCCTCTTTTAATGGCTATTTAAACTTTCTTATTTTGTCAATTTATGCTTTCTTCTTTGATAAAAGTTATAGATTTGCTAGATATTTGTCTGTTTTGTAGATTTTTTTCCCCAAAGGATGTCTTGATGTCTTTGAATTTATTAATTAATTATAAGTTTTTTTTTTAAGATTTTCTAACTCATCAATTGCTGTCCTTTTTTTTTTTTTTTTTTTTTTTGCCTTATTTGTTTCTTGAGCTTGAGACGCCTATGAACTTCCAAGTGGAGTTGTCAGGTAGGCAATTGGATTTCTGTGTCTGGACCTTAAATTGAAGTTTGAAATAGAGATATAATCTGGACATCACTGTGTGTTCCTGTTGCTATTGGTATGTAAATAACTCCAAATTTCGTGGGAAAGGAAGAATCATGTTATTACTTTCATGAAGTCTATGAGTCAGGCATACAGAAAGGGCACAGCAGGGGTGTCTTGCCTCTGTCCCCTGTTATTTAGGCCATAACTAGAAAGACTTGAAGGCAGCAGGGTGACTTGGCAAATGGGGCTGGAATCATCTGATGGCTCATGCTCTCACGTCTCTGGTGCCTAACCAAAAAGTGCTGGGAGTCTATGACTGTGGACTGGAGCAGAGAGCTTTCACGTTGTCTCTCTATGCAGCTGGCTTCCTTACAGCATGGAGACCCCAGGGAAGGCAGACTTCTTACCTGGTGGCTCAAGAACCCAAGCGCTGATGTTCTAACAAGCAACAGCAAAGACATCACCTTTTATGACTTATCTATCCTTAGAAGTTACTCAGGCTCAATTTCCTCAATTCCACTGCATATTGTCAGTTACAAGCAAGTCACAAATCTGCCCAGATTCAAGAGGAGGGCAGTGAGATACCCCCTGATGGAGGAGTAGGAAGATTCTAGAAGGGCTTTGAGGCAGGAGATATGTATGTGGCCATCTGTGGAAAATACAATCTCGCACAGTATGCACCTTGCGCCTGAAGCCAGTAATCAGAGATCAGAAGGCCTCTGAAGAGAAGAGAGCAGAGGTTCTCAAACTTGAATGTACTTTTGGGATCGCCTGGAGGGTTTGCTGAAACATAGTTGCTGCCAAGCTTCGCCTCCAGAGTTTCTGATTTAGTAAATAAGGTTTGAGATTCTGGGGTGGGGCCTGAAATTTACATTTCTGACAGTATTAGATTTTGTTGATGCTGCTGATTCAGGGACCTCACTAGGAGAGATGCTGGGATAGAACAAGAGAAAAAGGGGGCTGGGATAAAGTTGTGACGAGATCTAAGTAAAAGAGAAGGAGCCCGCAAAGTTTACTGAGAAGGGGCCTGTAAGAGGGGGTGGTGTTACAGAAGCCAAAAGGAGAGAGTGTCTCAAAAGAGGTCAGAGAAAGAGAGTTTCTTTCATGGTTAATTCCATTACCAAAACTTTATTATCTTTCTTTCATCCTATTGCTCTGAGAGTTTCTAATTTAATTCATATCAGAAGATAGGATTTGCTTTTATTTTATTTTGACCTGAATTTTATATGTAGACCCTTCTGTGGCAGACACATTTCAAAGTCAAATTTATTTGACTGAGATATATAAATTAAATAATATGTCCTAGGTACAGAGATTGAAAGCTCCTCATTTTTTACTTTAACAAAGGGTGGTAATAGTCCATTGTATCATAGGCTCAAAGATCATTTGTATTTTACATGATACGACATTACACTTGCATTTGAATTTGAGCACAACTAATTCCTTGGGCATATACGTGTAAAATAAAATAGTGAACTCAAACTAATATTCTAACTAAAAAATTAACCATGGAATTATTTAAGGAATTTTCTGGTTTTGTTACCGTGTCATCAGTCACCTTTACTTACCATATTGTCATTCCATGTTGGGGATGAAACACAAATAGAGCCCAGTCTAAGTCAAGGTCATCTTTCTAGGCAAAACGATTGTTGGAACGATATTTTTCTTGACAGAAAGGAAAGAAGACTCTTAAAATTTTGTGAGAAGTGTTTCATTTGTCATTTAAAAAGGGCTCCTATTGCTTTAGAAATATGGAAGTAAAAATAAAGAGATGATGACGACATCAATGAAAGGCTTGAAGCCAACAAATTTCCTTGCAAATGATTCTACCCCAAAGTTAAGAATTCATGTTTTTTACATGAAATGGAAAAGGAAGCCTCCCAATCAGTCAAGATAGAGCAATCACACACTTTTCACCCTGCCATGTTTTTTAAAAATGTTCTCTTGGCATTATCTATCCTTTTATTTGGTATTAAAACTTTAAGTTTCCACACTATGTACATGAGGAAACTCTTGTATGTATCCTATGTCATCTGTCTCCTCCTAACCCACATTTCCAAAGACAGATTGGGATAGAATAAAAGACATTACACTGCCTAAAAATAAGGCTTGATTCCCCCACAACAATTCCATAATAACATTGTCTTTATTAATAACATTCCTGTTTAGATCTCCTTATAAGTTAATTTATACTTTATTTTAGTGAGAAAACCCAACCCCACTCCTCACAAGTAAGAGGTAGTTGCTCAGGGCAACAACTGTGTGCTAAGAAAAGGCTGAAATCTTCAGATCTACTGATTGGATCGTCCCTTAGCAATCAATAATTCACCATGATGCACTTGAAGCTCTGACTCGGGTGGGGCAAGGACAATATACGTAACCTAAACATTTGTACCCCTGTAATATGCTGAAATTAAAAAAAAATTAAAAAAAATAATAATAATTCACCATCCAAACTTAGCAACTACATTCATACCTCTTACCACTGGCCAGGTGCAGATGAGAACAGGGACCCTTAGCACTCACCCTGCTTGCCTCAGGATTGACTCAGGAACTCCTGAAGTGCAGGACATTCACATGGAAGACGGTGACCATTGCCAGCCCTGGATAGGGAGTGAACAGAGGGGGCCGGTTGTGAGAGGTGGAGCAGGGCAATTTGCGGAAAGCAGGGTGGACACTTACAGTTTAGCAGGGGCCATGAGTTGTCCATAAACTAGTTGTAATGCAAGGTTGAAAAATGAGAGCACCTTACATGTTCATGAATACCAAGGACATTGAAAGAGAGTTAGCTACCAATGTGGGTGAGAAAAAGAAAAGCAAAGGACTTTTGGGGAAAAAAAAGTCTTCATGAAAAACTTTTGAAGAATTTTGATAGCACTAGTCCCCACTTAAACTGACCTGTACTATGCCCCTTTAGCCACTGACTTTTTTTCTTTACTTTGCTTTAAAAATAATATGACATTATAATTGTCATTTGTTCTTGTATATGTCCCATACAAGGCTAGAAAATTTGAATTTTCCAGTGTCCCTCAATGGCAGGGCAAGCCCTTTTGTGCCAGCAAAGGCACGTGCTGTGCAGATTTCTATCCTCAGCACGCATTTGTGCAATTACTCAATTCTTACATGAAGGCAAGGAAGCAGATAAACATGTAGCTACACAAGTCTCAAGAGGAAGAAAGAGATCAGGATTGTCTTAATGTTCCCAAGTACGATATAAAAAGAGTTTGCAGACTCCCAAACCATTTCATCCACTTTATAAAAGCAATAAGGTAGACAAAGATATGCTCATTTCTATTTTAATAATAATATGTGTCAGGACCGCTTTGCATGAAGGTTAGTGGAACCAGCCATCATTGCTGTTGAACTGCATATTTTCTTATTCAGCATTGACAGATTTTTATTTTAACCTTAGAAGTTCCTCCAGGGACTCTATTAGGGACAGTGTCATTATTTATTCTTCTCTGTTACTTCTCTTTTGTAAACTTTGATGTATGCAGACAACACATTCTGGCTAGGGGAATTTAATTAGGTAAGTCTACAAATTAATTGTTGCAATTAGATTGCTTCTAACTGCTTTGTATTATGAATTTATTTAGGCAGTAATTATCATCAGATGTCTGGGATAAAAGCCTGCAAAGCTAAAGGTGTTACCTTTCAGATGTATGCACAGCATTCCATGTTAATTAGCCACACAAAAATAAAAGAATGCATTTAAAAAAAAGAAGATAGAAAGAAACAAGAAACTTCCCTCCATGGTCATATTCACATACAGATTTTGACAAGCAAATTGCTAACAAAACCTAAAGAGGATTGTTTTCTTTGTATATTGACAAAATTCAAAATGTTAGATATTATATACATCACTATAAAACAATTTGCTACAATAAAAACTAGGTGAAAATACAAACTTCAAATTCATCCGACAAGAGGCATCTAGTTTTGTTTGTTCCTAGTGATGATTGCAAGGGCATATTGGAAGAAATTTATATTTTTCAGTAAATTTTTTTTTAATCTTTAAGATTATTTACCATGACAAATTTTGTGGATGACTCCTAAGGAAATAACAACGGCACTTCAAGTTGCTTCTTCAAATCTTTTTTTCCGTAAAAAGGGCATTGTAGCTTGTAGCAGAGAGAGACAGATCTCGTATGATCATTCAAAAGGAAGAAAGCAGGGAGATGCCAACACCAGTGGAGACAGAAGCCTGTGAACAGAAGTTTGAAAGTCAGACAGTAAAGTGAGAATGAATCATTGGTAGAAATGTAAATTGATATAATCTTCCTGAAGAGCAATTTTCAAATGGATTTCTAGTCACTTTAGAATAATTATCTTCAACCCAGTAATTTTTAAGATGGGTTTCCATCTTAAATAAATAATACCAAATTTAAAAATAGATTTATATACAAAGATATACATCTTAGCATCAATACTAATAGCTCGAAATCCTAGCAACTTATATGGTAACCATTATTATTACTACATATTTAAAAGTGAATAAACAGCTCTCAGTTCAGTATCACCACATTCAGTTAATACATATTTATTCATCACCTACTGTATGCAAGGCATTTTTCTGTGCATTGGGAACAAGAAGAGACATATTTCTACCCTCAGGAAAATTATATTCCTCTGAGGGAAGAGGTATAATAAATAGGTTAAAAAATAAATAATGCAAGTTCAGGTTCAGATTTAAGTGGTAGGAAGAAGATTAAGCAGTGTGGGGGACTGAAAAGGAAGGGTGTGGGAGTTTGGAGTGTTCTATCTTGGGCAGAATAGTCCGGAAAGGCCTTTCCGAGATGGTGACATTTGACAAGAGACCCAAATTAGTGATTAAGGAATGCAGCACTGAAAACAAAAGGACACAGCAATATTTTGTCAGTTATTTTACTAATACTGAGCTACTGATATTTTGTGGGAAAAAAATAGTTCAGATTTCACAAAATGAAATAAAAATCCATGAGGAGAAGTACTCAATATATTTCAAATAAATAATGTGTAAATATATTATGTCATAATATACTTTCATAAATTCAAAGGCCAAAAATAATCCTAATATAATTTATTAGCCGATAAAATTATTAGAAGAGAACTATTATTTAAAAAGAAATACTCCAGAAACTGAAGACATTTCAATTAATCATGAAAATGTCAGAAGTGAAATTATTTAGTCTATTTAATAAAAAACAAACTGCATTAATGTTGTCATCATTTTGTAGCAAAGTGTATGCCAATGTTTTGAACTACATTCATTCTGATCACTAATAAAGAGAACAGAGAGATGGGGTTTTGTGCTAATTCCAAATTTTTTTTCTGACTCTTTCTAATAATCCCATCTTTTGATAAAAATCTTTAAATAGAGCTTTTGGAAAACCTGTTTTATATGTTTATTTTGGTATTTTTAAAGGAACTGCAATGTTTTTATTGATAGGAAGTTGTAGTTTTTGTTTTAGAAAGAGCTATAGTTTGTTTTTCCTTGAGATTTATCGTATACAGATAAAACTGCCTGAGTCAATATCAGTAGTCTCATATTTATATTCCACTCTTTCTACCTGTTTTTGAACCAAAGTGAGAATTATAATTGCAATAGAATCTCTGCAGTACCTCAAAACATTGTCAGTTCTGTAGGTATAGACCACTCCAGATGTGTACATTGGGCCTTGTTTTGTCTTTTTATATAAATTAAGTAATTGAAGTTTTTATCTTGATTTGAAAAATCAATGATTCCAATTTCAGGAGATTTTTATTGGTTCAGTGGTGGTATAATGCTAATAAAAATACCAGAATTTTACTTTTTAAGAATAACAGACATGTTATATTCCTGGAATACAGAAAATCAGTATTACTAACCTGTGTAATTATCATTAAGCTATATGATGAAAAGAACACACATTGTAAAGATTTAGGAGAAGAAAATTCCAGAGGAACAAAGATATGTGTTAAAGCTCTGAGGTAGGAACTAGTAGGAGACAAGTGTGCCCAAAGGATCCTTGAAAAGGAGAAGAGGGTTAGGATCGTGAGCCAGTGGCAGGGTGTGGGAAGCAGGAGGCCAGCTCTGTAGAGTTCAGTGGGTTTTACTAACTTGGGTTTTATTCCAAGTGTCATGGTTGCACAATTTGTAATATCACTAAAACATACTAATGAGATGACTCAAAGTTGAAATAAGGACCCAAAATGGTTATACAGCACGATTCTAACTATAACTTTTAAAAAATGGTAAAAAAGTTATTTTAAAAATGGGAGAAATAAAAACTAAAATACAAACAAGTTGTCTATAGGTGGAGGATAATGCATGTTTATAATTGTCTTATTCTGATCAGTATGTATGTATGTATGTATGTTTTTGTAATGGAAAAATAAGCTTTTGAAAAAATTTATGATACTTTTACTCAAATTACATGGAGAAATTTTAAATGGATAAACTACCACCTGGCAGGCTTCTTCTGATAATAGTTTGCCATGAGAGAGCTGAGTCGGAACTGCACAAAAATAATGAAGATCAGGCAAGAAGAACCTGATTAAGAGGCTTACTGGGTGGTGCCCACCACCAGCAGCCTCAAGTGTGTTCTGCAGAGCTCTGGCTCCAGGAAAGGGTAGTGTGTGCTCCATGGAGCAGCATCCTCCTGGACAATTCTCTTTGGGAAATGCTACATTACAATATAGCCCCCTTTTGGAAATGCCTAAAATATTTTTGCATCTATAAGTTGTTGAACAGTCCAGGAGTAAAGAACATTGAGCAATTTTATGTAGCCCAGTTTTTCCTGAATCTTATTTTTTTTAACCAGACACAACTTTGTTGTCTTTCTTTCAGAACACCTTGGAGATTGTTTCCGAGGAAGACAAAGTTGAGGAACATTGCCCTGGAGAAAGAACATGCCCTGCTGAAACCATCCTCCTTATTTAGCCAGGGAGGTGTGACCAAGTAGACAAGGAGGTTGTTTATAGACCTGGGCTTGCTCAGTGGTGGAGGTGAAGTCCATACCCAACGCGCCGCTTGAGAGACTAAGAGGCATCTAAACTCAAATTGATGAAAACATTTGAGTTGGATTCCACCTTCTCAAGACCAAGAATGCAATACAATATCAGAAGTGAGAGACAGGGGAGTGGATTCCATCAAAACAAAACAAAAAAAAAAAAATGGAAATTGGGAAGAGAAGGGTAATGGGATCAGTGTGCGCCTTAGTCAGCAGACAGCGACAACTGCCTTCCCTTTCTTCTCAGTTTCCCTCAAGTCGTAAGCCTGCCCTTCCTCTCCATCCAGTTTTGGTTAAGCTGCTCAGGTTGCAGTGAAGTTTATGCTGCCCTTCATAATGTCACGGAATTGCCAGCATCCCCTCCTTGTCCGTGGGTCTTTGCCATCCATTTCCTCTCCCTGGAGCAATGCTCCACCCGCCGCCCGCCCCCACACCTATCCTCGCATTTGAATTTTAGAGAGATGCTTATCTTTCCTTTCTTTGGGGCACAGGCCAGCACTATCATTTGCTCATTCTTTGTCAAAACTCTTGGTCAAAGATAATATACATGGCAGAGATTGAGGTCAGAGTAAAATAAATAATACACGTTGCAGAACAGTCAGTTCTGAAGAGCACTTTAGAATGGATGTGGCTGAGAGAATTTACACTAAAACTCATTGTCCAAGAACATACAAAATAGCCCACTGCAGCTTTAATTCTTTGGCTCACAGCATAAGATAGCACTCACAGCATGGAGGATGGGGAATATATGTGTGTGTGTGTGTGTGTATATATATATACATATATATACACACTATGAGTGAACTGAAATGGACTACTTTATATGTATACAGCAGAAAATCATTCAGAGAAGAGATTTATACTGAATGAGCACTGTGCAGGATGATATAAAATAGGTTCTGCATATCCTCCAAAATGGCTTTTATGGTGGAATGTTTCCAAGGCTGATTTTGTTCTCCCTCCACCCTCATAGAAATTCAGCTCTTGATCGGAAGGAAGGCACAATTTGGAAGAAATGTAGTTTATTACATCATATGCTGCCGGCCTAACTTGGACACTGTAATTCCAGGAATGAAAACATGCTAGCTAGCAGAGTGGTGCCATGGAAGTGTGCTAGGACCATAAAACATGCTAGCTAGCCAAACTATTAGTAAAAAATAGCCAGTTCAAAGAATATTGCATGGTCAGGCGGACGAGTTCCATCATACACTGACTATATGACCTTGAACCTGTCAATTGCTGCTCTGGGACTCAGTTGTAAACTAGCCTGTTGTAAAATGTAAAGTTGTAAAGTGACTTCACCTGTAAAATGAGGATTAATTATAGTAACTGCCTGAACTCATAGGCCTGTTATTATGATTAAATGTATTTGTCAGTATTTTCAAAAAGTGTCTAACAATGGTAAGCACCATATACTTTAAAGAAATAAAAACAAGTAATTAAATATTATTCAATGAATGTGCCAAAATTTATTTTGGCTTAGTTTTTTTTATTCTAATCTTTCAGAGTTATTATTAACAGTTTTTGATTTATGATTTATATTTCTATTTTGGCACATATCTATGACTATTTCCTTAAGATAAATTCATGGACATGGAAGGGCTGAGTCATGGGATATGCACACATGTAAGACTTTTGAAGCATATCTTTGAGTTGCCCAGTAGTGCATGAAAATATACATTTTTTACTCTAAGATAGAAAATTTGTTTGGTGTTTTGCCAGTTTTACATAAAACTTTGTGTCTTTTGGTTTTTAATTGAATTACTAATGCTTTAATTTTTTTTTCTACTAGCCATTGCATTTTTTTAAAATAGCCCATTTTTGGAGATGTTTGTCTTATTTTTCGTTGTTCTGCAAGAGCTATTTAAAATTGAAAATATGAACATATTGTCCATTGCCAATATGAAATTTTTCCCAGTTTATGTTTGTTTTTTTAAAAAATGTCTTTTTAATACTGAGAGGTAGTTGTGTGTATGTGTATGTGTGTATGCAAAATTACATGCTTGTGTGTACTTTACATACATACATCAGTCAGTCTTTTTCATTATGGTTTCTGCTGTTTTTAGTATGCTTATGATGTTCTTCCCACCCAGAACCATGTAAATAAGCACCCACATTTTCTTTTAGAAAGTGATTTTGCAATTTCATATTTTTATATTTAAATGTCAAATCCATGTGAAATTTACACTGATGATGATGTGAGTCAGGCATCGAGCTTTACTTACTTCCAAATGGTCTTGGCTCTCATTCGATTCTCACATTTTACTGAAGCCACTCAGAGTATGCATTGCATCATTATTTTATTTCTCTTATAATTTAATGGAACTAAAGATGTTGAAGGAATATAGTCAAGTGTATAGCAGGCAGCCTCTCCCAGGGGACTTCCACATGTTTCTTATTGTTTGTAGACTTGTATGAACTCAGGCTATGAACACAATACTAACAGCCACATATGACAAACCCACAGCCAACATCATACTGAATAGGGAAAAATTGAAAGCATTCCTGCTTAGAACCGGAACCAGACAAGGTTGCCCTCTATCACCACTTCTATTCAACATAGTGCTGGAAGTCCCAGCCAGAGCAATCAGAAAAGAGAAGGAAATCAAGCGTGTGCAAATGAGGGCAGTAGAGGTCAAGCTATGACTCTTTGTTGATGATATGATCTTATATCTAGAAAACTCCAAAGTTTCTGCCATGGGACTACTGGAATTGATAAACAAAATCAGCAAAGTCTCAGGTTACAAAATCAATGTACACAAACCAGTAGCATTCCTATACACCAACAACAGTCAAACTGAGAACCAAATCAAATACTCAATATCCTTCACAATAGCAACAAAGAAAATAAAATGCCTAGGAATACATTTAATGAAGGAGGTGAAAGACCTCTATAGGAAGAACTACGAAACACTGAGGAAGGAAATACCAGAGGACGTAAACCGGTGGAAAACCATACCGTGCTCATGGGTCAGCAGAATCAACATTGTTAAAATGTCTCTGCTATCCAAAGTGATCTATAGATTCAATGGAATCCCAATTAAAATACCAACATCATTTTTCACACATCTAGAAAAAATAATTGTATGCTTCATATGGAACCAGAGAAGACCCTGTATAGCAAAAGCAATCTTAAGCAAAAAGAACAAATTGGGAGGCATCAATTTACCAGACTTCAAGCTACACTGCAAAACTATAGTAACTGAAACAGCATGGTACTGGCACAAGAACAGAGACATAGGCCAATGGAACAGACCTGAGAACCCAGATGTAAAACCATCCTCATATTTCCATCTAATCTTTGACAAAGCAGACAGAAACATACACTGAGGGAAAAAAATTCTTATTCAATAAATGGTGCTGGGAAAATTGGATAGCCACATATAGAAGACTGAAACAAGATCCACACCTCTAACCTCTCATAAAAATCAACTTAGGGTGGATAATAGACTTAAACCTAAGGCATGAAACTATAAGAATTCTGGAAGAAAATGTTGGAAAAACTCTATTTATAGACTTTGGCCTAGGGAAAGAAGTTCTGAAGAAGACCCTAAAGACAATCACAGCAACAACAAAAATAAATAAATGGGACCTGATCAAATAAAAAAGCTTCTTCACAGCCAAGGAAACTCATGAGAGCAAACAGATAACCTACCAAATGGGAAAAAATATTCACATGCTACACATCGGATAAAGAGCTGATAACTAGAATCTATATAGAACTCAGGAAAATCAGCAAGAAAAAAAATCAAACAACCCCATTAAAAAGTGGGCAAAGGACATGAACAGAAACCTTTCAAAAGAAGATAGACTAATGACCAAGAAACGTGAAAAAATGTTCAACATCTCTATTCATCAGGGAAGTGCAAATCAAAACCACAATGAGATATCACTTAACTCCAATGAGAATGGCTTTTATCACAAAGTCCCAAAACAATAAATGTTGGCATGGATGCAGAGAAATAGGAACACTCACACACTGCTGGTGGGACTGCAAACTAGTACAACCTCTGTGGAAAGTAATATGGAGATACCTCAAAGAGCTAAATGTAGAACTACCATTTGATCCAGCAATCCCATTACTGGGAATCTACCCAAAGGAAAAAAAGACATTCTATAAAAAATACATCTGCCATTCTGTAGGTTGTCAGGTGTAGGGCAGATGAGAGGGAGAGGAGGGGATGGGTACATACACACCTAATGGGTGCAGTGTGCGCCATCTGGGCAATGGACATGCTTTGAAGCTCTGACTCGGGTGGGGCAAAGGCAATATACGCAACCTAAACATTTATACCCCCATAATATGCTGAAATAAAAAAATAATAACAAACAAAAAAAGTAAAGAACAGTTGATTTTTTTTTGTTTTAGTCTAAAAGGATATTTTATTTTTTGGATACAATTTATGAGTAGGAGGAATAAAAACTGGAACACCTTCAAATCCAAACAGAGTATAAGTAATTACTATTCTATGACAGCATGTAAGAAAAGGCTGGAAGTACTTTCTAATATGCCCTAGCTATTCCTATGAGATAACATATACCTTTCATATTAGCCTACTCTGAGGATATGCTATAGAGCGTGCAAAGGCACACAAATTCACCTATACTCTTTGTGTCTATGATTGCATGGTGCCTAAATATCCAGACAAATTTTTTTTTTCATTTTTTGTAGAGACAAGGTCTTCCTATATCCCCCAGCCTTGTTTTTTAACTCCTGGCCTCAAGCAATTCTCCTGCCTTAGCCTCCCAAAGTACTGGGATTACAGGCGTAAGCCACTGTGCTTGGCCCAGACAAAAAAATTTAAAGTTTGGTCAAATATTCCAATGCCTTAACAACATAATTCCAGACCCCAATATATATTTTTAAATATCTTGAGTCTCAGTATAGCATCTCACCCATTTGCATTTCTCTGATATGGAATGGTTGGGAGGAAGTTGGTAAGCTTATTTTGCTGTACACAGAAACCAACTGGATGAGTGATGATTCAGAAAGTTCTCTCCACAATGTTTAAGACAAAGATAAAGAACATATCTTCTATAAAATTAGGTATCTGAAGTTATACTTAAATATGCGATTTTTAAAAAGTCTTATCTATATTGACAGAATTTCAATTCTGTTTTCTAAATTTGTTTCTAAGGGACGACAAGAAGTAATTTTCTTGAGTCCATGGGCTTAATCTATTTCAAAATAACTTGAAATCTACCTGGCACCCTTTTTTCAAGCTTATATTAAATCCATAACAATTTTACATACCAGTAAAACTCGTTTGCATTTTTGCTCAATATTATTTCAGTAATAGATGATCTAAGGATATGAGAGCTTATATGTAATGGCCATTTACATATATTATTTCTCAAAGTGAGCTTTGCGCTCACATAGATGAAAAAACTTGAAAGATACTATAAAATGCAACCCCCAAATTCTTTATTCCTTGGGGTACCATACTCAATGGAATTTCTCTAAGTTGCAGAATTGGTTCCAGAAAGTGGTCTTTTTTATCAATATCCACGCCTGTTATTTGATGGAAATAGTATTTTCACACGTAAACTCACCCCATTGCACTAGTCTGACCGATTTGTCAACTCCCTAACAGAAATCAAGATGCACTTGGAATCAGAGAGTATATTGGTTCTGATAAGAGGGACCACCTGAGAAAGTCAAGAAAATTGGAGGGCAATTCTTTTTTTTTCTTACTTTCAAAATATTAAAGGGGCACAAGTGTTTTTGTTACATGAATACCTTTTATGATGCTTAAGTTGGGGCTTTCAGTGTGCCCATCACCCAAATGGTGTTCATTGTACCCATTGTACTCATTTCCCTTCTTGATTTCCTATGATCTTTACATCTCCTTGTGCCCATGTGAGCTCATTGATTAGCTCCCAATTATTAGAGAGTGCATGTGGTGTTTGTTTTACCATTCCTGAGGTACCTCATTTAGGATAATGGTCTCCAGTTCTATCCAAGTTGCTTTGAATGACATTATTTCATTCCTTTTCATAGCTGAGTAGTATTCCACGGTGTGTGTGTGTGTGTGTTTGTGTGTGTGTGTTTGTGTGTGTGTTTGTGTATCACATGTTCTTAATCTACTTGTGAATTGACGGGCAATTAAGTTTATTCCACATCTTTGTGATTGTGAATTGTGCTGCAATAAACATTTGGGTGCAGGTGTCTTTTTGATAAAATGACTTCTTTTCCTTGGGGTTGATACCCAGTAGTGGGATTGCTGTATCGAATGGTAGGTGTACTCTTATTTCTTTGAGAAATCTCCATTCTGTTTTCTATGGAGATTGTACTAATTTGCAGTCCCACCAACAGCCTGTAAGCATTCCTTTCTCTCTGCATCCATCCCAGCATCTATTGTTTTTTGACTTTTTGGTAATGGCCATTCAGACAGGGGTAAGGTGATATCTCATTGTGGTTTTAATGTGCATTTCCTCAATGATTAGTGATGTTGAGCATTTCTTCATATGTTTGTTGGCCATTTGTCTATCTTCTTTTGAAAAACTTTTGTTCATGTCTTTTGCCTACTTTTTAATTGGGTTATTTGTTTTTCTTGCTAATTTGTTTGACTTCGTTGTAGATTCTGGATATTATCCCTTTATCGGATGTATGAGGGAGCTCTGGGTAAGCAGAAGGCCTGGACCCTGAGAAAAAAGAAGGAAAGCCAGAGTCATATTTCCTAATTTGGTCTAGACGAGCATTTGCCTGTTCCATACTCACGCTAAACCTACCAATGGCTCTCAGACTGACTTCCTTACATTTGGGGGCAGTGGCTTTCAAATATTTTAACACATAATCCCTTACAATTTTTGAAAAACGATGTGCCTCTGACCCATTTTAAGTTGTCTCTAACATGTCCCAGTATGAGTTTAAATAACTTTATTTTTAAATTTTATTTGGAGGGAAATAGATTTAGTGAGGTAAAATATAATAATTTTTCTAATTTCATGTTTCAGTAAAAATACATTTGACTATCTTCTGAAATAGTATGTTATAATTTGATTAAACATTACTTTAATATATATAGAATTTGAGAAAAAAATCATGTAAATAATATTTTACCAATGAGTTTTTATCTAATATATTCTTGAAAAATGTGGTAACCCCAGAAAATATTCCAGTTGTACATTTAAAAATCAGTATCCCAACCTGTACCACATAGGTTGATGTGATTCCAGGACATTCTAAGGTAGGGCAAGTCTCACCCTTAACAGACATGAGTAAGAGAAAGAAAGCTATGCAGATTTAAGATATTTTATTTAATCAATAATGGAGGTGTTATTAAAACCAGTATTTCTTTTTTTTTTTTTTTTTTTTTTTGAGACAGAGTCTCACTCTGTTGCCCAGGCTAGAGTGAGTGCCGTGGCGTCAGCCTAGCTCACAGCAACCTCAAACTCCTGAGCTCAAGCGATCCTCCTGTCTCAGCCTCCCGAGTAGCTGGGACTACAGGCATGCGCCACCATGCCCGGCTAATTTTTTCTATATATATTTTTAGCTGTCCATATAATTTCTTTCATATTTTTAGTAGAGGTGGGGTCTCGCTCTTGCTCAGGCTGGTCTCGAACTCCTGAGCTCAAACGATCCGCCCACCTCGGCCTCCCAGAGTGCTAGGATTACAGGCGTGAGCCACCGCGCCCGGCCTTAAAACCAGTATTTCAAATAGTAAACACTTTAATGCCCAGAAAGTTTTCATGGCCCAGAGCTGACCACTCTTAGTACAATTTGGAAAGAATATGATGTTTGCTTTTCTTGTCTTGTCTTGAGTACGAGACTAGTATGAACACAAGCTTCTTGTCAGGCAGACCCCTTTTTGGAAGAAGTACATATGGAAGTTGAGACTCTATTAATATAACTTAGCGCTCATAAAACTCTCTAGACAGTAGTACTTTGTGAAATGTTTTTTTTTCTGTACTTCCAGGGTTTATGTACCCCAGTTTTCAGATTCCAGTGTGAGTGGATTTTTAAAAATCCATGAGCAAACAATTAACTCAGAATAGCTGCGTAGAGTACAGACATAAACCTAGGAGTCTAGACAAAAGTCAACACCTGAGGACTGAAAGTGAGTAAGTTCTTCAAATGAGATAGAAAAGCCCAAGAGATAGTATGCTGAGGACTGATCTTTGCAAACATCATATTTTTATAAGGAGAGGAGAGACATGATAGTGGTGAGAAGGATGGGCAACTATTTTTTCCTCTTTATCCAGCATTCATTCGCTCCTCCCTTCTAATCTACTTTCTTTTTTTTTTTTTTTAATTTTACTTTTGCTTTTTTTTTTTTTTTTTTTTTGAGACAGAGTCTCACTCTGTTGCCCAGGCTAGAGTGAGTGCCGTGGCGTTAGCCTAGCTCACAGCAACCTCAAACTCCTGAGCTCAAGCGATCCTCCTGTCTCAGCCTCCCAAGTAGCTGGGACTACAGGCATGTGCCACCATGCCCGGCTAATTTTTTCTATATATATTTTTAGTTGTCCATATAATTTCTTTCTATTTTTAGTAGAGATGGGGTCTCGCTCTTGCTCAGGTTGGTCTCGAACTCCTGAGCTCAAATGATCCTCCCACCTCGGCCTCCCAGAGTGCTAGGATTACAGGCGTGAGCCACCGCGCCCGGCCTCTAATCTACTTTCAATGGAGTTAATGCTACCCTAGCACAGGGAGAAGGCAAGTGACCCCAGTCTTGTCAATCAAACCTGTACATGCTTGGATATGTGACCGATCAGGGCTACCAACTTAAACATTAATATTTTTTCCTGGGTCTTCTGGAAGATACTTCTCTTCTTCACTTCTGGATCAATAGCTATATGCATGTGGACTAAGAACTACTGGCAATCCTGCTGAAACCATGAGCCAACCAGGAAAGCATCAGCCCGAAACAGAGAAAGAGAAACTAGTTCTGATTACATGATGTAAGCTGTGAGCCTTGGGTCAAGCCTCACCCGTAGCTCCATTTGCATCTAGAATATCCATTTTTATAAACTACTACACTGTTTTTCCCTCATGAAACAAATTTGGGAATTGGACTCTCTGTTACCTGGAGCTAAGTATAATTGATATAGGACACTTGCAAACTTTTTCATTTTCTAAATTGGGTGTGAAAAGTGATACACAATACATTGTGTACTTTCTTTAAATCACTCTTTCTGATTTTTCCTTCATTTTAGAGATAGGGTCTTGCTCTGTCACCCAGGCTGGAGTGAGGTGGTATAATCATATCTCATTGCAGCCTGGACTCCTGTACCCAAGTGATCCTCCAGCTTCAGCCTTGTAAGTAGCGAGGACTACAGGCACGTCCACCATCATGCCCAGCTAATTTTTTTTATTACTATTTTTTGTAGAGATGAGGGTCTTGCTATATTGTCCAGGCTGGTCTCAAACTCCTGGCCTCAAGTAATCTTGGCTTCCAGAAGTGTTGGGATTACAGACATGAGCCTGGCCACTTTCTGAATTTATTTATTTATTTACTTATTTTGATGTGATCACAGCTCACGGCAGTCTCC
Organism: Eulemur rufifrons; assembly: GCF_041146395.1. Taxonomy (NCBI): domain Eukaryota; kingdom Metazoa; phylum Chordata; class Mammalia; order Primates; family Lemuridae; genus Eulemur; species Eulemur rufifrons. Next base: position 36,916,284 of record NC_090987.1, on the reverse strand, counting down.
AACTCTTGAGCTCAAGGGATCCTCCCCAGTAACTTGGACTATAGGCGTGCACCACTATACACGGCTAATTTTTTTAAAAAATATTTATTTATTTATTTTTGTTGAGTCAGGGTCTGGCCATGTTACCCAGGCTGGTCTCGAACTTCTGGGCTTAAGTGATCCTCCTGCCTCTGCCTCCCAGAGTTCTAGGATTTCAGGTGTGAGCCACTGCACCAGCCTCCTTTTTGAAATTTTAATAACTGTCTTATGGTGGACGTTGGCACCAGTTACACCTGTATGCTCCAAATGACTAATTACTTGTCAACATGAATAACTCATTCTCATAGTATGTATTTTTCTAGTGTGTGTGTATGTATATGTGTGTGTACATATATACACATATGTGCATTAAATTGGTCTTTTCCTGAAGCAACAAACTCAAAATATAATCTATGAATATGAACTATTAGTTATAAAAAAGTGATCTATGTCTTAGGCCAAGTTTTTTAAAAGTATAAGCTTTTAAGTATAATGCAGTACTTTTTAAATTATATAAGATTTGCTTAAACTTTTCTGGGTATTACTGTCAAGAATGAGTCAATTCATGATGACATTCCTCTTATAATTAGAAGCCACCCATTCCACAGCTGAGTGCTTCAAATATCAGAAGAACTTGATATCAAAAATCCTTTTGAAAACTTACATTTGTGGTCTCATCATTTTATGAGTAAAATAGATTATAAAATATCTGATAATAATTCTTCCAATTAAATGTTCCCATTTTATAATTTTACTTCACTTGTTTAATTTGCTTGGAGCATATCTTAGTCATACTGTATACAAACTGACTGTGTAAGATTTTCTCTGGAAAATATGCTTTGCATAGTCTTGGGTTGGACAAAATGATGAAATAAATATATTCACCAATATTGATTTACTCATCTTGGTAGGGTTCCAGCTCATTTGTAAATGGTTTACTAATTTTTTGAAGAGTTAAGAACATTTTTCCACTGAAAAATTTGAAACCTATAGCTACTGAATCAATTATGGCCTTACATATAGAAGATTGTTTATCTACAGGATATATTAAGAATAGGATTCAACCATGATACTGAGAAGTAGCAGAATAATGTACCAACAAGAAAGACAAAAAAAAGGAGAAAAGGAGGCAGTTTCTGAATTAGTCAACAGAATTTTCAAGTCTTTAGAAAGAAAAAGTGCAAGGAATGAAAAAGTATCTTTGAAGTTGACAAGAAGGACACTGCTAGCTACTTTTCATAGCTGAACACAAATTGAGACCATATTTCTTTTTTTTTTTTTTTTTGAGACATAGTCTCTGTTGCCCCGGCTACAGTGCCATGGCGTCAGCCTAGCTCACTGCAACCTCCAACTCCTGGGCTCAAGCCATCCTCCTGCCTCAGCCTCCCGAGTAGCTGGGACTACAGGCATGCGCCACCATGCCCAGCTAATGTTTTCTATATATTTTTAGTTGTCCAGCTGATTTATTTCTATTTTTAGTAGAGATGGGGTCTCGCTCTTGCTCAGGCTGGTCTCGAACTCCTGAGCTCAAACAATCCACCCACCTCGGCCTCCCAAGTGCTAGGATTACAAGAGTGAGCCACCGCACCCTGCCCTCTTTCTGTTTTTTAATTTTTTTAATATGTATGTATTTTTTCATCCAGAATACTACAGGGGTACAAATATTTAGGCTACGTTTATTGCCTTTGTCCCGCTCAAGTCAGAGATACAAGTGTGTCTATCCCCTAGATGGTGCGCACTGCACCTATTAGGTGTGAATTTACCCATCCCTTCCTTCCCCTCCCACCTGTCCAACACCCAGTGAATATTACTACTATATGTGCATACAAGTTTTGATAAATTAATATCAATTTGATGGCAAGTACATGTGTTGCTTGTTTTTCCATCCTTGTGATACTTCACTGAGTAGAATGGGCTCCAGCTCTATCCAGGGTAAGACAAGAGGTGCTAGATGAAATATTTTTCTCATTAAGCACATAAAATACTAAAGTTACAAAGAATAATATGTAATGGACATAGTGTACCCACCCACCACTGAGCTTTATTGACTCAATGTTTTCTTTAATTGCTTTAGATTCATAATAATAATAAAATGTTCTAGATACGGTGTTCCCTTCCCCAATCCTAATCTACTTTTTCTTTAGAGAAAGTCACTACTTTGCATTTTGAGTTTATTATTCCCCTGCATGGTTTTTATGCTACTATCACATATATATGTATTAAAAATCACACATAGTAATGTTTTGAATTTATTAACTTAATATAAATAGTATCTTGTGATATGTATGATTAAATTAATATTTCAGCCATAACTTTGTCTTTTGAGATTTTTTTCCAGGTAGATATTATAGTTATCAGCTATTCATTTAAACCATTATATAAAATTCTATTGAATAAATATACCACAGTTTTTATCCATTCTCTTGCCCATTGAGGTTATTTCTATTTTTGTATTTTTTTTCTTTTTCTTTTTGCTATCTCAGACACTGATGCAAATTCACATATACAAGAGTTTCCAGGGTGTATACTTAGGAGTGGAATTTCTAGTTTATGGGTTTATGGTGTATACATAGAGAGATTTATTAATGCCCAAAGTAGTTCTGCCAGTTTACACTGAGAGTTCACATTTCCCCAATCTGCTCTAACAATTGGCAAAAGCTTTTAACCATTTTTCAAATCTGATTGTTATTTAGTGATATTCCTTTGCTTTTATCAATGGCATTTCCCTGAGTATTGGAGAGACTCAGCATCTACTCAGATATTCTTGGCCATTTATATTTCCTCATCTGTGAATTGACTGTTCGTATTCCTTTATCCATTTACTATTGGGTTGTCTTTTTTTCTGATTTATTTTAAGATTTATTTATACATTTGGTACAATGGTTACTTATTGGTTATTTGGATTATAAACATCTTCTCTCCTCCTATGGTTTGTTTTTTAACTTTGTGTATGGTGTCTTTTGCTGGAAAAGACATTTTTATTTTTTTGATGTTGACAGTAATATCAATCTTTTACTTTAAGGATCATTCTTTTGTGTATTGTTTGAGAAATATTTTTCTACTCACAAAAATACTTTCCTATATTTTGTACTAGAAGCCAGGTTTTAGGGAGTGAAGGAGATATACTTGTTGGTTTTAAAAAACCAGTGACACACACTTAAAAATGTATGACTATGTTAGAATAAGAAAGGAAAGTAATTAGAGTAATAATGTATATAAGGGTGGTTTTTTTATTGCTTTTCAAAGTAGGGCAGATGTATGGAGGCATAAAGAGAACACGTTGGGATAAAATAGATTATGTTGAGTATTAAGATGATATAAGCATGTTGGTGACGTCCCTCAGAATTGGAAAAGCAACGTATGTGATAACAGTAGTAAAGCATTGACCCCAATGTATTTTTATCTCCCAATATGTTTAAAAAGATTAAATACATAAGTATACCACTAGGCAAAGCCAAAAGTGCTCAGTTTGGGTTCTGATGAGTTCACTGATTTTCCCAGTGATAATATAAATATATAGGGTATCTCAGAATTTCTACTTGTGAAAAGCAAGAAAATATAGTAGGGCAAGACAGCCACAGAGTCTATGGAAATGCAAATGAGAAATCTATTGCCATATTTTGCTTTCACAGATGATTAAAATATATTTCATAAGAAAGACTAAATCTGAGCTACTGATGTATTCTGTCCACAGATAGGGTATCCAACCACAGTGCAGAAGTCTCTGGGAAAGAGCCTCAGATGAAAAACCAAATGAGTTTAGAGGTGGAAAAGGTCCTAAAGATCATCTGGCTCAATCCTCTAATTTCACAGTTGATGAAAATGAAGCCCAAAAAGGGTAAGCAATTTACTCAAGGTTACACCAGCAATTATTGGCAGAGTTAGGAGCCAGTAGTTCTCTATTTTATTCCTAATTCTGCTTCTGATGAGCTCCATGACATAAACCAAACACTGAGTTTCTTAGTACTTTAGCTGCCTCTGTTATAAATGGAGTTAATACCCCCATTTCCTTCATATTCCACAGGCATATTGTTAAAGTTTGTGTGATTCATGAGGATGTATTTCAACTTCTGTGAAAAGTACATTGTTCATTACCATTTTATCAGTTAGAATACTTTGGTGACAAGCAACAGAAAACACGCACAGCTTACCTAAGCAAAAAGTGAATTTACCAGAATGACATGAGCAGGCTCGTGTCACTGAATTCATAGATTGAGTAACTGGGTTCGTCCAGATGAGACCAAGAGTGCTCCCGAGGATGCTGGTTTTACCTAGTACCACTCCTGGAACGATTCTTCTCCAGCTGATCCTTCCATTTCCTGGTGATACAAAACTGTGAAAGAGAGAATCAGTTGGCTCAGGTTAGATCACAAATTTACCCTTTTTGCCTGAACAGAGCAGTGAAAGAGATTTATCACACAAAGACTCCAGAAATCTTTTCAGCTTTCTTAAAAGAGAAAAGAGTATCTCAATTACTGGCCTCCCAAGATGCTCAAAGAAAAAAGGTAAATCTCCCAAAGGAAATAGAGATGTTATTAGGAAGAGGGACTCCTGTATGATTAACCAAAAAGTAACAGGTGTCTACTACAGCCACCATGTAAGTTCACTGCTGAATTTTGCATTTGATGATCCAGGCCTAGGAATGAAAACAATAAATCTAGGTAACGTCTACTTGAATAAACAGGATAACCTGGCATTGTTCTGGTGGCCAATTTAGAGCACTCAACATACAAGTTTGCCACATAAGAAAGTCAAGGTCACTGAGTAAACTTTAAATTGATTAATTTGCTGAGTAGTCACAACCTGCTTTCATGGCTCTTTTAATCCAGATACCAATGTTAGGTAAGATTTAAGGGGTAAAGAAAAATGTTTCCATTTGAAGTTAGATCTAGACAGTAAGCTCAACACCTGTCGGTCAAGAAGCCAATATAACCTGATCCTTCATCACCTTTATTTGACTTAGTGTATACATATTTTGAAGCACTTCCTAGACCTGAAAGATATAGGTAGTAAATGTAAATCAATTCCTTTGTATTTGGTTCCTATAGTTAATTTCTCTTGGTCTGCAGCAGCAATCATATTATTAGAAAGCCTTAGGAACTCAAGCCAAATCTTCTTTCCCATCTTTGGCTTAAATTTCTTCACCTTCTGGAGATAAAAAAAAAAGTATTTCTAAAATCTAAAAATATTAATGATAGTGTGAATATATGTTTTTCTTAAAAATATGCATGTACAAATTTGAAAATTCTAAAGAAGAGCTAAAGGAAAGGGGAGCCAAAGGTGTATTTATCTGTAAATGTCATGTAAGTTTTCCTCCACCATTTATCCCCACCATTCTCTCCAAGTCCCACTGTATGTGGGCCCAAGCCCATCTCAGGGACAGAGTGATCTTTTAGAATGAGCAAGTTCATGCTCCTCCTCCAGATGAACTTCCTCACTGGCTCCCCATAACCAACAGGTTGGCCTGCAACTTCCTTCACACAAAGGCAAAAAGAGCCCCTCAAGTCAGCCCTCTGCTGGCCTCCTCTCCCCTGCTCTCCCTCCAAGCCATCATCATTCACTCTACAATCAGCCCTGCAAAACTTTTGGACATTTCCAAAACTTGTCACTGAATCTCTCTCTTCTGCTTCCCCCACCTACAACTCCTTTCCTCCTCCCGTTGTTAATCCATCCCTTCTTCCTATCTCCACTTGTCACCACTTCCCAGTCCAAATCCCTTCTCTGAGCAACTTTGTTCACTATGGAATGCTCAGTTCAGGTGTCTTCCCTTCCAGAAACGCCCTGAGCTTCCCATCTACATCCTGCTAATAACACCCTATGTGCATCCCCCATCATCCTAGCTCTCATCACACTGCACTGTCTTATGTATTCTTTAATCTAGCTCTTTCATTCCAACTCTGAGCTCCTGGACAACAGAGAGTGTGTCTTATTCCTCTTTGTACTTCCAGTACCTGACACAATATCTGCCACAAAATATGTGATAAATAAAAGTTTATTTAAAACAACAGAAGCACTATGTTCTCTTTTATATGATGGTTAATAAGACATCATTATGTTCATCCTCATCATCTGCCATGAATGAAAGCAGGGATTATAATCCTTCTATTCTCTCCATGCTGAGAAAAGGGTAACTACATCTGCTCTGCTCAAAGAAAATTTACAAGAGGGCATTCAGCCATCACTGCATACAAAATTACGCTTGAGTGTGGTTAGTTATCTAGTCATCTGGCCTCTTACTTGGAATGGGCCATAACTCAAAGCTTTTCAATTGGTGTGAAAACCTCAGAAGACTTATTTCACGGGCAATCGGGATGATTTGAAAAGCATTGGCTTGGATTCTTATAGAGTTCATTTGCTGGAAGAACTGAAGAGTGCAAAAGCAGACAGCCTCACCTGAGCTCATTGTGATTTGAAGCAATGGTTTCCAAGTGAAAAGCAAAAGACTGATGCAGAGGCGAGCAGTGTCCAGTGCCCATTATCTTTCAGCAACATAGAAATTGTGGCCCCTTGAATGTGAAGCATTTCAAAAAGAACACCAAGAAAGGAACACCTCTCCAGTGATATATGCAAACGAACTAAGAGAGGCAACTGATAGACCAGAAGAGAAGGTATGAGCTTTATTGCAACTTGAAAGACCACTAATATTTTGATATAAACTATCTTTCTCAGATTTACTAAATACCACTGGAAAGGCTGAAGAAAGATGAGGTTAACTGAAAAATCAAGTTCCTAGGTCTTGGCTAGTGTGACCACCAGCATTCCTAATATGGGTGGGGGTGTTTTTGTTGGCATTTTATATAAGTGCCTTTCTCCATTCCATTTACAAACAGCTGGTCTAGAGCTTCACACAATGCAAAATATTTTTTAAAGCTGGCATCATTTAGATTTTCCATCTATAGGAAATTTGAAAAGTTGGCATTTGCATTCCCTAAAGTATCAATCTCGAATGAAAACAATGTCAGAGCCTTAAGCACTTTGGCATTTTCTGGACACGCTATAAATATACAGGATATATTTTATCATGTACTGTATATTAGAGCACAGGGACAAAAAAACAAGCACCAGGGAAAATGGTTTGAGGCAATTCTTTCAACGCATTTTCCAAGGCCATTTCAAATGACTCCCTAGTCCTTGAACTCCCTGGTGATAATTTTAATAGCTGCAAGATCCATTTGGTAACGGGCCTGGACTGCAGGTTGCATTTGGCTTTAGTTGATATAAAGTCTGCTGTCTTTTGTTACTAAGGAGATAATAGTCTAGCCTATTAGAAAGATATTTAAAGCTTTTCCTAGCACCATATCCCTGAAACTTCAGAGTGCTGCTAAGTATTTCTGCTTAGGCTTTCTTTTTCTAACCCACCCATGGAACGACTCATCCTCCTTACATGTAACCACCCTTGATAGGTGACTTGATTACAGAAATCCTGTGCAGAAACCTCGGTCAGCTAGAGGGACCTGTCAGGACAGGGAAAGTACAGATGGGCCCCAGTGAACTCTGCTTCCTCTCTTCATCCACTAGGTCCCATCCTACTGAAACTCACAGCATTATCTACCTGGGTGATTCTGGAACCATAGTGAGCAAGGCAAGAGTCCTGGGGGCCAACACATGCTTACAAAAATAGTTTTAGTCTCACCTATGATCTTTTTTTTTTTTTTTTTTTTTTGAGACAGAGTCTCACTCTGTTGCCCGGGCTAGAGTGAGTGCCATGGAGTCAGCCTAGCTCACAGCAACCTCAAACTCCTAGGCTCAAGCGATCCTCCTGCCTCAGCCTCCCGAGTAGCTGGGACTACAGGCATGTGCCACCATGCCCGGCTAATTTTTTTTTTCTATATATATATTTTAGTTGGCCAGATAATCTCTCTCTACTTTTAGTAGAGACGGGGTCTTGCTCCTGCTCAGGCTGGTCTTGAACTCCTGACCTCGAGCCATCCACCCGCCTCGGCCTCCCAGAGTGCTAGGATTACAGGCGTGAGCCACCACGTCTGGCCACCTATGATCTTTTTGAAATTTCAAAGAGAGCTGAGCAGGCTGGTGAGCGTTCAGGCTAGGTGGTCACCATTTATGAAGAGCATTCTGAGAGTACTAATCAGAGTAGTTTATTTATTTATTTTTCGGTTTGCCAGCATTATCAGACAGATAACAGAACTGCTACTTGGAGGATGTCCATTTTATATAACAAAGGACGCTCAACTTGTCAAAAATGTATTTCTTGGCTGAATGACAGCTCTGCATGCCCTGGATCAAGGTGTGGCACTGCTGGAGAATCAGCTGAAACCAAGTGTCATGTTGTGTGTCACCATGGAAGCAGTGTCTTCACAGAGCCCTACCTGTAAATGTAAAAGGTTTAACAATGAATACTTTGTTTGAAGCTCATCTTACTCCACATTTCCTTGGAAAATGAAACCATAAGAGGCATGAAAATCTCTAAAGGGCCTTTATACATAGATTAATGTGGTAATTTTCTCATTACTATGTTCTGAAGAAGAGCTTCTTACAGCAGGCTCTGTGCTTCGCCTTCAGTTATAACATGGTTTTGCATTAAGTGTTTTAATACAATGTGAAATTAAAGGATCATCCCTGGTGATATTCGGCTCCTGGTCGAGGTAAGGAACAATGTAGCTTCCATAGAACATGAAAGCCAAAAAGATTATTTTGCCCCCAATGAAGAGATCATTGGTCAAACGGCATGGTTCCCCATGGGTTGCACCCATCCATTAATTGGGAATATTTTGCTACTCTCTCCTGCACCTTTTAGAATTACAAATAATACAGCCTATTTACAGCTGTGGAATGTGTATTCCATCAGAAACTAACCAATTTAATTTATTCTTTTATTGCACATTTAACCAGGTAGTATTGAGTGAAAGTAATTATTGATAGTGATAGATTATGCCATTGTTAACCATCTGTGCTTCTTTCTGTTGTAATGGTAACAGGTGAAAAATAGAAACTCCCTGAACAGCATTGATCTATTGACTTCTGGACATATTACTAGTAAGAGACATAGACCAATAAAAGGAGATGGAATATGATTCTTTTGTGTAAAAAATGATGAAACATCTTTTCATGTGACTCATTCTGAAATAACAAAGCAGTCCTTCAAAACTGTTGTGGTTTTGGTTTGTTTTTTAAGCAAATGATATTGACTAAAGAGCAAAAGGCCTTCCCACTAATGATGCCAAGGATAGTTACAGCAAAAGTTTTTGCAAATTGATTGGTCTTGTGGGGTATTAATACTCCAGGTCTTCCTTAAAGAGACAAAATAATGCTGACGTTGACAAGCCTAAAAGGCAACAGCTATATGTTAATTGAGTAAATTCTTCAACAAAGGTTTATCATTTTTGCTTCTTGGTGCTTACCCAGCAGAATATTCAGTTCTGAGATCAATAACGTGAAGTGATAGTTCAGAACATAACTCAGAACAGAGACTTCCAGGGTTCAAATCCTGGTTCTGCCACTTATGACCTTGATTTTCCTCCACCTTAGACTGCTAATCAATAAATTTATCATATAAATTTTATACTATTGTATGAAGATTAAATGAGATACTATTGATAAAGCACTTAAAACAGAGCTTGGAATATGATGGATGCCCAATACATGTTAGTTGTTGTCAGGCCTGACACTCTCCCCATTCAACTATCCCTAACTTCGTGACATGTTATAATCATGATTTAATTTGACGTGGTGTCATTCCCCTAAACTAACACGTATTTCTAGGAAAGGAAGGCCTGAAAGGTGCCACATTGGGAGCCATGATTTCCTAGAATGACACAAAGTCCAATCTGTGTGACAAACATTGAATAGGTTTAGTGTCACTGACCATGTCTCTCTGGGCTTCAAGGACGGTGTTCCCTTTGGGCAGAACTGCAACTGCCTAATCTCTGGCACCTCAACCAAGACCTAATGACTTTAGTGACGGTGCTCCCCGTGGTAGATTTTACTTAAAGGTGCTCAATTTGCATCCTGTAGGTGAGGCTAGAGGAAATAATAAAGAAGAATGCAAATAATTCTCTCCAGGTGTAACAAAATCACTTGTTGTCTTTTCTTCTGACAACAACATTATGTAGCGACTTGCACAATGTTCTTAAAGGCTATTGGTAAAATAAATTAACAAATACACAGTGTAGCCCTGCTCAAGAAGCAATACTTACAGATACATTGTTTTGGTCATGAGTTTAAAAGCAGGGTCAAATGCTTAGGGTACACACACACACACACACACACACACGGGTTCTTCCTATTATATGCCAAATACATATACAAACTGATGACTGAGCAAAGAAATTGGAATCTGTTGATCACAAACTATAGGTGAGTTTAGAAATTATCTAAAACACAGGTACTCACTTTACGTATTTAAAAAGGAACACTTGACATCTAGGTTTATTACATTATTGATTCAAGGTCACAAAATAAGTTAGAGGCAGAGATGGGACTAAAATCCATACTTTGTCCAGAACTCCTTCTACCACATCATCCTGCCTCACTGGCAAAATTACTCTGAAGTTGCTTTCAGTGAATGAGAGTAAATGCCAAGTAAAACCTTGTTAGAATCTGAGAACATATACGATCTTTATTTCTTGACCCAACATGCCAAACTAAGGCCAGATTGTTAATCTTGTTTTATTTCTTGCTTCAAAAATTGACACACAATTTAGTTCTTTCCGGAAGGATTAATAGGTTTCTCTTGTGTTAAGAGATATTTACACCAGAGTCTTAAAAATACGAGTAGCATTAAAGAAAATAAATCAACAAAAGTTCAAGTTACCTTTCAAATATCAATCATATGTTGACAAGTCGCTCCCCTTCAAATTACAAATTGCTAAGAACTGTCTAGCAAGTAGCAACTACTAATGTTTTAAATGCAAGTCTTCCATGAAACCATTGCTTCTCCTAAAGGAATAGTTTATTTTTTGCAAGAGGAAGGCTTTTGATTTTATGTATTTATATTCAATATTCATAGACTATAATCATATCATTCCTGATACCCCCTCATATGGCAAGTCTGCTTTCTCCCCCTCTAATAGAACTTGGAAGTATCATTATTTGTTTTTTTTTTTAAAGTGCTTAAGGGAAATCCATGTCTTCATATGTAATGAAAATCTAGTTATACATCAATTAACTGATTGGTTCTTAATCATGGTAACTTTTGCCCAGTGGAAAAGGGAGAGTGCATTGGCTAAAAACCCACTGCTGCCACCTAGTGTTACTGGACAAGCATTGCCTAGGCTTGATCACTTGCTTTGTGCATTAGAAAGATATCCTCCTTTGTATTGAGAGAGAGAGAGAGAGAGAGAGAGGGAAAGAGGAAAGAGGAGAGAGAGAGGAGAGAGGAAAGGATGGGGTGAAGGGAGAGTGAGAGGAGTGAGTAAGAGAGAGTGAGGGAGAGAAATGTTACTTTAGCAATGATCTTAGTAATTAATTATTTAGGAAACTTTTGTCTCTTCCTATTGACTGTTTTATATTTGAATAGTCTGGGTTCCAGACATGCTTCTTTAATATGCTTGGCATTTGAATTCTTTAAAGGCTTTAAATTGATGAATACTAAAGACAATATGGTAGCTTAAGGCAAACATCCATATTGATGAAGTTCACTATAAATAGATGCTGCAATAACCCATGTGTAAAAGCAACGCATTCTTTTTTTATTCTATTCCTATTGATTCAAAACCCTCTAAGGATGTTGTTGTCAATAGCTCAGCCAAAGGAATCAGAGGAAACTCACAGCCCACCAAATCATTTTGCTTTACAGGGCAAAGACAAGTTCAAGAATGAAACCACTGCCATATTCTGATAGAATTAATCAAAGTACAATAATTTTCTTGCATGAGAAATTTTTTTGTTGAACAGGAACTACCTTTCAAAGAGTCTAAAGTAATGAGATTTAAATGACTTTAAAGATTTGTATCTTTTTTGTAGAGGTGCTTATATGCCATTCAATAGAGGCTTGTGATATCGAGGAAGTTAGAAACATGAAAGACTGGAGCTCGCTGGTAGAGGGCAGGCGGGAGTGGCAAATGTGTGATGACCTGAGAACTAGGTGTCCAGAGAGGGAGAATACTGAGATCGCCTCTTGCCCTGCGGAGCACAGGGAGAGCAGATGTGTGCCCAGGGATCCAGGAAGCCCCCTGGGGCAGGAGGGGGCAGGGGTGTAGGGGTATAGCCTGCTAGAGAAGAGAGTCCTGTCTCAAAAACAGAAGCAGCATAACATAGAGGCAAGAGCACAGGATAGGAATCTTTAGATATGGAATTTTTCACTCATCTGATGTATATTCTAACCACCTTGGGTCTTTCCTGCTCTTACTGCCACAGATCACACCTGCACAAAATTAAATCAGGAAAGGTTTCCTCATTGCTGTGACCAAAACAGATCTTGGAGATATTCTCTTCTAAAAATGCAAATAAATAAAATGAGCTACTTCTGATATCTTCAGGTTTGAGGTATTAAAAAGAAATGAGCCCCCAAATCTCAGTGGCTGAACTCACAATAAAACTGTATTCCTTACTCATATAATGTTAAATTCAAATGTTCTGTGGGCAGTCTTCCATGCTCAGACACAGGGACCTAGGGCTCGTCCACCCTGTGGCACTTGCATCCATTGGTGCCTTTTGCTCTAGACAGGGCATGAGGAACCAGTGAGTGTGGAGGATGGCACAAGACATTTGTGTGTCCTGGAATTTGCGTACATCACTTTCACCCTCATTTCACTGGACAAAATTCAGACACATAGTCACAGCTACTTCAATCTATGCTGGGATATACTGCCAAGACTGGTGCTTGGGAAATTGAGGAAATGGATTTTGACAAATATATATATCAATACAATGAACATATTATGTGCATATCTCCTAGATATGGTATGTTTGTCTAACCAGGGTGTGGCTAATGATGGCTCACACATCAAATCTAACATATCACCTGTTTTTGTACAGTCCATAAATTGGAAATGGTTATTACATTTTTAAACTGGTTGGGAGGAAAAAAAAACAAAGAGAATAATATGCAACAGAGAATAGTTATGGCCCACAAAGGTTAAAATATTTACTATTTGGCTCTTTACAGAAGATGATTGCCAGCTCCTGGTCTATCTGTATGATTCAGGATCTGGGAAAGAGACAAGTATCACCTTCAATAGAGCATTTAATGAAGGGACCTGCATGAGTGTTTTATTGCTGCAAAACAAATTACCATAAACTTAGTGGCTTAAAATATATTCGTGTGTTATCTCACAGTTGCTGTGGATCAGCAGTCTGGGCACAATTTAGCTGGGTCCTCTGTTCAGGGTCTCACCAGTTTGTAATCCAGATGTCAGCTGGGGCTGTGTCTCCTCAGTGGCTCAACTAGGGAAAGATTCTTCTCCAAGTGCCCTCAGATTGTTGGCAGAATTCATCCCTTATGTTTATGGGGCTGGCATCCCTATTTTCTGGCTAGAGGCTGCCCTCAGGTCCTAGAGGCCACCATGATAGTTAATTTTATGTGTCAACTTGACCGAGCTACAGGGTGCCCAGACATTTGGTCAGGTATTATTTTGGGTGTGTTTGTGAGGGTGTTTCTGGATGAGATTAACATTTGAGTCAGCAGACTGATTAAAGCAGATGCCCTCCCAAATGTAGATGGGTATCATCCAGTCAGTTGAGGGCCTAAATGAAACAAAAAGGCTGAACTTACAACGCGTAAGAGCGAACTCCTCCTACTCAACTGTCTTTGAGCTAAGTCATTGTTTATTTTTCCTTCCATCAGATTTGAACTGAACATTGGCACTTTCCGGGTCTCAAGCCTGCCAGCCTGTAGGCTGGGACTCCACCATCAACTCTTTTGGTTCTCACGGCTTCAGACCAGTACTAGAATTACACCTTTGGCTCTCCTGGTCTCCAGCTTGCCAGATGCAGATCCTGGAACTTGTCAGCCTCCATAAGCATGTAAGCCAATTATATATATATATTCCCAGTTGGTTCTGTTTCTCTGGAGAACCCTGACTCATACAGCCACCCACAGGTCTCTGCCACATAACCACGACTGTCTGCTTTTCTGCTTTTTCAAGAGCAGCAGAGTCTCATATACAACCTCCTCAAGGAAGTATCATTTGTGCCATATTTTATTGGTTAGAAGCAAGTCACAGGTTCTACCTGTACTGAAGGCGAGGGGATTACACATAGTCTTGTCTCTCTGGGGGGTCACCCTCTGGTTTGTCTGCCACAGAACTATTAATATTTACAAAGGTTTATCAGAGTTGAGGGAAACCAAGAAGGGATGAGGAAACGCTAGGTTATGGGCAGCTACTGCCACCCTGAGACCTGAAGGGGAAAGGAGAGGAGAAGCTTCCAGGACTGGGTGAGACTTCCAGCTGCAGGGGAGGACCACCACAATGGGACCATCAGTGAGGAATGCAGCCACCATCATCCCGTGGTTTGGCAGGAGGACTTGGGGATAGCTTCCAGAGCCTCTCTTCCTTCCAGTTCTCTGTCTGACCCTCCCACCAGGTAATCCTACAGCAAGGCAGAGGACAAAGAAAGCGGATGGGAGCAGTCAACAGGGATCAGCCTCCTCAGGCAGGGAGCAGGGTGGAGACAGGTGGAGAATGGATCTGGAAGGACGACAAATAGCAGCTATTCCACAGATCCAGGCTTTGACTTTCACATCTCAAGGAAAATGGAAGATATCCTTAAGAACAAATGAGAAATTCAATAAATATCTATATCGTAAAAACAGAATGACTGGAGAGTCTGCAGCCACATTCAGAGGACCACTAAGGCTGTGTAAAATCATCATCTGAAGATCCAACACAGCTTGGCTTGCCTCCAGAGTGAGCTGATCTCTGGGAACATTGGTGCTCTCCCAACTCATAGAAAGGAGATGCAGCAGCATGCTTCACTCCAATCAAGTTATGCGGTTGGAGAAATGTGCTTTATGGAAAAGATGAAATAGCTCCACCCAACACCGCGAGCAGGTGACTCCTGGTAGTCCTTCACATTTGAATTTCCAGCTTAGTGTCTGTTTTTAAATGAATATGAGCTCACTCCCACTGAAACAGGTCTGCTATAGAAACAGAGGCATGCTCCCATCTGTGGAAAGGTGGTGTGTTAAAGACTAGCCTTTCAGTAAGCAAATTTCTAAATGGTAGAGCTATTTGACTACTAGGTCAGCTTCCCCGGAGAGCTGCTCAACTATATCAATTGCAACTAGGAGAGGTGCCTTTAAAAAGCAGGAGCATATTGGATCTGGAACTGCTAATGGATAATTAGGGAGAAAAATGCCAAAGAATTAAGGCACATCATTCTTTGGCATCTTTCTGGGTGTTTTTGTTTTGTCTCCAGCATATAATGGAATAGGTTGTGATTATCCAAAAGAGAGTTTGGAATTGATACCATTCTTAAATAATACATTCATAGAATTTAAGTATGCCTTGTATGTAATAATGCCAAAAATACTAGAGATGCAGAAAGCAGGAAATGATTCCAGAAAAAAAAAAAAAAAAAAAACTTGGGCAGGGCAGGAATCTGCTGCTAAAAAAATTTGAGTAAATTCTTTGGTTAATATAAAAGGCTTTTTTTCCCATATGATTTCCTCCCATGCCCCAGCACCAAATAAGATATTGTTACATAACCAAAATTTTCTATAAGAGTTCAGGGCTCTGAACTCATTATCAGAGTCATTAAAGAACTCATTAGCTATATGCGATATCATGGCAGACTGTCTATAGCAACTTTACTGGTTCTTTAGAAATAGAAAATTAATTAATTAACGATGAACTAAATAAAGCAGTAACCATACTAGAGTGTAAGGTAGTATTGTTTTAAACTTTTATTAATGATAGGTTCATCACGATGAATTACAATGGTCATGGAAGGTTCATCTGAATACCCAATCCACTTATGATTAGTGCTACTGGCATCAGATACCATATGAGCTCATAATGATGAGGTATTTGAAAGTCTTTGTGTAAAATGTGTAGACCGGAAAACCATTAGCAGCAAAATTTCACTATCTTTCTGGGTTATACAAACATGTCCTCGCATACTTAAAAGTAGAAATCTTTAGGAGTTGGGTATAAGGGAACATTTTAAAACTACTTTTCTATATTTTGCATCTTTTATATTAAGTGTTACTTTGGTAATGCAAGAGTAAAATTCATTTAAGGAAATGAAACTGGGCTAAAGTGAAGCCAGAAACTTGTTTTACAACAACAAAATGTACTGGAGAATTTTGTATTTTTTGAAGGCAGGCGATAAATGGTGGATATTGGAAGATGAAGATTGTTTTATTTATTTTATTCAAGAGACACTTGCAAAATTCCTCATTCTTTAATTCATTTTAGAGTTGAAGAGACAATATATAGCCACATAATGCAGTGTTAAGTAAAATTTGGGAATTATCCATTTGATTTTATCATCAATCAAAAGATTTCAGAAAATATTACATTGGGCATGCATTTTCTAGAGTAAAACTTGTTTTTGATCAATTAATTTTTGATAAATTTCCCCTTAAAGTGGCCAAATTCTGCAATATAAAGTATTGACTTTATATTGAATAAGATAGAACTGGAATCAGAATCATGGATTTAAAATATCATCCCTCAATGTCTTCCCACCCTCTGTCTATGTATGTAATGTACAGAACATATATGCAGACTTCCCACACAGAGCAGTTACCTCCCTTATAACTTTGTGCTCATTATCATCCCAGAGTTCATTCTCACCACTTCCCAAATACGCTTTATGATCCACTAACTTCTGGAACAGAGTGCTCTGGCCTTATCTCCCTGTCTTCATGTCTTTTCACATGAGATTTTCTCAATTTGAAATACCCTTCCCTTTCTCTCAGTCATGTAAACTCTGTTTCTATTTGAAGGGTAAGCACACCCTCCTCTGTGAACCTTCGCTTGTCACACCCAGTCAAAAATGAGCCATTATTTCTGAGATTCCATAGCACTTCGTAAATATCATAGCCTTATTTAAACTATATTGCAATCTTTTGTTCACATAGCTTATACTTATTTATACCTGCCCCACTACTAGCATGGTGGCACACGGTAGTCTTTAATAAATCTTCGTGTAATGAATGAATGATTAAATTCATGGCAGAATATTAGAGTTGGCCTATTGAGAATCGATAGTCTGTTTTATATACACAGGAAAGAATAATGAATTTAAAAGTATATGTATCAGTCATCTATAATCTAGGGCAATATTCAGAGCAAACAGGAACTAGTTCTTTCTTGACCCTGGCATATACACCTATTCCTAATCTCTTTCATTCGCGTTTGTGCAGATATGGCCTTAGTTTTTCTCGATGCCTCTGCTGAAGCTTAAACACATTAAGAGAAATGGCAGAGGAAGATGAGATTAATAAAGAAGGGAACAAAATTTCACAAATTTATTATGAAAGAAAATACGATAGAAAGAACCCACTGCAAACCCCTGACATCCAGCAGGAGAATCGAATCTACATTGGGTTTTACAACCCTGCTGAGCTGACATAAAGCATAATGTAGAGTTTTCTCTGCGCCAGTAGAGGGCAGCACACCCCTCATTAACTAGGAAAGCAAGGTTGTGCTCACTCGTACTTTAGCAGCCAGAGCTTGGAATAAGTGTTCCGGCAACAAAGATCCCAGGATTCATCCACTTCAACTTTTTAATGTTGATATTATTTCAGTGATTTCTATTACAGATTTCAAACTGTGACTCTATTCATGCCTTGAGGGACAGTGTGACAAAGTGGAAAGAATACGTAGACTCTGGGGCCAAACAAAATAGGGTTTGCACATCTGGAATACAACGCTAGCTGTGTGATTTGGTCAAGTTACTTAATCTTTTCAATCCTCTTTGTTCTTATCTTTAAAACATAGATAATAAGAGCTAACTCATGGGGTTAATGTAAGATCAAATTAAAACATAGGTGTCAGCTTGATGTTTTTTAATCATCTTCTCTCTTCTGTTTCTTCTCACGAGGGAAAAACAAACAGTATATACAAACGTCTATCATGTTCGTGTGTCTTGCAAGGTGCATGGCAGAACCGAAAAGTCCCTACCCCAGAACTAGCCTTGAATCAAGTTGCCAAGTGAGCGCCATTTTTTCCGCCTGGAGCTTGGGCTGGGACAGGCAGAGGACCACTTAAAAGGTGGGCAGGGAGGAAGGGCCCGCCCCTGTAAGAACCTCCCACACCCACTATGTGTGTTTAGGGTAGTAGCTGGCTGGGGAGAGGTGAGTTCTAGGAGTGGCTACAGCTTTACAAAGCTCAGTAGGACTCCTAAAATGGAAAAGACTATACATTCATATGAGGCCCTATCCTGGACCAATTTGAGATACCTGCTGCAAATCAGATCTGGGATTTGGAGGGCGTCTTAGTGCCTTTTGGCTGCCGTAGTAGAGTGCTATAGATTGGGTAGCTTAAAATCAATAGAAATTTATTTTTTCTCAGTTCTAGAGGCTGAGAAGTCCAAGATCAAGGTGTGGACAGATTCAGTGTCTATTTCTGGCTCCTAGGCAGCCATTTTGTGTCTTCATATAGTGGAAGGGGCAAGGAAATTCCCGGGTACCTTCTTGTTAATAAGGGCACTAATTCCCTTCATGAGGGCTCTATCCTGATAATCTAATCACTCCCTAAAGACTCCCCTTCCGAATGCTATCACATTGGGAATTAGGTTTCAACATACGAATTTTGAGGGGACACAAACACTTAGTCTATAGCTAAGGGTAAGCTAAGAATCAGAGTAATGGTGACTAGAAATGATTCAGTAGCACCAAGGACAGCCTGGGAGCCTCAGTAGTTCTGAGCACACAGTGTGGAGGAGTCAGACAACTGCAGCAAGGAAATGCCCCAGTGCTGAATCAACAAGCAGAAGTTACTGAGGACCTTGGGGTTTCTGCAGTTAAAGTCCAGGCAGCTCAGCAAAGACATAGTGGTTCATTATTGCACCATTTCTCACAGCTCTTCAAGTTAACTTCCTTAAGTTTAACAATGAAAAACACCTGTTACTTCATTTCTTTGGACCTATTTCCTCATTTGTACAATGTGGACAGCAACACTTCACAGATACCTTGTGAGAATGAGATGATATAGCACAGCTGCTGTTCCCAGGAACTGGCAGAAACTCAAAAGAAGTTCTCACCTTCCACGTATACTTATACACATCCCTCACGATGCTGGTTGATGTGATTTATTCTACTATGTTTCTCACTTTAAAAAAAGAATATTTGATCACCATCTTAACATAATATTTGATAGACATGAAATTAAAGTACATTCTAATTTCTTAATCTTGTACAAGCCTCATAGATTTTTTTTTTTAACTGAAAATGTTTGGGTTTTGTGTTGTTTTGAAGAGTCCAACTTTATTTCTGTTTTAATATATATCTGACTAGCATTGGAAATTTGTCTTTTAATATAATAGATCAATAATATATTAGTGGATAATTATATTAATGAGTTTTCTAGAATAAATGATGCTTGGTTGAAATGTATTATTTTTAATATAGGGGTGATGAGGTCTGTTTGCTGTTATTTTATTTAAGGTTTGTGCACTGATAGTCATAATTGAGATTTCTTGGTGGTTTGACTTGTTTTTACCAACTTCATCCAGGTTTTGATATCAATGTTTTACTTCATAATAAAATGAACTTGGAAGATTCCTCTTTTTTTCTACTCTCTATAATTGTTTAAATAGCTTTGAAATTACCTGATTTTGAAGTTTTGGGATTGTTTCCCTGAGTATGATCTCTGAGTATGATCATTTTACACCAGGTTGCTTTTTGACAACTCTATTTCTTCTACTACAATTGATCGGTTTTGACTTTTTATCTATATTGGAATCATTTTGGTAAATAAATTTTTAGAAAGTTATTCATTTTTCCAGGTTTTCAAATTTAATTTAATATAGGGCACAGAAATGTATGTCATTTTCTCACTTTTAATTGTTTTCTCTTTGTCATTTTTTCTTTTGGATCTGTGCTTCCAATACACCCCTATCCGTTTTAAATTAAGTTAGTTAGCAGTTTGTAATTTTGGTTATTTTTTTTTTTTTCAAATAACCAGTTGTTTATTTACTTATTTATTTACTGTTTCTTATTGATTACTTTCTAGTTTCATCTTTATTAATTCCTCCTTTGTCTTTCTTTGGTTTACTTTTTATTTCTTTTTCAAGATTTTTGAGTCATATTTAATCCATTTGTTTTCATTTTTAACATTTTTATTTGTATATATTTAATGGTATAAATTTTACTTTTCAATAGCCAGTAGGTTCCGATATGTTGAGCTTTTATTAATACATATAAGAAACTTTAGAATTTTATTTTCTCTTTCATTTAAATATCCAACTCCCCTTTGAATACTGCATTTAAAAAATCTATAAGGGCATTTCATTCATGATTTTTTAATTGCAATGTATTCTGAGAATTTTATTTGTATCCTTTCTATATTTTAGAATTATGAATCTCATCTGGAATGTTCTATGTTCTCTGATAACAGAAGTTGTGTACTCTATTAGTGAGTTGTGGAATTCCATGTGGAAATGTAAGATCTACCTTGTTGATTTTGTTATTGGGTCTTCTCTATCCTTGCTAATTTTTGTTAACTTGATCTTCTTTTAGATTGTGAGACATATATTAAAGTTTGATGTAATTTGTGTTGATTTTATCTATTTTTCCTTGCATCTCTTGTAGACTTTCATTTATAAAAGTCATTGCTGAGTGTTTGGGGGTATAAATATAATAAGTACTATATATTTGTTTTGTGTATTAAGTCTTTAGCATTATAATGTTTCCTTCATTGTTCTAATTAAGACTTTTTGGCTTGAATTCTACCTTATCCAATATTAATATTGCAATCCTTCTTTCTTTTTGCTTACATTTGACTTTGTTTTCAACAAATGTTTTGAATTCCTTTGTTTTATGTGTGTCCTTGTATATAGCACTAAATTGAATTTTGTTTTGTTAGCCCATCTGAAAAATCTTTAATAAACGAGTTACATGCATTTGTGTTTATTGTTATGACCAATATGTTTGGTGTTCATTCTGACATACGGCCCATTTTATTTGTTTGCTTTTCTCTTTTTAAGAGTTATTTTGCAATTTTGGAAGGTTTTTATTTCTGTTCTAATGGCTATCTTTATATGAATTTTTTTACAAATTACTCAGTCTTCTCATTTGTAGATGGTGACTGTTGGTTCCATACTATAAAGAAAACTGAAATTATTTAGTAATCTCTTTTTCACCCACCTTTTCTTTTTCCCTCACGTGTATAACTTAAGATAACACCCTTTTATACCCAGTTAATCCTATGAGGCAATCAGCAAATATCTTCTACTTTTTATATTCTTTCTCTGTCTACCCCATTAGCTGCATTACATGTATATTGTCAGAGCAGATTAAATTACACACTATCTCTATTATCCTAAACACTTACTTGATTTTAATGTTAAGCAAGTGTCAAATACTTTTCAGGCACTTTTTAGTTGTTTGAAGCTTGTCCCCTAATGGAAAGAATAGTCTGTCTGGTTCAAATGCAAACTCTCAAGACAAAAAATAGAAATGGAAGGAGATCTGTATTTGGTTTAATTAATGACCCATAGCAAAGATTGTCCAAGTGGGCACCAGTCAGGTAAAAACTGCAAACTCACCAGTCTGAAGTCATCTCAAACAACAGGCTTACAGGACTTATGCCCATGTTCTACCCTGTGATTCTCCTTATGACACTTTTGAACAGTATGGCACAAAATAGTAGCATAAAAGATAACAAGAAAGAGATGAAAGGGAATCACCTGATTCCTTCAAGGATGCCACACAAGTGGGAACCAATAACAAAAAGTGGGCACCAAACTTAGACTAAAGAGCTAAGAAAGTCAGTGCTAAGAGAGCAGAGTTCAGACTCATTACAGACTTACCACGTCAGCATGGACTTGACAAGCCATGGAAAGCAAGGCCCAAGGACCTCCATAGCACCTGGTCAAAGGCTGGGTCTCTTCAGCAATGGGCAGTGCAGACTGCATTTCAACAGGACCTCTATGGGAACTGTGGAAATAAGTGAAGATTACCCAAATGAGAGCAAGCAAAAGCTATTTATTCAGACCTTGGTTTAGCAAAGGGGTCAGCCACAATCACTTTTGTGTGATTGACACTCAGAGGAGTGGGAAAATTTTATAGTGGAGGAAGGGACAGCTTTAGGTGTGCCCTAGTTGGAGAATGTCAGTGTGGGGACACTGTAATTGGGCTAAATAGGGGCAGGGTATCCTACGTGACTGGTTAGGGTTGTATATTTGGCTTTCTCCAGTTGGTCCTAAGTTGGAAGCTTAGGGAATTAGGGAAGTTGTCAGTTATTAATGACGTCCTGGCCATTTGGGGCCAGTTGGCACAAGGGATATTGTTTGTCTTTCTAGACTGGTTGCTTAAGATAATAGTCTGACTTCTTGGACTTCTGACTAGAGATAGTAGGCTGACTTCCTGGGCTGGTTTTTGCAGGTTGTGAGTGAATGTTTTATTTTCATATGTAGTATGGTCATTGTCTATTTGTATGGTTAGTCTCTCATTATGAAAGAAATAAATCCCCAGGCAAATACGATGTTTTTCTCAATCTCTTAGAGCTTTGAGTCTTTGTCTTCCTACATCTCTAATTCCCTATCTCTGTAATCTTGGATGAGTCACCTACTCTCTGTAGACCTCAATTTTCTTATGCAGGAAATGACAAAAGTTCATCCAGAAAACAGTTCCTAGCCTCCTGTTGCGAGTATGCAGATGGATGGGAGGAAATTGTTCTAAGGGAGGGGGCATTTAGGTAGTAATAGGGAATTGCAAACAACCCGTAGACTGTACTACCTGTGAGTGATGAGTATGTGGCTCAGGTAAATGTTACCTGGAAGTACCTTGCTGTGAAGAAAAAAATGTTTGAAGACCACTGGTCCAGTTCATCTGTCATGTTTATTTCACTCTAATGGTAATCAGAACCAATTCTCAGCTACAAACTACCTACCTGTCAGTGTGTGCATGACTATCACCAGCATTTATGAGAATGGGAACAAAACACACATGATCCTAATGATCTCTGTGGGGTCAAATGGCAGGTACATGTTGATCAGGGACTGAGATCAAATAGTGATATTGATTTGGTCATTAAGTTCCTTTTGGTTTTCTGATCAGCCTAATTGTAATCTTCCTCTCTTTTTCAGGTGCTTAATTGTCCTTGCGGAGTCACTACCCTTGCTTAAAATTAAATTGCTATTAATGTTTATTTCTGAAAAGAATGTCAGGTGAAATGTCATGTGATGTCCTCTTCAGATTATTGAAATAATGGGTCACTATCAGTCATTCTAAGAAGTTTTGCCAGAAATTGTGAGGAGCTTCCTATGTTTTTTTTTTTTTTTTATCTCACTTTCATAGTTCTTTATGCATGATGTCAATCTTTTGTCTATTCAGTAAATGTTTATTATTCCTACTAGATACCAAGTACTCCAAAGAAACTATCAAAAAATAAAAACAGATATATTGCTACTCCTCATTGTAGCTTACATTCTCATGCTATAATTTGAACTTAAATATGCAATGTTCCTAAGATGACAAATACTATGAAGTAAGATAAAGAGATATAGAATAATGGGTGTTACTTATGTAAAATTTTCATACAAGACTTCTTTGATAAATTGATATGTGAGGAGAGACCTGTGAGAAGTGAAGGAAAAAGAGTATGAATACAAAGAGAAAGGTTTCTGGACAGAGAGGAAAAGCACAAAGACCCTGAGACCTTTGCATACTTGGCATGTTCCAGACACAGCAAGGAAGCCAGTGTGGTCCGAGCTGAGGGAGGGAGGAAAGGATGGTAGGAGACAATCATGATCTGAGAAGCACAGAGAAGTAGGGCCACAGAAGGTCTTTGGGCCATGGTGAGGATTTGGGCTTTACTCTGGTAATATGAGAAGGCATTGAGGATTTTGAACAGAGGAATGATACATTCTCACTTATGTTTAAAAGCATCACTCTGACTATTAGATTGAGAAAAGACCGAAAGGGAGAAAGAGGGAAGCAGAGGGACAAGTTAGGAGGCCATTGCAATGGTGCAAATGGGAAAATTACTTGGCTTAGATTAGGAAAATAGCAGTGAGGAGGGTGAGAAGCTGTCTCATTGGATGTGGGATATAAGGGGAGAGAAAGTCAAAGATGCCTTCCAGGTTTTCAGCATGAAGAAGAGTGAAATGGGGCTGACATTACCTGAGATGGGGAGACTGTAGGAAGAGCAGATTGACAGTGGTGGAAAAGCAGAGCTCAATTTTGAACACGTAATTGGCCTATGAGACCAAGTGAAATAGTAAGTAGATAATTACACAAATGTGTCTGGAGTTCAGGACTAAGGTCAGGGCCGGAGTCATAAATTTGGGAGTCATAAATTTACATATATGAATGGATGAGATCCACTGAGTGAGAGTAGGCAGAGAAGATGTGGACGCTTGAGCCTCCAGGCATCCAACTACTTGAAATCTGGAGGATAAAGTGGAATGAGCAAAAGATCTTGGGAAGGAAAAGAGGAATCACAGGAGAAGAGTAGCTCAGAATCTAAGTGAAGAAAGCGCTTCAAGAGCAGAGAGCTTACCTTTGTTGGATGATGCTAATAGGGTAAGATGAGAACCAAAGCATTTTGAAATGGCAATATACAAACCATACTTTCGGTTGACAGAAGACCTTTTAGTGGATTGCTGGAGACGAAAATCTGATTAGTGTGAAATCAAGAGAGAACTGGAGCAGAGAAGGAGAGGCCTTGAGTACAGGAAATTCTTCGAGCTCTGCGGAAAGGGGGAATACAGAATGGAACATGGCCTCTTGAGGGACAAGGAACAAAGGGGTTTCTTTTCTTTTATTTTTTTAACTTGAGGTATTTTAGCGTGGCTATTTGCGGAAGGGAATTATCCAGTAGAAAGAGAACAGTTTAGACACAGGTGAGAGAGGGGATACCTGCAAGAGTATTATCATTGGGGAGTTAAGAACTGAGGTACCTAGAGTCCCAGGGAAGGGACTGAGTAGTGAGTGTAAAGTTCAGCTCAACAAGAAAGACCAAGCATACAAATGTAGGTAGGTTGGTAGATACGATAATGCAATAATAGGGAAATTTTCTTCTACGTTTTTCCAGGAAATATAAGGCAAGGTCATCAGCTCAGACTGAAGAGAAAGGAGAAATCAGAAGTGTGATTGTACCTGGGCCATATGAGAGGGGAAGTTTATGAAAAAGAGTTGAGTTTTGTTCTCAAGTCAAATTATAAACAGCACAAAAGGCTTAAGCCATGACATTACATTAGTATACTTCTATAAACAACTAGAAAAATGTGTTCATTTTGTTCACTCACGTATCGACCAATTATTTCTTAATAAACATTTATTGACAAACAAATAAATGTGCCAGACCCTGTGACTGACCCTGGGAGAATTACAATGCTAAGTCGTAGTCATTTTGATCATAGAGGAGCTTATAGTTTAGTAGGAGAGATAGACGGGGGGGGGGGGGGGGGAACTATAGTTCTCTTTCTTTTGAATAGGATACATGTCATCTTTACAGTGACCATCTTTACTAGATATCTTGGGACCTTAACCACTTCAAATATTATGTTTTGTTTTACTAACAAGCACAATCAGTTGTAATGCTACGTGTTTCCATTTATGCTTCAGAAAATATGGTGCCCATCACTATTTCTGGGGCATGTACAAAACACTAAGAGAGCATAAAAGAAGAAGTGATTCACTCTAGATAGAGAGTTAGAAAGAGATTCATATGAGCAAAGTCTTGAGGAGTAAGTAAAACAGGCAAGTGTATACTGGAAATAAAATATGTAAAATCCTAGAGGAATGAATTTGGACAGATATGCTGAGAATAAATTGCTAATGGAGATAGTCTTTATTCTTCAGACAGGTAAGAATCATTCATTATTTTTATTTTGTTTCTGTTTCTAAGCAGAAAAGAAATATAGCATAGTTGGGTGCTGACTTAGGTAGACCAGTTAAGTGGCTGTACAGAAGGTGGATGGAAGGAAGAAGAGACCAGTAAGGTGTCAGACGTGCCAGTCAAGAGGCTGATGATGACCTACACTGGCACAAGGATGGTGGAGGTGGAAAGAACAGATGGATTAAAGAGACACTTTCAAATGTGCAATTGACAAGTCTTACTAAATGACTTGTTGCCGAGAGTGAAGAAGCACAGAGGATTCAGAGACTTCTCAAAATTTTCTGCCTTTCCAGAATGGGTAGAATGTGATATAGCTAAGTGAAAAGGAATTATAGGAGTTTCTTTTCTTTTCTGGGTTTTCTTCAAGAGACAATGAAGTTTGAAATTTATCATTATATTTGATTTGTAGATGTCTATTGGACAGTGAAAATAGGGACAATGCTCAGGAGACAAGTATTGGAAGTTATCATTATTTAAATGCCAAGTAAAGCCTTGGGAGATGATGAACTCATGGAGTCTTTATATCTGCGATGAGATAAGAAGATAACTGAAGATTGATTCCGAGAGGGAATTCTAGCATAATTAAAAGGCAAGTCAAGACGAGCCTGTGAAAGAACATGATCAACTTATCAAATGCTCCAGGGAAGCACAAAACCAGGCTGCCGGTTTAAGCCATGAGCCAGACAACAGTGACGTTTGGGAGAACAGCTTCAGCTGACACAGCACAGGAAAGAGAATGGAGACTTAATAACAGGGGCGATGATCACCTATGTGTAAAAATAAGGGGGGGAGTCACAAATATTATGTGTGCCAAGATATGGGAATAATGGTTAGGAAAGATCATTCTGAAGTAGGGAACAAAATGAATGAGATTGAAAGACTTTGTACTCTAATTCAAATAGCTATCCTGCTAGGTCTAGGTTTGCTGTTCCCAGTGCCTGGGCTTCAGGAGGTGAGCGGCAGGCAGACGGGCCAGTGAACCAAGCTTCATATGTATTTACAGCTGCTCCCCAACACTCATATCGCTGCCTGACCTCTGCCTCCTGTCAGATCAGTGGTGGCATTAGATTCTCATGGGAGCATGAACTCTACTATAAACTGTGCATGCGCGGGATCTAGGTTGCAGCTTCTTATGAGAATCTAATGCCTGATGATCTGAGGTGGTGATGCTAGCCCTGGGGAGCAGCTGCAAATACAGATTATCCATAGCAAAGAGGTTTGACTGCACAGTAAATGTAATGCGTTTGAATCATCCTGAAACCATCCCCTGCCATGCCCATCTGTGGAAATATTGTCTTCTGTGAAACTGGTCCCTGGTGCCAAAAAGTTTGGGGACCACTGGTCTAGGTTTTATATTACAATAGATGCTCCACTTGTGGGGAAATAAGAAGATGGGAGAGAAGGTGGGAGAATGAAGGTCAATGACATATGACTTAGTAGATCCTGGTTATTTTGTTAAATTGTAAGAAGTATCTTATCACCCTTACCCAACACCTCCCCGAAAATCTAGCAAACAAATAAAACCCAAATAGATAGCTTTACCTAAATACTGGGCTCTGTATTAGCCATGTAAAAGAAGGGAGAAAAGGTACAAAAAGGGATATCTCTACTCCTTTGTTTCTCTTTCTAAATTGTTCTCGGATAAGGCTGTGTGCACAACTCATAGGAAGAAGACATTTTGGATAAATTCAAACTCATTGCATTTCTTTTTTCTCCAAACTGCACATTTTAAAAAAAGATAAAAACAGTAAGAACAATTTTTTTTATGGTACTTTTCTAATATAAATGATTTTTTAACAGTATCTTATTCAACCTCTCAATAATCCTATGGAATTAATAATATTACTATCATCATCATTAAATGTGGAAACCAAGCCTCAGGACAGGGTAATGAATTTAGCTTCGGGTCATCTGGTTAGGAAAAGGCAGAGCCAGAATTTAATTGAATCCAGGTAATTTGACCTCTATGCTCTATGTTCTTCATACTATATTAATTTGCTTATTCAACAAATGATGCCTGGACCCACAGAGGTTTTCTGTAATTTCACAAGAATCAAATTGCTGCATTAACTGAGCTAGTTCCCCTATAATTTGACAAATCAAAGTTGAGAAGGACCATGCCATTTCGTATGGGTTAGTGTTCAAAATTTAAATAAAATAAGAAGCTTTTACTATTTCATATAATAAAGTATGTAATAAATACATAATAAAAGCATTGAGAAAGAAAACAAAGTAGCATGTTAAATCATATGGGACATTTCCTCTGAAATTCTACTCAAGTGACTGTGTACTGCAAGCAATGAATATAATTAAGCTGAAATGTATGAAAAAAAGTAGGAAAAATTTTAAGGGTTTTATAACCTTTTACAAAGATGCCCAGGCATGTGAGTAATGATAGCTTCTTTAAATTCTGGGGAAAAAAAGTATTAAATAATTAGTTGAGAGCCATTGAAAAACACTGACTAATAGAAAAAAATTTTAAACGTCTAAGGATTATATATGCAAAATCAAGCACATTGTACTCTTTTTCATCAAATATTTAAGGGATTTTTCAGGAATACTTTGACAAGATTTTAGGGTTTTAATGCTCATGTAGACCTAGGACATAACACTTGGGAAAAGCTGTATATGGGCAACATTGTTTTAAAAAAAGAGTTTTGAAATTGTGGTTGAAGAACAAATGTACTGCTGGAAGACATAGTATGCACTACGAGAGCAAAGTTAGAGGGACAAAATGAAAAGAATGATGTGCAAATCCCATAAACCAAGGTAGAGTACTTGTGTCAATTAGCTCACTGTTGGGAAGAGGAACTCTTGTAAGAGTTTCTTCCTGGTGGATTTTCTTTTCAGCAGCAGTAACTCAAATCTGGCAACTTTATTTCCATTGTGTGAAACATATTTGCTGCCAATGCAGATATCCATGTCCGCATGGTTATTAATGGACTAACCCTTGAAATCTGTAAAGCTACTATAGGAGAGGAAAGATAATTTTTCCCTTAAATATCATGAATTCTTAGTTGAAATGGACCTGTGTAACAAAAGACAAATTAACAAGAGAAAAACAAGAAGTTTTTTTTAGCATGTATCTGTCCTATGTACATGAGAGATACATGGGAGAAAGTAATTCTGAAAGAGTTGTCTTTGAATTCCAGCTTACAGAGCATCTGCAACAAGGAACAGTAAATTTTTAGAGAAGTGACAAGACACAGGAAAAGATATTTGAGTCTCCAGGGAGAGCAAATTGTGGGAAGGCAAATAACTGGCAGATAAAGGGTAGCTCAGAAAGCTTGTTAATATAGGTTACTTTGGTGCCATCTCCAGGCTGACACATGTCTTAAGTTGTCTTCAGTGGTTAACCTTGTTCTCCCTGGTAGAGAGAGATCTTTGTAAATTTATGTCATGCTTTTAGGCTAATAGGAGGAGGACAGAGAGCTTTACTGCAACTTCTTCCTCTCAACTGCCTTCAGCTCAAAACGATCTTTATGCCTAAAAGGCATATTTTGGGATGGCATATTCCAGTCTTCCACATTACTATTTTCTTTTTTTTTTTTTTTTTTTTTTTTTGAGACAGAGTCTCACTCTGTTGCCCAGGCTAGAGTGAGTGCCATGGCATCAGCCTAGCTCACAGCAACCTCAAACTCCTGAGTTCAAGGGATCCTCCTGTCTCAGCCTCCCGAGTAGCTGGGACTACAGGCATGCACCACCATGCCTGGCTAATTTTTTCTATATATATTTTTAGCTGTCCATATAATTTCTTTCTATTTTTAGTAGAGACGGGGTCTCGCTCTTGCCCAGGCTGGTCTCGAACTACTGGCCTTGAGCCATCCACCCGCCTTGGCCTCCCAGAGTGCTAGGATTACAGGCGTGAGCCACCGCGCCCGGCCACATTACTATTTTCTTTACACCAGTGGTTACAACTTGGTCTGTGCTTTTGAAAATGTTTGGAAAATTCTGTATTTATTTTATATGTACATTTTTTTTTCTGAGGAATTTTGACCCTATGTGGAAAGGGATCTTTTTGGAGTCTCAAGTTATTTTCCGTATATGGACAAAGTAGTTAAGGTGTTTGTTGTTGATGGTGGTGGTGGTGCTTTCGTTACTGGATATCTAATTACTCTTTCCACTGAATGAAACAAGGCAATACTGAACTTTACCAGAATAAAGCACCTTTGAAAGCCCAAACTTTCACTGTTCTCATTGGCTAAAATGGTGGCCAAGGGCAAACCAGAGACTGAGAATTTTTGTCACCCACAGAACCGAGACCATCTTACTTGAATAAATGACATGGTAAGCCATGCTTGGCCATTATACTTCCTTCTGAGAGTGGTGACAAATCATAGACTTCAAAGTGCCATCATGGGGGAAAAATGAGTTCTTTAGGAAAGAACAGTATTTGTCTTCCTCAAGTATAACTCATCATTAAGAACAAGTGTCTGGAAAAGAAAACAGTTTTTCAATTGACATTGTAACTTTGCCCCTTTTATTAACATTAGAACAGAATTTTTTTAAAGGAAAATCTGCATGCCTTTATTAGTTCTCTTGATCATTTGCCAATCTGTAATTAGTGAAGTAGCAACTTGTGTAAAAGATTTCAAAAATGCATAATGCAAAAGGAGAAAATCATGCCTCTTGAAAGGTAATCAATGTCTTCAAAACTTTAAAAAATACATTTTTAAGCTATGCTAGCCAAGAACATTTATGTTTGTTGTTTTTTTTTTTTTTAAAGAGACTGGCCTTAAGCAGTCATGAGTAAAAGGAGAAGATGCAAATATCTGGCTTAATTTTTAAAGTAATCTACACAAAACGTTTTGATTATCAAGCATGTATTAAATAATTGTACTTACCATTATGTAAGAGAGTATATTTCAGCTGACTGTGTGTTTTTCCAAAAATAAAAAAAAATAAAAGCAAAGTAAAAATAAAGCAAAGCATGGTCAATATATTTCAGACTATTAAATGGAATGCCTGCCTGTTTTCTGACAGACATTGACTCTTAAATTCTTTCTTTCTCAATTTTCACCAAAAATCACCTTGCATCTTTCAAATGAAGGATTTTCTGTTTAATGTTAACTTTTTTTAATGACACTAATTTGCTTCATTAATAATAAGATCAGGTAAAAATTTACATACAGAATACTTAGCTTTTAGATGAGGTCCCCCCCTCAGAACAATCAATTTCATTTTACATATTTTACCTCATTGATCTTTAACATTGCTCAGGATGGTGTTATCTACATCTTGCAGATAAGCCAAAAAAAAGAAAAAAAACCTCACTCACAAACCCTTGATTCCATCTTAAGATTCAACTGTTACTGTGTGTCTACTGTATATTAATAGCTGAGCAAAATTTGAATTTTGCACTTCCTAACTTCCTAAAGGGATTATTCTGTATTGGCTATTGCCTGAGATAGCACAGCCCATTCATTAATTTCCTTTTGTTGTTTTAATTTTGCTGTCCTCACAGTTCCACATGTAAACAGCATCAGCTATGTTTTACCTAGGAGTAAAACTCAAGGTAACTTTGGTCTTTTGACTAGGTATGCAGAACTTCATTGCTGAAAAAGAAGTATGGTTGATTGATAAAACATCTAGACTTTTCATTTTTTTGTAAAAGCTAATCTTAAGATAGATTTCTCAGGGAAGGTAACAGCTCGGCTTGACAACTTGGAGAGCATAGTATCATCATTTCACACAAAATATATGGCAGGCATTAATTTTCAGTGTCAGATCAATTCATTGACCACAACTATCAAGAGCACAAAGAGACTGGACAATTAATTCCTTTTTGACATGAAATTACTATATAATATAACTGCAGCCTTCACTCTTTCTCCAACCGATTGCCTAATACTATGCTTTCAGAGGTCATTGAAAGCACAGTGTATAAAACCTTTGACCAAAACTCTTTTCATGTTTCTATACTTGTTTACTGATTGGTTTGTATCAGATCATTGTTTTCTTTTCAAATGCTCTTCCATCCTTCCAAAAGTATTATTTCTAAAGTCGAAATATCAGAAAAATATGAATTTAATTTAACATTTCTCACCCCTTCCCTGTAATTCGGTTGATCAATTTTTCTTTTACATGAATGTGTCTGTATTATTTGTACACAATATCTAAACTGATTTTATATATACACACACACACATATATACACACATACATATATTCTTGATACATATATATATATATATATATTCCTGGAATGTTTATATATACATATTTTTTTAAATTTGTTTTTTGCTCATTCCAGTCAGGAGTGGGCAGCCTCCTAAGGCTTGGAATTTGTTGACCTAAAGTTTATCTCTAAGATGAATTTGATACCCGATAATTCAGCTTTAAAATAATTAAAGCTGTTTTTTTTTTTTTTCCAGAGGTGTCATCAGAGTCCGATGAGGCTATCGAATGGCCTTTACCACATCACCCACCTCTATATATCTAGCTAATGCCTGCCATGTAGTGGGCATTCAATGAGTGCTTGTTATGTGAATGAATGAGTTCCTTTTAAAGACGTTGTGGCAATGTCTAATTTACATGAATTGATTTCAGCGAGTTGAGAGCAGGGTGTATTTGTCAACGTTCATCATGTTCATTTCCAGTTAACACAGGTGGTTTTATATGACCCTGGGAATGCCGAGGAAGCAAGCAGAACAGCAACACTCTGTGCCGTGGGATCCAGGTGGCATTTGGCATGAAGGAGGCGTAAGTGACAGGCAACCAGGCATAGGGGTGAAGAGTGTGGGCTCCAGGGTAAAAGTGCCTGGGTTTGAATGCTGGCTCTGCTCAGTTCTAGCTCTGGGACTTCGGACAAAATTACTTACACTCTCTGTTTAATGGAAATAATAATAATAGTATCGACTGTGCGGGCTTAAAGTGAGAGCATCTGGAGAGTTAAAGCAACTAAACAGTTGCCAACACAAAGTATGTTTGTGAACCAGGAAAGGCAGAGTACACATCATTGGTCTCCAGTTACAAAAATGTCACTTCTTCACTTAGTTTTACTTTTTAAAAAAAATTGATCTTCTTCCCTTTCCCAGCTCATTGGACTCAAATGCAAATATTGAAATAAATCAAAATGTTTTCAAGTACATTTAACCTTCTACCTTAAAAGCAAATGCCGAACAGTTGCCCATTATTACAAATCCGCCTCCTGGGAGATAATTTAGAACACTATGTGCTGAGCACTCAGCTCCAACCTTGCCACGACCTTGCAGGATGTCCAGACACAGGAATGCTCAAATGCCTTGTGGAAATCCCAAAGTCCCTCCAATCATAGTCGTCCTAATGGTAGCAAGAGTCCCCGAATGCACCTTCTATGACAGACACTGTGTGCATGACATGACTGCATACCTGTCTAAGACTGAGGAGGGGAGCCTGATGGGACCTGGAGAAATCTCATAGTCCTGGGCCACTTGATCACTGTGCCTATAGCAAAAAGTCTGGAGGGGCTGAAAGCTGGGAAGGTAAGCTAGCTTCAAACAGCCCACAGTAGGCTGGTGATAATTCCAGGTTATGTCCTATTTTCCTTGGGTCCCATGAGTTCTGATAGAGGCCTCTCAATGGAGCACTTTGGCCTTTAGAGCCCAGGAATTCTGTCGCTCCAAATCTGAACTTTTTGAGACTCAGATTGAGCCTTCTTTTCATTCAGCTTCAATCCTCCGATTGATATTTCGACCACCCTTGGTCTCAGTTCATCAGTCACTAAGCTTCTAGAATTCTCTCATAGAAGCAGGAGCTACTGCTCCTGGCTCTTGATTAGGGAAGTTACTGATTCATATAGAGAGCACTTAGACTGGAATTCAAATTCAGAATGTTTAACACAAACTGATGTGTTTAGAATAGCATTGCACAGGTGTCTCAAAAGCTATCTTCCTTATTGTCTATCTGCCACAGTGCCAAAAATTTTACTATTTAAAATTTAATCCCTTAAATCTTAAAAGTGCTCTATCCTTTTTATCTAAAAGACTCATAGATATGGGTGGCTGGTTATCTCAGTTGATTACAGTGTGGTGCTAATAATAATAAAAGACTCTTAGAATTTCTAGAAAAGGCACTGATTCCCCACACTACATGCATAATCTTCAATACCATTTATGTGGATCACCAGTTATAGAAGTGTGACACTCTAGTACCTTAGTATATATAGTCTGTTACCTTATCTGTTATATTCAATCTTCAAAGTAAATCTGCAGTTCACACGTGCTGTAACAATCTCCAGATGAAGCCACTGAGGTTCAAAGAAGATCACGTGGCTTTGAGGTAGCTAAGAAGAAGTGGATCTGAGTGCCCCAAAGCCCCTTCCCATTGTATTTCCATACTGCTTGCTTAGATTTGGTTGACTAAATTTATGATTTAAAATTAAAAGTTTAAATTCAGCAAAATAACCTTTTATACTCACTTTTCCTCTCTTCACCTAGTTGTTTGAATTCTGTATAAACTTGGACCCTCTTCACTAGTTAATTTCAAAGACTTTTTAAATGTCAGGAATTGAGCTGAGATTTTAAGACTCTCCAGTCTCTACACAGGTCATTAGTCCAAAGTACTTTTTAGGCCAACCCATCAGCCCCCGGTGACTCCAAATGCCAGTTAAACAGATGCCTACCCTTGATAATATCTACTTAAAACCCAAAGAGTAAATCTTATAAGTAGCTCTGCAGATTCCACTATTGAAAGACTAATGGGTCCATATAAAATAATCTTCTTCCAACTTCTGGGCTTATGAAAGCCCTAAAAACAAATTAACTTTAATGTTTTTCCAAGGTTTGTTAACCTTGCTTGCTCAACAGCTGCTCTGCTTTCATAATGAAAGAGAAACGAAGCTGTAATGGCCCTAAGGTTGCCAAAATTGGGGGGTGAACAAGCTTTCTGTGCTCTTCAGAACATTCTCTCACCATGAAGTATGATTGTCAGATTCCGAAAGTCTCAGGACATTTACATCTCAGCAGTGATGAATGCCACAGATATACAGCAAATAGGGCTGCAGTGAAATTTAATGTTCGCTTTCGATGCTCCCGTTCTTATTAGAAAAGGTCACCGATTGTCCTGCTCAAATGATTAATGCAGACTCTTGCCTCTTTATGGGATATTTCTGCAATATGTGCTGCCTAAGTGACTGTTTGTTCCTCATTTCAGACTCTACCAGTGTTTAATACTCAACATGAATTTAGATGGGTGGGGAAAATGCCACTTTTCAGCTTCGGGTTTTGTAGATTGCCCTGTTAAAAGGAAGCTTAAATCACGGGACCAAAGAAAGCTTGAAGCCCATTTTCACCAAATTTCCCCTAGCAGTTTTCTTTAAATTTATGCTGATAGCATAATCGCTATAATAAACAAGCCCGTTTTTAGAGGTACTTGGAAAATGTAAGCGAGAAGTATTTTATTTCAGAGACTGATTAGTTAAATCCTATCAGACCAATGGTGGTCAATGGTAATCCTTTCTTATTTCTTATGTTAGAGAAAGTAAAATTGCTTAAAACATAAATCTTCTGTACCTCACCTGATAACGAGTTATGGCGTGGACACACAACACTGCTTAAGATTTTTTTAAGGTTAGGAAACGTGTCTTAACTTGTCACTTTCTGGAGTCAATAAGAGTAACAGCTCTAATATTCCCTCCCTACACCTACCCAAAGATCATTCCTTAGAGGACATAACTTTTCAGCATCAACCACACAAACACAAATGCCTGCATTTCTATTTCTCTCTTTTTTTTTTTTTTTTTTTTTTTACTCTTCTTGCCTCTATGTCTG
This sequence comes from Eulemur rufifrons, assembly GCF_041146395.1. Classification (NCBI taxonomy): domain Eukaryota; kingdom Metazoa; phylum Chordata; class Mammalia; order Primates; family Lemuridae; genus Eulemur; species Eulemur rufifrons. Next base: position 36,880,601 of record NC_090987.1, on the reverse strand, counting down.
CTCTTACTTCTTGTTTCCCCAAACTAGGGAATCTAAGAAATACTAAATGATTAAAGTCCATTTTTATATAACTATCACACACATAACATTCACACAGCTGTGCAAATCCATTACCAAGTTTCTACTACTGCCCTGGAAAATTTTTACAGAACCCTGGATTTTAGATGGGGAAAGAATGTTTTCCATATGGAATTGATCTGAAATAATTACCCCATCATTCAAATGGCTTTTTCCTCTGTGGCCTTTTCCTAGCCTACTAATGGGTTTGTTGTTGAACTGCTACGTGGCTGCTTTATGTGAGTTACATTTCATAACAATACTAAGTTCAATATTTGTAGGCCAAATTGTTTTGGGTTCTGTCACTAATGTCGGTCACAAAGAACTGATCAAATTGTCAACAGTCAATGTTAAAGAGTCAATTATATAGATCTAGCCCAGAGCCAGTAGAAAATTCAGGCAGTGAAATAAGATTATCTTTTCTTTTTACAATCCAATCCTGTTTTCCAAAGGGGTTAAATATGTTCACTTTAAATTTCATTCCTAAATTTGGGACTGGTTATGTGGATGAATGAAATCTGGTGAGAAGATAAAAATAACAGGTACTAGAGAATACTTATTATAATTTATCCTTTTGTTTAAAACACATAAGTGATATCAAAGCCTTCCTTTTCACAACTATGTGTAAGGTTTTAAGCACAACTTCTAATCTGAATTGTATATGTAAATAATTGTTCCATTTTTACCACAAAAATATCTGCCTTAAAAATAAATTTTTAGGCATCCAAAGTGGAAAGAAAAAAGTATAATTATCCCTATTCTCAGATAACATTATCTTATATGTAGAAAGTTCTAAAAGTTTCACCAAAAAAACCCTTATAAGAACTAACAAACAAATTCAGCCAAGTTACAAGATACAAATTTGATATACAAAGTACAATTGCATTTTTATATACTTACAATGAACAATCCAGAAAAAGATAGTAAGAAAGCAATAGCATTACTGTTTACAATAGCATCAAAAAGAAGAAATACTTAGGAATAAACTTAACCAAGGAGACAAAATCTTGCACCATGAAAACTACAAAATGTTGCTGAGAAATTTAAAAAGACACAAATAACAGGGAAGCATCCCACGTTCATGGATAGGAAGACTCATGTTGTTAAGATATCAATACTATCTAAAGTAATCTACAGATTCAATGCAACTCCTATCAAATCCCAAGGGTGTTTTTTGCAGAAATAGAAAAATCCATTCTAAAATTCATAGGGAATCTCAAGGGATCCTGAATAGTCAAAATGATCCTGAATATAAGAACAACATTAGAATACTCATACTTCCTGATTTCAAAATTTATTCCAAAGTTACAGTACTCATAATAGTCCTGTACTGGCATAAAGACAGACACATAGACCAATAGCACATAATAGAGAGCCCAGAAATAAAAACATACATATATAGTCAAATGATTTCCAACATGGGTGTTAAGATCATTCAATGGGGAAAGGACAGTCTTTTCAACAAATGGTGCTGGAAAAACTGGATATCTACAAGCAAAAGAATAAAGTTGGACATATACAACAGATACAAAAATTAACTCAAAATGGATCAAAGACATAAATGTAAAAGATAAAACTATAAAACTCTCAGGGGAAGAAAAGAAAAAACATTGGGGGAAAGCTTATGCCATCGCATTTGGAAATAATCTCTTGAATATGAAGCCAAACACTGGCAAAAGGGAAAAATAGATTGATATCCTGAACGTATAAAGAACTCCTATAACTCAATGACAACAACCAAAAACAACCTAATTTACAAATGGGGAAATTACTTCAATAGATATTTTTCCAAAGAAGATATACAAATGAAACACATGAAAAGATGCTCAGCATCAGTAATTATTGGGGAAGTGCAAATCCCAAACCATAATGAGATAAACTTCATACCCATTAAGATGGTTAATTTAGAATGGTATATGAGAAACTAACAATTGTTGGAAAGAATAAAGAATGTAGTAAAGTTGGAACTCTTAAATGTTGCTGGTAGGAATTTAAGATGGTACAGCCACCTTGGACAACAGTTTGGTAAATTAAAAATTAAACATGGAATTATCATATGACCCCAAAATCTTATTCTTGGGTATGTATTCAAATGAAATGAAAACTTATGTCCACAAAAAACTTGTACACAAATATTCAAGTGGCATTACTCAAATAGCCATAAATTGGAAAAAACTCACATGTCAATCAACTGATTAATAAACTAAATGTGTTATATTCATACAATAAAATATTATTCAGCTACAAAGAAGAATAAAGTACTAATCCATGCTACAACGGATGAACTTTGAAAACATTATGCTATGTGAAAGAAGCCAGATACAAAAGGGCATATATTATCCAATGCCATGTATATGAAATGTCCAGAATAGGTAAATCCATAGAGACAAAAAGTAGATTGATTACCTTTTCCAGGAGCTGGAAGAAGTGGGTAATGAAGTTTGACTTCTATTGGTTACGTAGTTTCTTTTAAAGTACTGAAAATGCCTGTTGTACTGGCCTCTGAGTTTCCTTTACCACACTCTCAAGAAGATGGACAGAGTCAAGATCATTTCTGGTAACTGGGGCTGCAGAAAGCAGGTGAGAATCTGGGTGCAAAACTGGGAAAGTACACACACACACACACACACACACACACACACAAATGGTGCATAGGCTAGAACCTTCAGCTGGGATTGTCATTCATTTGTGACATTATGGCACCAGAATCCCTCCCAGACCACCAGGCCCAGAAATTTCTATTCACCTTCCCATCTTTGTTGGCCTTGTTGGTACCTGGTGAGGGAATGCATACAAGGGACCAAGTTAACAGAATAATAATGTATTTGGAAATTATGTGGCAGAAAGCTGATACTTCTAATTTATACATTTTATATGTAAGCTCTTGTCCGAGTGGGAACCACTTAAATCTCGCTGAAGTTATAAGGATAGAGCCCAGGAATTTACATTATTAATAAGTATCCCTGGTGATTTGTTTTCAAACAGATTTGACAACAATTGAGTCTTATTTTTTCTGTAACTTTATGTTAAAAAAATGCTATAACTATAGAAAAGTGAAAATATGTGGTATAATGAATTCTCCTGTGCTATGATTTGAATGTGTCCCCCAAATTTCATGTGTTGGAAACTTAATCCCCAATGTGGCCATATTAAAAAGTGGGGCTTTTGATAGGTGACTGTATCATGAGGGCTCTGCCTTCATGAGTGGGTTAATGCATCACAGCGGTCCCCAACCTTTTTGGCACCAGGGACCATTTTCATGGAAGACAATTTTTTCCATGGACCAGGGGATGGGGAGATGGTTTCAGGATGATGCATTGCATTATATTTATTGTGCACTTTATTTCTATTATTATTACATTGTAATATATAATGAAATAATCATACAACTCACCATAGGTTGGGGATCCCCGGATTAATGGATGAATGAGTTATCTGGGGAGAGGAACTGGTGGCTTTATAAGAAGAGAAAGAGAGATCTGAGCTAGCATGTTAGCATGCTCAGCCCCCTGGCCATATGATGATGTCCTGTGCTGCCTCAGTACTCTTCAGGAAGTCCCCACCAGCAAGAATGCTCTCACCAGATGCAGCTGCTTGACCTTGGACTTCTCAGTCTCCAGAACTGTAACAAATAAATTCCTTTTCTTATAAATTATCCAGTTTCACATATTCTGTTATAAGCAACAGAAAATGGACCAATATACTATATAAAATATATGTTTTAGATTAGAGCTCACTAATTGTTAATACTTCCACATTTTCTTTCTCTCTTGAATCAATTTGAGAGTAAGTTGCAGACATAATGACACTGTGGCATTTACCACCTGAAAACAAAGACATCTTCCCTCATAATCATAATTCAATTGTCACACTCAGGATATCAATATATGAATATTATCTAATTACAGTCCTAGATCCCTAGTTGTCCCAATAATGTCCTTTATAGTTTTTTGGTTCTTTTGGGTCTAGAGTTCAGTCAAAAGTTACACATTGCAATTAGTTGTCATATCTCTTTAGTCTCCTTTAATCTGGAAAAGCTCATCCATTTTTTTCGTTTTGTTTTTCACATCAGATGAAATTATTGTTTCAAAAATGTCCCTCGATTTGGATTTGCTTTCTTTTTCCTAATTATTAGACTTAGGCTGAACAGTAATCAAGATAATGTGTGTCCATCTGATCCATTATTGGTGAAGGTTCGTTTCCCCTTAATTAATGTGGTATCCACCAGATTTCTCTGACACTTTTTTCCTCTTTTATTAATAGATAATCTGAGGATAATAACTTTGAAACTCACCATTTATTCTTTTTCATAAGACTTTTTAACAAGCCTGTCTACCACAATTAGTTCAACAATCATAGATCTCTGTGTAATTATGATTTTATTAGAAATCCTTAAATTTTGTATTTGATTGTAATATTTCCCTCTTAAAACTTCCTCTGTATCTTGAACATAGCCTCAAAGTCTAATAAAGCTATCCATCTTTAATAATAATATTTCCATATAACTAAGACTTAAAATATAGATATATACTTTTATCTCCTAAATAATTTCAGATTTCCAAAAACTAGCATTTGGCAGGAAATGTTCTCTAATTTATAATTCTCTAAAACATCTTAATTTGTTAAATGTGATAAGCAATTGTCTGTTAACACATTTATCTTTGTGTTCTTAGTCTTCTCATACATAGGTTGTTTTGTTCTGCTTTATAAATCCTATAGGTGCTGAAAATTTTATAGGATGAATGATTCTTTTTTTAATAAATGAACAGATAATGCATTCTAAGCTATCTTTTAAGCATTGCTGAAATTCAATTGTTGTTACAGAATGCACTTTCATACAGATTTTAAATACACTAGGGGACATAATGTGACAAATGCAATATCTGGCATTGACTTTGAATGCACCTTGCCCTATCCCTTTTTCAATTGTAGATATTTGACGAATCTTACACATTCAGATAAGGTTTTCTATTTGGCTATAATGGGTATGTTTATCATAAAAGACTGCAGATTTCTCTCTTATTTCGTTTACCTCTACCTCGCCATGTCTTATACAGTGCCAGGTACCCTGAGATACCTCACTTATCAATGAAGTTCTATTATTTCAAGGGTATTGGAATTTATTTTCCTCCATGATGTTTTAGTTTACAGAGCACCTGATTCTCCCTGTATGTCCTTCTCCATTTGGTTGAGTTTCCCTCACTGCTACTTTGGCTTAGTGAAGGACTGGCTGGCACACGGGATACGCATTAACTCAGCCATCAGCAGCCTTTACCGAGCAGGAGGGGCAGGCTGCCTCCCACCACCTTGTTAGAGACTCAGGAGGCACCGCTCCGGGGTGATTAGCATCATCCACTGGCCTCAAACTACCGCTGCTGCGGTTCCAGTTGCAGTGGATTCTGAAGAAACATCTCTAAATAAGCCACTCTGGGACTCTCCTGGTTACTTCTCTTCCTGGCAGTTTCAGGTAATCGGCAAGCTATAAAATGTGTCTTCTTTACCAGAAACTTCAGTGCTGAGGGGAGTGAAGCAGCTGAGGAAACCTTGGACTGCGTGTTTTCTGCCAAAACCCCTTAGCATTTTGCTGCCCCGCTTAAGTGACAGTTGTAGATGAAGTTCAATATGAGAAATATTCATTAATCACGATCTGTAAGCAAAGCACAGCGTTCGGTGCTGTTGGAAATAATAAAATAAGTGCAGTGCCTCCCTTCAAACGGTTTACAAGCCAGTAAGGAAATAGGATAATTTTAAAAAATAGCACTATTACATCTCAGATTGTGGTAAATGCTATAAAGAAAAAAGAAAGCATAAAAAGCTGTGAACTTTTGAAAAAGAGAAAATTACTTATGAAACTGTGAGCCGGAAACTCCCCCTCCAGGTGTTCTGAGGATACGGGATTTCCTGAGGACGCAGATGATACGACAGGAAGGGTCCCAGTATTGAATGCACTGGGAGAATTAGGGCTTTCAAGTAGCAGAAAATACATCACAGCCCCTCACCACATTGGGCAGATTTATTTTTTTAACTTTCCAAGTCAAAATCACAAGATTTGAATACACTCATTGATTCCTTTCATCATTCCGTATCTTTTATTAAACAGCAGCAAGAAGCCAGGCGAGGACCAGGCGGTGTAATGGTTAACAAGACAGTCCAGTTGGGTGTGGCAGACAAGGAATGCAGCAATTTCATCGCAGCTGTCTGTGCGGTGCAGGTGACATGTGAGTTCACAGGAGGAACACCTCACCCATTCTGGGGGTTTCAAAGAGAGAGTGCCAGAAAGAAACACATCTGGCCATAAAGCAAACAGAACAGTGTTTCAGGCCAGAGAACCACATAAGCCAAAGCTCCAACTGCACTCACATAGCACAAGACCCTCCAACACACAGATGTCTGCCTTTAAGGAGAACTTTATCCTCTGCTGGGCACAATAATATCAATAATCTCCACTTCCCATCCCAGTATTATTAGTGCATAAGAGTACAGCATGCTGCTCAATTTAGAAGGCAGTTATTTACTACAATCTACAGATATTAAATACTTGTCCAAATTAAATCGGCCCCTAGCTGAGTATGTGCACTCTGATGGCCAGCTGGCTAAACTATTGTGGATTTTATTTTAAATAAGGAAAGAACAGAACTATTTATGATCATTAGAATTTGTATGGCATTTGTTTGGGAATGAATTATGGATTATTGGGAGGAGAGAAAGATCAGAGAGGTTTGAACACTTAATAAATACTGTGGTGATGACCCACTTTTGAGTCTGATTTGGGAACTGCAAAGACAGTCCCAGCTCTGCTCAAGATGCAGCTGAAGCTCATTTTGGATGAGCAGTGAAGTGAGGGAGGTTGAACATTCTCAATGCAGCAGCTAAGCGATCTTGGCAGCACCAGAGAGAACCAAAGAGATTTGTTCTAGTTAAAGAAATGAATATTTGGAAATACTTCTGTGGCTCTCAGGACTGTTTTTCTTATTTGCTAATGTGACTAAAAAATAAATTCATCACCTTTGCTGAAGTCTCTACACAACATACAATTCGAAAAGGCTATGTAGATTTCATAGCAGCATCTGTGATGCCTGGGTGTCTGTGAGCACCTGTACATTCATCTGAATTGTTCCCTTGCCCAAACTCATCTGTGAAATGAGGAGTATGAAACCAGATTCTTCTCTCTGAGATCTTGTTGTATCAGCTCTTTTCTCTGTCGTGCATCGTAGATCTCTTCCACTCTCCTGGTTTCTTCCCAGCATATATATGTTCCGATATCTTTCACGTCTTTAAAACATAAAGGGTACATTCTTTAGCCATGCTTCTCCTGGCTTCTCTTTTGTTCCTCTTCTTCTATTCCTAGCCATGATCCTTGACACACACTCTGCACTTACCATCTAAACTTCTTTACCTCACATTGGTTCTCCAATTCCCTCCTCAATGCAAAAACCAATGGACTCTTCTTGATGCCCTATTGTTGACCTCTCAGGGACATCTGCCTGGTGACCACACATTTCTTCTTAAATCTCCTTCTTTCACCTCTAAAATGTCATCCCCATTTTAAGCTCTTTCTGAAATCTCTATTTCTTCTCTTTTTTGCTGGCTCCCTTTGCCCCCCTCTAAAATCCTTTAAATATTGCTGCCATTGACCTTTTCCTATCAGTTTTTACAGAGCTTCAAATATCTCTTTTCACCTGGTAAATCTCAAATCTATGTTATCAAGATGGGACCATCTCCTGAGTGTCATACCTGTAATGCCACTTGCCTTTGTAACAACTCCACCTGAATGTCACACAAGCACTTCAAACTCAATGTGGCCGAAACCAAAGCCATCATCTTTCAATCCTGACTTTCTCCACTACCTACAATTGATCAGGCTAGACTTTGAGGAATATTTCTTGTCTATCACTGACCTTTACTGCATGCATTTTTAACTTATCTATTCAGCTTATCTGTAAGTCTTTTGAGGGAAAGAGCTCTGCCTTATTCATTTGGGTATCCTCGGCACCTAGCAAGTGCCATCATTATTTGGGAAGTAAATAAATGAATGGATGCAGTAAGGTGAGATGAGGTTTTCTGCACAGCTGTATTTTTTTGCATTAAAAGGAAGCATATCAGATCAGAGTCCCAAAACATGGTTGAAGGTGCTCTTGCCATAGCTGCTCAGTGAGGGATCTCTTCTATTTTTCCTGGCAGCTATCAAAACACTTCCACACTGCCACAGTTCCCTCTCGCCCAGGCAGGCACAATGATGTAATCTCAGGAGAACATACAAGGAACGAGAAGTGCCCATGAGAGTACAGCTATCAGGAATGAGTATGTTTAAAGAGGAAACACAATGAGGTACGCCAGGGAGAAGGACTAAGTCTTTCTCCTACTTTAATATTAAACATTCAGCAGACTGAAAGCATTCAGTCTACAGTAATGAATAACAGCCCTGAAAAATGTGAGAAGATCTTAGTATTAAGCCTTAAAAATCGTAAAAGCCTCAAAGGAAAAAAATTAGTTGAAAATATAAAATTGCTATCAGGTAGTATCAGGATTTCCAGCTTTTAAAAATATATATATGATAGTTCCAAGGACTCTGTGAAGTTTCCAGCCCATATTAACTAAACAAGTATGCAGAAGATTCCGTGAAGACACAGAGGAGGGGCCCCTTACCTGGTCTAAGGGAGACAAGAGAGTCCTTCCTGAAAATGTGAAACCACAGCCAAGGTTTGAAGGTTAAGTTTCGAACTGTATGTTGTAAGCAGAAGAAAGAGCTTGTGCTAAGCCACAAGGGGATAAATATGAGACATATGAGAAACTACAAGAAGTCTGGCAGGATTTAACATGGTGTGGGTGTATGGGAGGTGAGAAATGGGTGTTGAAATGTAGCAAGGGACAAAGCATGAAGTGCCTTTTATGTCATCCTTCATAGCTTGACATACATGGGGAGCCATGGAAGGATTAGATAGATAAGAGCCATTATCAGATTATATTTTAGGAAAATAATTCTGGAGCCAGCATATGTGATGAATTTAAGAGGAATGTGACTAGAGCCAGGAAGACAAGTTAGAAGACCATTGCAATTACCAGACAAGAAATCAAGTCAGGGGAAGAAGGCAAGAGGACTGATTTAACAGATAGCTAGGAAGTCAAACCACTAGAACCTGGTGCATTATGAAACAAAGAAGAGAAGTCTAGAATGATTCCCAGGATTCTAGTTTCATTCAGTCTTTCAGGATGTATATATTCCCAGGGAGGGACCATAGGAGAATAAGGCGGCTTGGTGGTGATATGCACACTTTTGTACATGTTGGGATAGAGGGGCCCATGGGTGTCCAAACAGACAGATTGGGCTGTGACATTATCATTATTGTCTACACTGGCTGGAGGAAGAGATTTGAAAGACAATACAGGAAATAAAGTTGTGAGGCTGCTAAGATTTCCCAGGGAGAGTGCAAAGAATGAAAAGAGTGTAGGTGAAGAGCAGGGAAAGCTGCCATTTACAAGAGAAATGGAGGAAAAATGTCCAGTAATGGAGTACCAGGAGGAGAATGAGAGAAAATGGGAAATCATAGAAATCATGAGAGTTTCAAGGAAAAGGAATTCAACAATACTAGATGAAGCAGAGAACTGAAGTAAAGTAATGACAGAAAAGTACCTATTGGATTGAGCATTTATGAGACCATCAGTGACCTGTCAAGAGCATTTCCAGTGGATGAGAGGGATAGAGGCCACATTAGAAGGAGTGAATTGTGTGTGAGCAATTGAGAAGAGTGTATAGATTACACTTTCAAGTCGCTTGATTATGAAGGGCCAGAGAGAGAGAGGGTAGCAATAAGAGCACCAAACTGGGTTGGGAAAAATTGTTTGTTATTTTGTAAAGAAAATAGAGACATAAACACATTTATTGGCTGAGAGGACTGAGCCAAGGGAGAGGAAAAGAAAGTAAAAGAGGGCCGGGCGCGGTGGCTCACGCCTGTAATCCCAGCACTCTGGGAGGCCGAGGCGGGTGGATCGCTCGAGGTCAGGAGTTCGAGACCAGCCTGAGCAAGAGTGAGACCCCGTCTCTACTAAAAATAGAAAGAAATTATATGGACAACTAAAATATATATATACAAAAAATTAGCCGGGCATGGTGGCGCATGCCTGTAGTCCCAGCTACTCGGGAGGCTGAGGCAGTAGGATCGCTTAAGCCCAGGAGTTTGAGGTTGCTGTGAGCTAGGCTGACGCCACGGCACTCACTCTAGCCCGGGCAACAGAGTGAGACTCTGTCTCAAAAAAAAAAAAAAAAAAAAAAAAGAAAGTAAAAGAGAAGCAAAAAGGACCTGGAGGAGACAAGGAGAGATGAGACATATATTGTGTGAAGGATTAACCTTGGATTCAAAATAGCTATCTTGTCCCCCAGGTTAGGTAGAAGAATCCAGGAATGGGTGAGGAAGCAGATAAAGTAGATGGAGTTTCAAAGAGTTCAGGGAATAACTTATCTGATGATGAAGTCATCTTCTCAAAGTGGGATAAGACCAAAGGGCACCAGAGTGACCTTACCTTCCAGCATCACCTTCTCCCTTCTTCCCCTACATTCTTAACCTCAGCCATCACCAGACTAAACATGCTTCAGTTTTGTCAACATTCCAACCCATGTGGATGGTCAAATGTCAGCTTATCTGAAACACGACAAATAAACACAAAATAATCCCTGAGGCTGTCAGAAGCTCATATTAGTTTCTTTGATATGTACCATTTGATAGACTAAATAAATAGATAAATATTTACGTATAAAAGACACAGGGACATAAATGTTAGTAATATTTGTATTTATGCATAATAGTTTTATTTTAAAACAATGGAAGTGATCAGATTCAATTTCAATTTAAGTTAGTGTTGTTTTGAAGATATAATAATTAATGGGTAGTCTATCAGTTGCTCCTAATGAAATGCTTTATACCTTGTATGAATCAAAATGTGTGCTACCTAACTTTTAAAATATATTTTTAACAATGATCTGAAGCAAATTGTCTAAAGAGTTGGATTTTATTTTTGGATTTTATTTTTGGGGTTTTCTTTCAAAGTGCCTGCATGTGTTGTTCCAAAATGAACAATCTCATGGTTGGCCTCCAACTGGCTGGAAATTCATGTGGTACTTATGAAGATTTGAAACCAAGTCTAGTTAATCATTTAATATTTTTATAAACATCTTAATTGCAACATTGAGAGAATAAATGAGACCAGGCTAGCCAGATTGCTAACATCCCAGAAGATAGAACTAAAATCATAAGTGACCAAGATCAATTACAGAAACAACCCACCCAAATCACAGGGAAATTCAAGAGAAACAAAGATACATGAAAATTATACATTCTTACCTGTTGTACTGCACCTCTTCTTTGTAAAAAAAATTTGTAACTAGAAAGATAATCACCATTTTTATGACTTAAAATTGCTTGTGAATTTATTTGCTGTTGTTGTTCAGAGTTACAGTGGATGACGGTACACTTCTACAAAAGGCAAAAATAAAATATTCTGGTCAAAAATTTGAAAAGGCACTCATTTACAACAAAGTATATCAGTGGTGAGATAGTTAAATGTGATTAAGTTTGGCAAAGAGTGACAAAAATAAAAAACAAAATAATAGTGGCCCAAACAGTGTAGTTTATTTCTCAAACAAAATCCAGAGATGAGTTGTCCAATACCAGTATAGCAACTCCATAATAATCAGACACCCAGGCTTCTTCCTGTTGCTCTATCACCTTCAACATGTGACTTCTACCTTACAGTCCCAGATGGCTGCTCAACCTCCACCTGTCAGGTCTACGTTCCAGCCAGAGAAAGAAAGAAGCAGAGGGCATCTTTGGCTGGGCGCGGTGGCTCACACCTGTAATCCTAGCACCCTGGGAGGCCGAGGTGGGCGGATCATTTGAGCTCAGGAGTTGGAGATCAGCCTGAGCAAGAAGAGCAAGATCCTGTCTCTACTGAAAAATAGAAAGAAATTAACTGGACAACTAAAAATATATAGAAAAAATTAGCCGGGCATGGTGGCACATGCCTGTAGTCCCAGCTACTGGGAAGGCTGAGGCAGGAGGATCACTTGAGAACGGGAGTTTGAGGTTGCTGTGATCTAGACTGATACCACGGCACTCTGGCCTGGGCAACAGAATGAGACTCTGTCAAAAAAAAAAAAAAAAAAGAAGGGCATCTTTTACATTTTTTTGTGTATTTTTTATCATTATACTCATAACAAGATTTATCATTTTAAGTATTTTAAGTGCACAGTTCAGTGGCATTAAATACACTTACATTGTTCTGCAACCATCATCACTATTCACTGCCAGAAATTTTTCATCTTCCCAAACTGAAACTCTATACCCATTAAGTGCTGACTCCAAATTTTTCTCTTGCCCAACCCTCATAACCTCTAGTTCACTTTCTGCCTGTATGGATACGACTATTCTAGGAACTTCATTTAAGTAGAGCTGTATAACATTTGTCCTTTGTGACTGGCTTATTTCACTTAGCATAATGTCTTTAAGATTCATCCATGTTGCAGCATGTATTAGAATTTCCTTCATCTTTAAGGCTGAATAATATACCATTTTTATGTATATGCCACATTTTGTGCATCCATTCATCTGTCAACAGACTCTTGAGTTTCTTCTACCTCTTGGCTATTGCAAATTGTGCTGCTATGAACATGAGTATACAAATATCTGTTTGAGTCTCTGCTTTCTGTTCTCTGGGGTATATACACAGAAGTGGAATTGCTGGATCATATGGTAATTCTATTTTTAATTTGTTGAGGAACCGCCACACCATTTCCACAGGGGCTGCACCATTTTACATTCCCATCAGCATTTACACAAAGGGTTCCAGTTTCTTAATATCCTCACTAACACTTGTGATTTTCTGTCTTTTTGATAATAACCTTCAAAATGGGTGTAAAGTGGTATCTCATTGTGGTTTTGATTTGCATTTCCCTAATGATGAGTGATATAGAGCATCTTTTTATGTGCTTGTTGCTCAGTTATATATCTGCTTTGGAGAAATGTTTATTTAAGTCCTTTGCCCATTTTTTAAAGATCAGGTTGTTTGTGGTTGTTGAGTTGTAGGAGTTCTTCATATATTCTGGACTTTAATCGCCCTCTCTTTTAAAGGTTGCTTTCTGGAAATTATATGTGACACTTTTGTTTATAATATTTGGTCCACAAGTAGCTGCAAGGGAGAGCTGATAAGTAGAGTTTATTCCAGAAGCTCATGTACCTAGCTAAAAAATCAAGGTTCTGTCACTCTGGAACAAGGTGAAAACAGATCTTGGCGAATGAATAGTCTCTGCTCAAAAACTTAAATTCCAGGGCTTATTTTTCACCTAGGGGCTTTGTCTGTACTTAGAACTATTTGCTAAAAAGAGGGAGGAGTGTATTGCTTATAACCAATGTTCCATAGTTTTGGAGATTAGCATGTTTTTCTTCTGAATTGTACCCTTTCATTTAAAAAATTTAAAGCATAATCATATACATATGCATATTATTCTTATATTTTTAAAACATTTTATAGTTATATAAATAAATAAGACAACTGATTTAGATAGATCTTGTATTATTACCCATTTATTATTCTTCCCAGGCTAACATATAACTGATTTTACTTTAGGCTTTAATTGAACTTTCTTTCAATTTCCATCTAAATCCTTAAATGTCCAGAACTTGTTTTGATGGTATCACACCTCAAAAGAATTTAGCAGTTTTGGCAAAAGTGTGTTTTTTTCTCACATGTCCCTTATGTCCCTTAATTCCAATGACAAGATAGTTGCACTGCTCAGCTATTTGGGTCAATGATTACCATGTTTAAAAATAATGCCACAAAATGCATATTTTGGAATATAAGAACTGATCAGAGTTCAGGAGGACAAAAAAGAGGTCCTTAAATTAAGACTTTAGCAACATTAATAATAATAATGATTGCTTATACAGATTTAAATTTTTCAAACTTAAATTTATTTTACTTTTTATGATCTCTCACTTCTCAATGAAGGAGTAATGCTAAAGGAGCAGGAATCACCACTGACAAGAAATCCACTGTTTATTCAGACATGTTCAAGACAGCTTTGGAGGCCCAGGTCCCTTCTGAGAAAGAACTCGTCCTAGGGCAGGAGAAATCAGGCTCCAAAGGGAAGAGTGATTTTTATTGGAACTTCTGTCTGTTTTTCGTTTTAGTTCTCATGGAGTAAATGTCTGAACTCTAGGAACATGACACGCCACCAAACTGTTAAAAAACCTAATGATCATACATTCATATAAAGTATTGGGTCAGAGTGGCTTCACTGTCCACCTGCATCAGAACCTGGGAAAAAGCTTTGTCTTGGAATCCACTGAGGCAGAGATGAAACTCAGCGGCAGAGCAGCCAGCTAGACCAGCCCACAGTTGTGACAAAGAAGACGTAAGAAAGAAAATCACAGGACGGGAGAAAAATTCTGAGAGTCCGAGCCGGCTAAGGGCTAGTTCATCAGCACTCTTAAGATACCTACTAAAAACACCCGGAAGGAGAAGGGGAAACTGTGATGGGGCTCCAATCCCTAGAATCACAGATGAGCCGAGCCAGAGACATGCCCTGATGTCACCCTCGTTGTCGCAGAGAGACAACTCACACTGCTGTGATCCAGGGAGTCGGGGGTCTCATGAGCATGTGATCCCTGCCGGGGGAAAGGAGAGGAGAAATGAGCAATTTGCATTCAAAGATATTTTAAAACAAAGAAATTAGTTTCACATATTTTCAGATATTCAAACCACTTTTTAAAATGTTTACCACGTGGATCTATAACTTGAGAATTTTACTCCTTTCCCAAATCTGCGATGTCTGGCTAGAGAGGAACATCTGAGCCATTTTCCACCTCGCTGACCTTGGAGGTTTAGGTCAGTTAGCAGCAACAGCAAAATATTTTGTATAAAATTAAACCAGCCAAAATACATAAGCCATCTTGAAATAGAAAACCTGGTGGCAAAGTACCCTCAATTTGTTTGGCACCACGGAGCCAGACACAGCATCTGTACAGTCTGTTCGTACACCCTTTTCCTAGATGGCTTGTGAAGCCAACACTCACACTCACACGAGAGCCGTAGGGGAAGCCAGATTTCACACTCCACCCTTCGAATGTCTAACATAAGGAAGAAAATCTGAAGTCATGTCATCTTTAAGAGACTTCAAGGAGAGAGATGGGATAACAGCCAAGGGCCTCTGCCTGGCATCTCGTGTGTACATGAAAGAAAATGCCCACCGTCCTTAAGTTTTTCAGCCCTTTCCATGGTGTGTTTAAAGTTGACAAAAAAGAGGAAAGACAATCCTCTGGTTCTGTGGATAAACAAAGAACGGAGACTTACCATGCTTCATAAATACTTTTTAAAAGGAGAACACACTGTCTCCGAGGAAAAGAATCTTGCATAAAGAGATCATGGTACCATGATGCTGCTCTATGTCTGTCCCGGGAGACCATAGAACTCGGAATGCCAGCAGCAGGAACCACTGACCACAGTCCTCTGTTGGGTTCATGACCAACCTGCTCTTCAACTTCACCCAGCGACAGCACTCATGTTCTTAATAAAACACTTTGAAATCCTGGGATGAGAAACACAAAGCATTATTACTGCTAAATCCATAAAGCATTCAGTGCTTTAGAAGAGTTTTCATAGACCTCCCCACACACCTTGTTTAAAACAAGGACATAAAAGCATCTGGATGCAGAGAACAATGACCTTTCCTCTAAACAGTTTTTTAGCATTAACACAGACCTTGCCCGCAGTTACCTCAATGCAGCGTCTTCTCCCTTTGAGTGCTCACGTGAGCCCCACGCAAGGTTGAACACACCCCATCCCAGGAGGCATTAGCTCTTGACTCCTTTTCAACAGCAACACTTTAGAAATGACTGATGTGGACACTCTGAGGTTTTTAATGCACCAGTTACAATCAACACAATAGATGCTGTTTAAGGAGCTGTCTTTCATATTTGCTGTGCAAATCGTTTCTGTAAATGTGTGGGTTTATCGATCTGAATAAACCATCCTTTGATGTAAAGACAGTAAGATCTTTGTTTGTCATCCAATATTTCAATACCAATAAGACCACACTTTGGAGAATTTGTCCCCTTGTAGGCTTGATGCTTTCCATTTTGTTTGTTCGTTGTTTTCTGTTTTGTTTTGTTTTAGTTCTGAGTCTAGGAATGTTAAATGAAGATTTATTGTATTCCTAGATCCAAGGATTTACTATATATTCAGTGTTAAGACACAACACTAACTATGTATTAGAAGCAGAAATTAAGAAAAGATTCATCTTTCTTTTCATCAACTAAAGAAAGGTCTGTTTGAAGTTGGTTGAAATTAAACACTACACTTTTCACTAGGCCATAATAATTATGGGAATATACACGAAAGGGACCACTGCTTTACAGCATCGTGGAATTTAAGGAATGTTTAATAAATATTTTCTGAATGATTTTATTTTGTCACATTCTGTTGAAATAAAATAAGCACCACATGTACTCACCAGCAAACTGGTTTCCCTGATCATCACCTAAGTGCCCATTTGGGAATAACACCAATTGGGTATCGGACAGAGGTGGAGGATGGGGGGAAGGGATGGGTGTATACCTACTTGATGAGTGTGATGTGCACTGCCTGGGGAATGGACACGCTTGAAGTTCTGACTGGGGGGGATGGGGTGGGGGGAGGGGATGGGTGCATACCTACATGATGAGTGCGATGTGCACTGTCTAGGGAATGGACACGCTTGAAGCTCAGACTCAGGGGGATGGGGGAGCATGGGCAATATATATAACCTGAACTTTTGTACCCCCATAATGAGCTGAAATTAAAAAAAAAAAAATAGAAATCCCAAATTCAAGGATATTCTTTTCCACTATGAAAAATGGCACGTGTAGGGAAACCTCTTCAGGTACCTCTGCCTTATCAAGGCAAATCAGAAACATCTAGCATGAAATAAAACATCTTCTCATTTACCCATTCCATATCTTGGTATTCACACCCAGTACTGGCAGAAAAATAAATTAGAAGAAATCCACTTCCTTTCCTGCCCCCCTCTGATTTATTTTAGATTCTTTTTTTATGGCTGCTTTAAAGAAACAAACAAACAAAAAACCTGGTAGCCCACCATCAACAAAAACACCCATTTAATTAGGAAACTTAATATACTTTAGTTTCCTTAAATATTAATATCATGTATTTATAGATTCCTGGTTGACATTTTTAGGGGTGGTCTAGGTGGCTGGGCAGGAAAAGATTGGTGTTTAAAAGTCAGGCAAGTAATAGCAATGGGTTTTTCAGCAATTCTGCATAATTATCGTCATGTTTATTAGCATTTTATTGTATTGTATGCTCTATAAGTAAAATATAATTTAATACAAATAAACCCTGAAATATACTAAAATAGTTCAGTATGATTTGCAGTTACTGGCTACATGATATTATATTCCTTATATATGAATGTTATCATTTTAAATATTGATTTTAATGAGAAGCTTATATGACAAAGGTGGTGAATTTCCTGGTTACATAAAAGGTACATGATGAAATGGAAATTTATGGTTCTCTGAATATAATATGAAAGGAGTTAACCTACTGACAAATGTTTTCCTAAAATGAAGAGGGGCTGGGTTCATTATTGCTTATGAATATCAGTTAATCCATTAATCAGAAGAGGGAGGGATACATATGACTACTTGATTTCTGAAATAAGTTTTTAATGATAACTCCCCAAAAATTTAAGTGTCACAAATGACATAAGACTGAATTGATTTTTTTTATTTTTAAGCATAATATTCTTTGCCTGGTATACTAAATTTCAGTTATGTTTACATTTTTTGGTTTAGGAATACTTAGTATACTTTATATTATATCCATAAACTTTAATACCACGTTAATAGTGTTAAAAGTTTAACTATGTGTAGATAAGAGACAAGAAAAACCAGAAATCTATTTTATTAGTTCTTTATTGGAATCACCTAACAGCAAAAATTAAAATAACCATACATAGATGTGAACACCCAGACTGTAAAATAATTTCTTAAAGTCTTTTAAAGTCCTATGCAATTTCCAACTTTTTGATACATCAGAAAGAACATATGCAAATGTATCCAATTTGGCATTTGTGAGAGAAAATCCCTTAGATACAGAATTTCATTGGCTGCTTAGATAGGAAAGTCACTTTGGTTTTATTTAAAAATTAACACATCCTCTCACTGACATTTAAGACCAGTAATTGGCTGTGAAGTGCTCAGTGATGCTTTTAGATGAACTCTGGTGTATATATATATTTTTATATATAATATTATATATTTTTATATATAATATATATTTTTGTATATAATACATACATGTGACATATATATACCATATATACATTTACAATGTCATTATTAAGCCAAACCTGTGGTTCTCTGTTCTATCATCGTGTTGCTGCATACCTTTCCTCCCCTTGGTTTTATATTGTATGTAATAATTGACTATTGAAAATGACTGCCTTTTTTCTTTCTTAAAGACTTTTGAAGACAGCAAAATTTTAATCAAACACCTTTCCAAATCCCCAAACATTGGTAGTTGGACATCAAAATGAAAAGGATATAAGGTCCCAAGAATTTCTTTCAAACCAATCTCATTATCTTTTCATTACTGTATATAAATCTATTATATTCCTATAGCATCTGTGTGATACATTCAATCAAATTTTAATTATAAGTTATACATATTGAAATAATGAAGAAAAAGGCAAGAGAAATGGTGGAGGTTGAGGGGGCAAAAAACAAAATACCAAAACAACTCAAAAACTATAACCTCTATGTACAATGTTTTCTTTCTATTTTATTAATGACATAAATTTAGATTTTGGAATAAAGAGCACAGATCTAGAAAAAAGCAAAAAAAGAAGTAAGCAAGGAATGGAGAACATATTGTATTGTCTTTTTTTCTCTTTTATCTTCAAAATTTACCCCTACTATTTATTGTTTTTTGTCTCCAAAATATTTACAAAGAACATAGGAAACAAACCCAGTAATTATAATCTGTCATTGAGCCTTTTGACTTCTAACCCAGAAGCATGCCCCTGTTAAAGAAAGATCAGTTTTAGTTCTAGGGTATTTATGTAATAAACATTTCTGAGCACCCACTACGTTTTCTTAAATGTTCCCCTTTCACATAACACTTACCATATTCCCCAAACACATGTGACAGTGCTACCCTAAAATAACATCATGAGAAACAAGTAATATTGGGAAATATTGAAAGTTGTTCCATTAAATGGGGAGAGTTGACCACTTTTCACATTTTTAAGATGTTTTTATTGGATACAAAAATGAATGATATTGTAATATTTGATTACCATATTTGTAATTCTCTCTGAACACAGAAAATTACATGTATTGAAAATCATTCAGTTTATATTAATATAAAGGTTCAAGAATCCAAGAAAATTACATGTACACACACACACAGGAAAAACTACTTGAAAGGCTCTTGTTCAATATAATGCATTATGTGTTGAATACACATTTAGAGATAAACACAAAATCTGATTATTCTTAATGCCTACTTTTCAGTAAAGAGTACTTTTAAAACTTGTAATTCAATGAAGGCTGAACTCAGGAATCACATTCATTTGAAAATTTCTTTAATGGAGCTATGATAACCCTATTCTTCCACACCATTGCCCTATAAAATAGTGCTTCTGATTCTCACATAATGGTGGTCTCCTTTTTTTAAAGAGGAAGGAGGGAAACTAATGAGAACCCTTCAGTTTTTCTGACTAAAGTACAACACTGGAAGGAATGCTCTGGAGAACATGAAAATGATTGGGTCTATTGACATTACATTATTAGCTGCCAGTCTTTAAAATCAAAAAAAATATTTAAGCTCTAAGATTTTACCTAGGTAAAACAGTGTGGTTTTCAAAGAACTTATATTGCTTTGAAGAATGCTTATGACCCATGTTCTGGAAGCATGGCACAACAAAACCATATAAGTAAATCATTCATTTTTATTATGCTTCCAATATTTAAAAGTACCTAAACAATGAATAAACATTATCATCCTACTTTCATCCAATGAAGGCAATCACTCATTCAGCAAATAAACAAATTGCACAAATGTTGTTTTAGATATTATTATAATTTGGGGAAAAGTATTATGGCATTATAGATCAATAGGGCTGAAATATTCATATCTATTTTATCCTGGATTTGCATTGCTATAAAATGATTTGAAATTCCCTAAAATATTACTACCTAGAAAAATTAGAAACAAATGAAATTTAGGGCATTGTTAAGCAAATTATTGCACATGCATAAATAAAATATTATGCCATTACAATCATGTTTTTAAAGTTTTCTTTCAAGTTTTATTGAATATATATGTAAGAAATTCACATCTGGGTGAATTTTTACAAATTGAACATGTATATACCCACGCATACATGATCAAGAAAAAACATGACCTTCATTTTAATATATGAAAAGTTTGAAAACATAGGTCCTGTAAGTGCCATCGTCAGACTAACAGCATCAAACTTAGAGGGGAACTTGTTAGATTCTCTAACTTGCAAATTCTCTGACTCTACTGCAAACCTACCAGATCAGAAGACCTGGAAATGAGGCCCAGAAATCTGTGTTTTAACAAAGCCTGGAGGTGACTCTGAGGCACAATAAAATTTAAGAACCACTATCCTAGGAAAACACATTTTATTATAGAACAAAAATAGTGTTTAAATGTATTATTTATGTGATATAAAATGGGCATTAAAACAAAAAAATGGAAGTAAATGTGACAAATAATGACAGTAGTTATCACTGGATAGTAAAATAATAAGTGATTTTTATTTTCTTCTTGATATGTTTTCTATTATCCAGGTTTTCTGAAATGATTATACTTTGGGTATATCGTTGGACACATTTATTCTGGTCTTGCAGAGTATGTTATCATCAGTTAGACCAGAATAGCTCCTGAGGCTGCACTGTGCAGTCTGCCTGCCTGCATGAACTTGGAGGCCCTGATTTGAACTCTTAAGTGGCTTATCATTACAGCTTGCATCCTGCATACCGACATCCACATTTGGAATATATGAAACAGGAAAACCCTACCCTATTATTCAGTCTTTAAATGTTTGAGAGAATAAAGGTAAACTGCTACCAACTGAACACATTGATAGTTGCTCAGAACAGATGGAAATAAATATTGCCTTGCATGAACACAGGAGGCAATCTTGAAATTGGAAGGCAAGTCAAATTCTCAACCACATCAAATTTACGAAGCCCTTTTATTTTAAGGAACGTGACCTTTCTAAAAAGATGGTTTTTTTTTTTTAAATTCCGTTTCTCCCCAAAAGGCTAAAATGCATAATTCTTTATCATAGCAAAATGGATTTCGATGAGGATAGGTTAAAAGAGCAATGTAAGAACTGCAAAATGTGGGGAACCTAACTCCAGTGGTGATGCAGTAATTATAATAAGTAACTGCTATCAGTGCCCAGCCGGTATTCTCAGCCTTGCCACTTCAGAAGGGAGGACTTCCGTGTGCCGGTATTGGCCTCTCTGTGCCTGCAGCCTTTTCCTGAAAGTTGCCCTATTTCTAGGGCTCACAGATCAGAGGTGTCAAGGATTTAATATTCCCCAGGAGCAGCCCTGCACCAATGACAGACAGAGTGGGTGTGTAAACACCTCAACCTCTTCGACACTCCAGTGGGTCATTCTGATGCACAGATCTCAAGAATTCCCGTAGTTTCCCTGTGGGATTCAGCTTCAGGCTCACACTGTGTCAACAGATCTACTGTATGGGATGCGTCTCTTTCCTATATCACTTTCCTATTTCCTTGCTCCTGTTCCTGTACCTCCCAAATAGATGACTTGCACTCGAATCCTTGTATCAGTGTCTATTTCATGGGCAACCCACACACACACTAGGAGAATGTTCATCTGCTGAATAATGTAGAAGACAGGATAGGTATTATTTACAATAAGCTTATTAAAATGCATTTTTGTCAGCCTTGAGGTTACATTCATTGGTAGAATTATAATTACCAACCTAAATTAACCTTGTTAATTACACATTGTTTCTTAAAGGTGGGAGCAGTCCTCAGTTTTCCTATGAAGATTTGAACCATTACTCATAAAACAAAAGACGTATATCCAGCGACGGTAGTTCAATTTCTTCAAACAATCAGTATGACATAATTGTTATCATAACAATTGTAATAATAATGGACATGGCTATAGAACTAGACCAAATCCCTGTTTGCCAGATATTAACTGTTTGGTGACAGGTTGGGATTAGTTTCTGGGGTCTTGGGGAAAGTCTGGAACAAATTGAGGGGTGTTTAGGAGGCTCAGATTAGCAGATATTTAACAGCCAATTTAGAAGAATTTAAATATTTTAATAACCAGTGAGGCTCTATGGGTGTATGCCAGCTAAATATCTAAAGAGAGATCTTGAATACTACATACACGAATGTCTTTTTGTAATACAAACAATCTAGCATTATTTCCAATGGGATCAACATAGTTAACACATAAAATTACTGCCAAGAGGTGTTCTTTTCTTGGGAATAAAGTTTTCAGAAGGAACATGAAGAATGTGGATAATTTAAAAGCGTAATACAGAAATGCTTGCAATCCGGCAAAATGACTGTCAACAAAGGCTAAGTCTTCCTGGTGATAGGAGTGAAACTCCTTAACATAAATGAATATAACATGCCCATCAAACACACAATATCCTCCTGATTGGAACACCTCCTTATTTGTATTATGCTGTAAACACGCAAGGAATTCACTCTGAGTTGAGTGCTAAATAAAAAGGTGAACAAAAATACATAGTTGCTAAAACAGTTTATAATCCCCAAGTACTACAAGGGAATTTAGAAACCAGTAGTCAGTCAAGGCTGAAATACAAGGTAAGTGGCCAATGTTATAAAAATAATTTGCTACAAACTTGGGCAATTAACCAAAGTGTCAAAGATGAGACTGCATGAAAACAAAAACACATTGTTCCCATTATAATTGTAGAAAATAACTGCCTTCTGCAACCCCTAGAGCGCAGACCAGTACCAGTCGGTGGCCTGTTAAGAGCCACGCCACACAGCAGGAGATAGGCTGCAGGCCGGGGAAGGTTCATCTGTATTTACAGCCTCCGATCACCAGGCATTAGATTCTCAGAGGAGCTGGAACCCTACTGTAAACTGTGCATGGATGGGAACTAGATTACATGGCCCTTATGAGAATCTAACGCCTGGTGATCTGAGGTGGAGCTGAGGCGGTGATGCTAGTGCTGGGGAGCGGCTGCAAATATAGATTATCATTAGCAGAGAGGTTTGACTGCACAATCAATGTAATGGGCTTGGATGTTTCTGAAATCATTCCCCACCCCACACCTCAGTTCGTGGGAAAGTTGTCTTCTATGAAACCAGTCCAAAAAGGTTGGGGACTGCTAGAAAAGAAAATAGTTAAAAAAAAAAAAAAAAAAAAGCTACTAAACAAACTCTGGCTTAAAAGGTTCAGATCTACAGTCTTCAACAATAGTCTATAAGCCTCAAGAAAAATTTCTATCTAGAGAAAGAAAAAAACAAAATTGAAATAACTTTCTGAACTTATGCAAACAGATAATAAACAGAATGATTTCTGTATTAGATTTTTTTTTTTTTTGAGACACAGTCTCTATTGCCCAGGCGAGAGTGCCGTGGCATCAGCCTACCTTACAGCAACCTCAAACTCCTGGTCTCAAGCAATCCTCCTGCCTCAGCCTCCCGAGTAGCTGGGACTACAGGCATGCGCCACCATGCCCTGCTAATTTTTTCTATATATTTTTAGTTGTCCAGCTAATTTATTTCTATTTTTTTTAGTAGGGACGGGGTCTCGCTCTTGCTCAGGCTGGTCTCGAACTCTGGAGCTCAAACGATTCACCTGCCTTGACCTCCCAGAGTGCTAGGATTACAGGCATGAGCCACCACGCCCAGCCTGTGCATTAGATTTTAATACATGCTATTCTTAAAAAGAATCATTTTGCATTTGGAAAAGATACCTCAACTCTGAACAACAGATTTTTTCCCCCAGTCCATTTCAATACACACTAATAGTTTATATTTCACCTGAAAAAGTAGCATTGTATAATAATCACAACAGAGCACAATTAGCAATTTATCCATTTATGCTTCAATTTTAAACTATGCCTTTAAATCATTTTTCCCTGTTTAACCTCAGGTGCAAAATAGTGAATGAATCATAATTCTTGTGCGGTGACTCAAACTTCAGCTGCCCATGTGTGGCTTGTTTCTAGTGCTTAGTTATTCATTTAGTGGTTTTTGAATAACATAATAAACACCTGCCAATTCACCACCCCAAAACAAAAGCTACTATGTTGAGCATAACTCATATCTAATCACACCATTCCTCTACCAACACATCCCTCCTGGCTCTATCATCCAAGATAGCCATCATTTAAAATTCTGTGTTCATCATTTTCTAGTTTTCCCTTAAAAGTAGTTTGTTGCATCTGTGTATATTCCTACAACTATTCTTTGTGTGTTTGTTTTAGTTTTTTTTTTTTTTTGAGACAGAGTCTTGCTTTGTTGCCCTGGCTAGAGTGCCGTGGCGTCAGCCTAGCTCACAGCAACCTCAAACTCCTGGGCTTAAACGATCCTTCTGCCTCAGCCTCCCAAGTAGCTGGGACTACAGGCATGCGCAGCCATGCCCGGCTAATTTTTTCTATATATATTTTAGTTGTCCACATAGTTTCTTTCTATTTTTAGTAGAGACGGGGTCTCGCTCTTGCTCAGGCTGGTCTCGAACTCCTGACCTTGAGCGATCCACCCGCCTCGGCCTCCCAGAGTGCTAGGATTACAGGCGTGAGCCACTGCGCCCGGCCTATGTTTTAGTTTTTTTAATGTTACAAAAAGGGTATCATGCTACATGCCACCTTTTGGGACTCTCTTTTCTCCTGAACCTTATATTGCTATAATTTTTCCATGGTGTTGCTTTCTTGCTATAATCTTTTCATTTTGATTGCAGATACAATATTCTGTTGTGTGAATATGCCATTTATTCATCCACACTCCCATAAAGTGGCCTTTGAGTTGTTTCTAGTTTTTACTATTGGAAATAGTACTGTGGACATTTTCGTATGTATTTTCTTTGGAAATGTTCAAAATTTTCTCTTTAATGGAGATTCCCTCTAAAGTGGAATTGCTGAGTTATGGGTAAAAGGAGTGCTGAACCTCAAGAGATAATGCCAAATTACCCTCCCACCAGCAATGTATAAAGAAATCCCATGGATCTATGTCCTCCTTGAAAAGTATTACAGTATTGAAATATAATAAAATAATAATCTTGATTCCCTAGTGTAAAATACAAAATATGTGAGCTTAAAACAGCAATATTAGTGAGAAAGAAAAATTTGCATTTATTATAAGCCACTAGTAATAATTCGTTAAGAGACCATAAAGTTATAAATGTAACTACAATGTTTAACTGCCTCTGTTCCTTATTTCATTTCCATGAATCTAATGATATATGAATACATGTTGTATAAACTCTAAGTTATCAGATAATAATGTGGCCATTTTTAAAAAATCACAAGATTTCAGAAAGTTCTTAATTTTATCAAGGGAGAATTGATTTCACCCTGCTCTAGGCTTCCATCACGTTCCACTGGCTACAAAGAAGGCATCTTTCCCCAGCTCCCTCTCTGGAGTCTTTCCTTCTACACTCCCTTCAATGTTATTGTCTCTTACAGGTCTAATACCGACTTTCTTTCATTCCCGCACTAAATTTTCTCTGCCTATCCAGTCCTAGTCACTTAAAATACCATTTACATACTTGTCAATTACAAAATTTATCTCCAATCCTAATCTCTTTCCTGAGCTCCAGATCTCAATCTCCATTGACCGATACATAAAATCAGTGTGTTCTCACACACTTCCAATCTATTCTTTATTTTCTGTATTTTAGCTGTCATCACCATCTCCCTAGCCACCAAGGTAGTCATCTCAGTCAATTTCATCTCTTCTCCACTCCATAGTTAATCCTGGTTACACGTAGAATTACCGTAAATAAAGATGCCCATGTCCTACTCCCAACCAGTTAAAATATATCTCCGAGGACAGAGTCTATAGTTTTTGAAACTCCCCTAAATTATTCTAATAGAGAGCCGAAGTTGAATAATTCTGCTTCAATCTAATAAATCTTTACATGCTGTGGATTCTATCTACGACAACCTCTCTTATCTGACTCTTTCTTTCTTTCCCCAATATTACATCCATAGTTTGGGCCTGTTCTCTCATACATGGATCATTTCTTATTTTCCTAACTACTTTATCCTTAGTATCTCCTCGAAGTCAGCTATAACAATGGGAAACAAAGGGAGAATTCTGGCATTGTTTGGGTTTCAAGTTTTAGTTTTTGTTCATTTTATTCTTAGCTTGAGTTAATCTGAGTTTGAGCTAGGGATTGAATTAGAGGAATAATGAAAGATGTTAAAGACCGGACTTGGGAACTGAGCAGAATTAGGGGTTAAGGGGAAAGAAAAAGCATAAATTTACATGGCAATTTACAGACTAAGCTGGAATGATGGTAATCCTGATCCTAAAATCAAAAGCACAGTAAAGGAAAAAGTGTGTGGGGTGATGAATTCAATCGTGGATATATTGATTAAGATGTCCAGAGAGAGATCATTTCTTGGCTGATTTAAAGATACTGGAAAAATAGAGATGGTGGTTGAAGTTATGGTAAAGGCTTAGATTACAAACAAAAGAACTTTGGGAGGGAAACATAGGGGAAAGGGGAAGGCACACATTCTGGAATCATATTACAAAAGAAGAATCAGAAAAGGAGTTTACGAAGAGGAAAACAGATCTTCATTTTGTTCCCAAAACAACTCCAATATTGTGGTAGTCATTAGTGCTATTCAGCAAGTATTTCCAGCTTTCCCACAGTCACTGCTTCCAGTCGAAATTAAGCACAGCCCTGTGACTAACTTAGTCAATGGAATGTGAATGGCAATGCCGTCTGTACATCTTGGTAGAAGCCACTTGCATCAGCTTCAGTAATTGGGAACCCGTAGAAGATGTTTCCTCTATCTGCATGGGAGCCTGGGTGTTACTATGGGCGGAGCACCCACCAAGCTGTGACAGACAGGCAGAATTAGGGGAATAATCTTTGGTTGACTCAAGCTACTCAGATCTAGAGGTTGGTTGTTAACCACGGCATAACCTAACCATCCTTCTTACATATGGGGAAACTAACGCTCAGAAAGTATTAAAAAGTTTACAGAGTTGGTAAAAAAGCAAAGTCAAAATTCTAACTTTTATCATCTTACTACAAAGCCCTGGTATTTCTGGTACCTCCTTATCAGAAAGAAAGAGAACAAGAGACTAATCACTGAAATTAAATACTGCATAGAGACCAAACAGAACGATGGTGATGGTGGTGGTAGTGCAGCACTAAAAGTCATTTGTACAAGCAAACTGCAATTTCAGTACAGTAATGAGGGCAAGAATACCAATATCTAAATAAATTATAAAATAGTGGGAATTATATGAAAAGAGGTCAGAAAACTTTTTCCATAGAGAAAAGAAAGGCATGAGGATGTCACTAGCAGGTTGGGGTGTGTGTGTGTGTGTGTGTGTGTTGTTTCTTTGATCATTTTAAGAATAGAAAACTTTTGAAGACTTTTATTTAAAAAAGAAAAGAGGGGGTGTGGAAGGAAATATTAAATTTGTGAGAAAGAATTCATGCTTAGTAGAACAAAGGAGTAGAGATTTTGAGAGAGCACAGAATTCAGAGTCCAGTTAGGAGTTTAAAGGTACTTATGGCCCATAAGCCATCATGTGGTCTCTCCTAATTTGTCATTAAAGTTTCTATAAAGATAAAGAGTTTTTTAAAAATCCCATAAAATTCCAGCTCTCTATCACTGCTAAGAAACTATCATTGCTTTTCAGCCTATATAGATTGAGGATCACATCAAGCTATACTGTGTGGCCATTCATGCTATACCTACCTGAAGGCAGGTAAGAAGAGCGTCCCGCACCTCTCCTGCCTTTGGGAACTGTGTGAGGTCTATGCCAATCAGAATGAATGGAAGCCACCATCCCTCTGCCCTACCTTTGCCATCACCATTGGTACTTCTCTCACTATATCCTGCCAGAAAGCACAACTTTCGGAAAATCATTAAGGAAGGAAGTAGGGAGTGAATGCCAGTATCCTGCATCTTAACTATAAAGAGCTCGAGGTGCCTCCTGTTAACCTTGCTTGATGGTGACAGCAGCTTCTCCTGCACTTTATTGATCCCAAATGTCAGAGATCTACTGATGAGACAGGGGAAGATGCCATTTGATCTAGCAGAGCCACAGAAGATAAAAACTATCTAGACCATGGAACTAATGGAGCCTTGGCCACCTTCTCAACTGTAGGCTTGAGAAGGAGATTGGACTGGCATTCAAACAGGCAAGGAAGATGTACACCTGTCTATTTACAAATGGTGATTCTAGAGAGAGGACTTCTTGTTAGAAAACAGAATGACAGAAAAAACAACAACAAAGACACTAATGCAGTACCTGAGTGGTACCGGCACAATTGGTCATCCATCCGGAAGAAAATAAAATTGGGATTCAGATAAATAAATTTATAGATAAATATTTTAATGTAAAAAAATAAAAATTCATTCAAGAAAAAACAGAGATATTCTTATTCAATGAAAAGACCCAGAAAAAAAAAAGTATAGAGAGCAAAAATATGAAAAGCAAAGTTGATAAAATAAATGGTATATTTTTTTTAAAAATGGCAAGGCAGACAGTCATAGGACTAATATTAAAAATATGCAAAGATATGTCTTGTATTGACAAGAAAGCAAACTAATGGAATATTAAACACTATTCACAAAAAAGATCTCTTGGTGGCCTAAAACATGGAAAGAAGGTCTTAGTCATTATTAGGGAAATGGAAACTAAAGTAATTAGATATCTTTGTATAGTATACCCAACAGAATGGCAAAACTTAAAAGACTGAGAGCATATATTTTAGGTGGAAATATGAGAAAATATAGTATAGTGGGAATATGAGGTGTTGACACTTTCTAGAAATCAATCTAGCAACATTTCATAAAATTAATAATTGGTATAACTTTTGAGCCAGCAGTCTCTTTCTTGGTAATGAATCTCCTAGAAAGAAAATCCCAAGCGGAAATAAAACTATTCAAAGGAGAATGGTTGAATAATTCTGGTGTATCCATAGGGAATAATATGCAACTATTAAAAAGATTCAATTTGAGCTATAGCAATTTGTCTTTGAGAAATTTCCAAGAGGTATTTTCAAGTGAGAAAAGCAAGATACAGAGAAGTATGTATAATATGTCATTTTTTAAAAAGTGACTAGTAACAATGAAAACTCTGTGTGTGTGAGAAATTATGGAAAGATGCATTCTAGGCTGTTAAATTTGTTACTGGGTGGGAGTGGGTGGAGGAAGGGGTTGATGGATTAAATACACTGAACCTCTTTCACAGCCAATGAGTGTAACTCAAAACCACTGGTCAGTGATCCCATTCAATCTCAATTTTTAAAATATGGAAATGCAGGCAATACACCTGCATAAATTTTAAAACATGCTACTCAAAATTAGTCACATAATGTCATTTATAAAATTGAATATTTCATCCTCAACGAGAAAAAATTTCTTAAAAGGATGTAAGAATTTACTTTCAAAAGTCCTAGCACATCCTCTATTGGTCTGGAAAATTAAGTGGGCAGGGAGATTTTTGTTCTAGAGATTAAAAGTCCAACAATCCTTTGTTGTTTGTTCTTTTTTCCCCCTCTCTGATTCTTTGTCCTTAACACTCCCCAAAGATGAAATTAATGGTCAACTGCACCTGTCCATCTGACCCAGTTGGTTCATTTAGAATCAAAATTCACTGATTCAGCAACATTGCCACTCCAATAGCTCTAGAATGATAGCAATAATTCCAATTAAAAATGTACTTGTTCCTGTATGTATTAGCTAACCCATAAACCCTTTTTAAAAAAGATAATTAATGCTGCTTCTTATTGTCTCTGGACTTTCAGTATTTTGTGTTGATAATAGCTTTGCTTTTAATCATTTGTTCCTATTAAAAAGCAGAAATAGGCAAGAAGAAGAAAAAAACATGTCATTTGTGTCTCTATAGAGAAATTGCTTGGAAAGCTGTCAGAGTTTCTTCATGCTGCCTAAATTAGGGAGGGTAGCTTTTGCAGGAATGAATGTGAGGCAAAAAATGAGGCTGGAAAATTCACTGTGGATGTATATTTTTTTACACTGAGGTGCTCATTGCATTGTGAGTATGTATTTGTATGTGGGTATGCAAATACTCATGCATTTATAAGGATTTGTAAATGCATATGTCTCAAATATAAAATTCCCCACCATGAAATGAACTGACATTTTTTAGTAGCTCTCAGAAGTTCTAGGCTCCTTTTCACTCAATAGAATGCACCTGGATTATCTTGATTTACAGGATAGTCAAAAAATAAGTATTATCCCAAGGATGCATCCCAAAAAAACAGGACTCTCATGCTTCAGACCTATCTATACCTAAGAATTAGGTTGCCTTAAATGGTAAGAGATCCTTGGCTATTACCTTAAAACTAATTATTTTTATCAAGACTGAACCCAACCAACTAACCAATCAATTAGTATTTCTTCTAATATTTGCTAATGAATCTCTCCCTATCTTTATGATATTAATGTTTTATATTATTTAGTTTTATTTTTATCTCTTGTAAGGAACTGTAAACACTCATTAAGTGTTTATTATTTTATCCTATATGATGGTTAGTTTGTGTGTCAACTTGACTGGGCTAAGGAATGCCCAGGTTGCTGGAAAACATTATTTCTGAAAATATCTGTAAGGGTGTTTCTGGAAGACATTAGCATTTGAATTGGCAGATTGAGTAAAGACGAGTCAACCTCACCAGTACAGGTGGGCATCATCTAATTGACTGAGGTCCTGAATAGAGCAAAAAGGCAGAGGAAGGGTGAATTTGCTCTCTGCTTGAGCTGGGACATCCACCTGCTCCTGCCCTTGGACACTGGTGCTCCTGGTTCTCAAGCTTTCCAACTCGTACGAGGACTTACACCATGGGCTCCCTTGGTCCCTAGGCCTTTGGCCTTAGATTGGAACTTCACCACCAGATTTCCTGGGCTTCCAGCTTGCATACAGCAGATCATGGGACTTCTAAGCCTCCACAATCACATGAGTCTATCCCTCATAATCAATTTCTTACTGGTTTTGTTTCTTTGGAGACCCCTAGCTAATTACCCCAGCCTATTACTTCTTTGCCATTTGTTATGGAATTTTAAACTCTTTATTCATATAGTATTTGATATGTCTAATCTTAATTCTGAACATTTTTTTGCTTACTGTTATCATTTTTCTTTTATGTTTTCTTCATAATTCTTCTTTTATTATGTGAACTATGGTTTTGGTTTGTTTTTATACACTCGCATTACCATCTAAGGATATTGAAATATGCACCTTGTTAATGTTTTAAAACTTCTCTGGGATAGTATCCTTAAGTTCTTCAAAAGTGTGCATTATTTGTTCAAAAAGTCAAGCATAATAAAAATTTGATACTGCCAATATAAATCTTAGAACATATGTAAATTAACTTATAATCTCCCCATACTTCTTTATTAACATAATCTGGAAGGTTTAGCATTTTACAAGGACAACTTTTGGTATTCATCCTAATTTTATTTTTAACTGACATTGTTGGGTAGTGATAAAATCTGCAGGTGGTGGGTGTAGGCCAGGAGGGTGGTTCCTAGGGGCAGAGAAGCCGGGGACCGATCAGGCGAAGGGACTGCAGGAAAAGCAGAACATCTGATAATCATTTTGTAAATCCCACACCTCCTGCAAGCCCTCCCCCGGATCAGACCAGGCCAATAAAAGGAAACCACCTGGGAGTCCTCAACATCTTTCTCCACTCGTGGAGACTGACCCATTCCTCTCTCTGGAATGTATTTTCATTTTGGGTAGCTTTCTTTCTTCTTTACTTTCACTTTTTATGTTTATTTTCTGTAATAAACTGTTTGTGTGGGATTGCTTTGTGTTTGTGATCACTCTGTCATCGGCTCAACTTGGTACCAGTACCAAGTACTCACTCTTGACACTGGGAGCCAAGGACCAGGGAAGATAGAGACAGACCTAACAAAATCAGAATCCAAATCATTTATTCCATGACTCTAAATTTTTACTTTGGATTCTTCTGTCCTTTGGCTACAATATATCTTAAAGTAATTTTCCAGGAAAATTGCTTGAAAGAATGTCTTGCCTTTGCCTCCATACCTAAAGTTGCTGTGTACAGACTTCTTATGATACAACTTTTCTCCTCCCAACCCTAGAGCTAGCCCTATAGCGTGCTATTTTCTCTTACTATCTCAAACTGTAGGGAAATATGAAACCAATTTGATTTTGATCCTTTGCAGGAATTTTGCCCAGATGTTTTTATTATAAGATTTTTTCTTTTTCCTCATAAATAAAAAGAAAAGATATTATAGTATGCTGAGGCATGAGTCTCTTTTTTATTCTTGACAGCTATGATGCAAGCATTTTTATCATGTATATTTATGTCTCTTTTATTCAGAAATATTTTTCTTTCATTACATTTGTCATTATTTCTTTTTAAAAAATCTGTTCTGGTTTCAGAAGTTTCAATTATGCTTTAAAAATACAAACTAAATACAAATAGGCAAATACAAATACTTAGTTTAATCACAGAAATCAGTTTAGAATAATTTAATATACAAATATTGTTGTGAGGATTCACTCCCAGAACAGGTAGTGTGTTTGTCACAGTATCAATACATTGAATTTCTAGATACCTTCTGGTCAGACTTTAGGTTTGAGCCCAAGTTTCTCATTGGCTGCCAACTAGACCATGTATACATTCTTCTCCTTAAAGTCCCTGAATGCTCTTCTTGTCAGGAGCCCTGACTTTGATCACTTTAATCCTATCTACAATTACTTGTTCTCTTGTTTTTGACTTTAACTTTATTTCTGTAGCCTAAAGATGTCTTCATTATTTTGCTAATATTCTTCAACTTTGTTTTGCCTTAAAAAGTAGCATCCTCCAGACTCACTTCTGTAGAAGAAAAGATCATACTAAGAATGTCTATATAATTTAGTAGTAGGAGACCCTTTACTAGTTATAAATTATGAAAGAAAAAGTGAGTAGGCGTATGAAATATACTGTATAAGACTGCCACAGGCTTCATTTCACTACTGTGGTTGAGCACTAGTCATTTATACTGAATGCTCTCTCAACTAGATATGGCACTGGTGTTTTTATAGGTGATAATATCAAAAAAGATGAATATCAAATCTTTCCAACTTTATTCGCCTTTCTTCCAAACATGAGGTGATGAAACGCTGAGGTGATGTCAAGAATCACATCTCCTGCTTCAGAAAACAAGAGTACCACCAAACTTTGGAACTGGATGAAATATACCTATCTCAATACCCAACCCTCAATCTGCAGATAGTTCCATTAAATCTCCAGGAGTGGTAATGAAATACCAGGTATTCCAATAAACTCATGGCTGTGGCTCCCCAGTTTAGCCTTCATATACATGAATATAACAGTTGCCTATTCTAGGGACTCTGCAGTTTCCCAAATGTTTCTCTTTCGTGTCTAGGTTGCTAATTGTGTAAACTCCTTGAGGATGGGCACTTTATCTTTTACATTTTTGCATTCCCACAACATCTACCTAAGGGTCAATACAGCACTTGTTCAATAGAGAGTAAAGGATGAATGAATGGGTGGATGGATGGATGGGTGGATAAAACAGTTTTTAATTCAGATTCATGCACATCTTTATTTCTATATCAAAAGTGAAATTCTTTCTTGAAATGAATTGAAGTTGAAACTATGATGCAAAGTCCTTCTAACTGAAGCATGCCTATAGCAGGTGCATATTTTTTCTCTTTGTAACTGTGCTTGGTTCCCTGGAGAAATATCACTTAAAAAACCCATCTGTCTCAGGTGTATGAATAGACCTGGCACCACTTCTCTGAGCCAAGTACAGGAGGACCTGACTATTCTTGTTGCTGTCATCGCCCTCAAGACAATTGCTGTTCTATTTTAACCTCAGTCCTTTCAGATGCTTTGGAATTTGAGATAACCACAGAGTTACTCGATGTATTGAAAACTACACAAATTCTCCTTTCCCTTTTGTTCTTACTCCTCGGCTAACTGAGAACATTCTATCCAGTCTGTCTTCCTGTTTTCCCCATGAGATATGAGATGGCTTGTCAAAGAAAAACAACAGTGAAGAGAATAGTTTCTGATCCTTTGATGCTTGCCAGCTCTGAAAAGGTACATGCCTGTGGGCTTTCAAGTGTTCCAGAATTACTTGACAGAACCAACGTCTTGCCCATCTTGCCAAGTTTCCATATTTCCTCAAGATTACTGTGTGGTCTAAATATCTTCCGAGTCCCCACTGTGCTATATAGCTCAGTCAATTCAGGTAAACCTTCTTCATTAAAATACTCACAGTATTATCCCACATACATTATGCTTCAAAAGTACGTAATGATGGTGGTATTTAAAGTGCTTTCTCTGAAATGTCTGAAATAACCACAGATGTCCCGTGGGATCTGTTTTCCTTTCTTCCACTTCAACACACAGAAGAATTTAGAAAACCTCTCCCTTGGCCTGAAGCTTTTCTTGCAAATAAACTCAGAACTCTTTCACTCCATCTTGCTATGGGCTGAACCATTGAAGAAGAAATAAGTTTTCTGTGTTCTACAAAACTTGGCTATTACTCTTTGAAAGACAAAGAATAGAAAAATAGGGGCTCAATGGAGCTAAGTATGAACTGGTATAAAATATGCATGTTTGGGCCTTCTTGATCTCTTGGGAGTCTGTCATATGTGCCCTAGTGCTGACATATGAGCAAAGGTGAACATCGATATAACCAAGACAAAGTGTGCAGACGGGGAGGTAGATTGAGAGAATAGCATCGTTTGTTCTTGAGTGATTATTATTTATGTGGGCATCCTTAAAGGTCACTTAAGAGCAGAAAACCACTATGACATTTTATTTCACTTAAAAAAATAAATTTCTTCATGAAACTAGTCATTTCTCAATTTTTATATCTAAAGAAATATGTTGCCAAGTTTTCTTATAATACTATTTTTATGAACATAAAAATTTGAAAATAAAAATTTTTATGAATAGGAAATATTTCTAACAGAAATTCTGTTTTGAGAAGTTTCAGAAGCATCAGGGAGAAACTTTCTAACACAAGTGAACTAAACATCTCAAATTATAAAATCACAGAGCGAGATGGGTAGATAAGATGTCTTACGTGTTTTGAGATAAATCACTCCAGGAAGATGTTTTCCAATTTTAAAACCTTAGGGGAAATTATTCCCTAAAGTATTATCATTTATTCAGAACTGTCGTATACCATTGTGTAATTGTGCACCATATAACTCTAAGACGTTTATGTCATTTAGACTACAATGGGGTATCTACACTGTGGCCCTAAATCCATTATCATTTCAGAAACCCTAAAGAAATAGTTTCATCACAGGAGAGTTGAATCTTTAAAAAAATTATACAGAACACCAATACATAAAATCGATAAAAGCATGACTGTTTTGTTGGAAATGTAGATGCAGAATCCCATAGGCCCACTCCCTGGAAGGACTTCTATGTCTCAAAAAAAAAAAAAAAAAAAAACCTCTTAAAGTTGCACCTGAAAGCAATAAATTTGTATGAGGAAAAGGCTTATATTTTCCAAGATTAGCTGCAACCGTGGAAGGCAGTGCGGTAGAAAGAGCATTAACAGAAACATCAACAAACCACATAAAATTCTGCCATGGGTGAGCCACGAAGTCCTGGGCTCACAATGATTCTAGGAAGTTGGACCAGATCAATGAGTAGTATATGAGCCTCTTTTGAGCCATGGACCCTTTGAGAATCTGAAAGAAAAAATTATAGACCACCTCCCTCCACCCTGTAAAGCCAAATAGACCCACAGTTATACTTTTCATGTCCAAGGATGGCTGGTCCTTTGGCACTTAGTCCAGATAATCATGAGGTCATTCCAGACCTCAGTGTTATTCTATAATACATTTTTTAGCATGTTTAACAAGGAAAGTTACCTCTGTATTCTGTTTTATTCCTTAATCAGTCAATTTTCTTTTGCTCCAAGATGAAGAAGATTGCACCCCAAGCCTCAAAATATTGCAAAGTTTACTAGCTTCCCCAAACAAGCAAACAAAAACAAAGCTGGTTGTAATGAGTGTGGTTCAATACAGTTCTCTTCTCTCCTAGAAATATGCTTTATAAAGCAAGTGCTCCTAATGTAGGACACTAGACTGTATAAATATTATTCATAAAAAGAGCACAGCTCACTGGAGGAGGTGCTACCTGCAGGTCAGCTGCTGGAAGTTCAGGTGCACCTTGCAAAAGGGGGAGTTGGCTGAGGACAGCCACCAGCCACCAGCCCTTTCAAACCAGAAAATCTCATTACCTGAATACATTAGGCAATTAATAATTCTTGTTGGAAAAACTGTGACCAGGATATTGCAATATACACCTCCTTTCTGTCCCCTCTTCACTTCCAGACTATATTATTGCTTGTAACTAGATTATTGACAGTGATAGAAAATGCTACCTCTGACACCAGCAATGCCCAAGTTTCTAAATGTCTGAAATGGAATTTTATCTTTCTCTGAACCCTCCTGCCCATCCATTCTCTATTTTACCTTTTCTAAGGCACTGATGAAATTCTAACTTGTATGTAAATTTTGTATATACACCTTGAAAATGTGCATTTTTTGAGAGCAGAAAGTGGATTTCAAACGACAAATCGTTTCTTCTCTTGTGTCAACTTCTATTTACCGATTGGACGAGCGTGTCTAGAGCACGGAGTGAGAAGGATTGGAACTGTCCCAAGGATGGAGTTTTGTAATCAAGTGATGATAACAGTCTGAGCACGGGAGGTATTTTATGGACCCTAAATTATATTAATATCTTCCCCAGCCTATTTCTCAGAACCCCTGGCAGAGACCCTACATACCCTGTAGCTCGTGAAAATCATAGAAAGCAGTAGTGGCTGAGTGAATTGCTAACGTAAAGAAGCTAAATCAACAAAATCTCCATTTCTCTGGTTATTTTAGTTTAAGGAAATGTAGAATATTTTGTATGTTATTTCTAAATTGTAAAAATATGTTATCTACCTATTTCAATGCACCTAGAAAATATCTAGAATTACACAAACAGTGATTACAAGCATAATTTCTGTAGGAGGGTCCTTCCTGCCAAGTGCATTAGTGAAGTATGAATTCTGAGAAAGTTAATGCTAAAATAAAATATTATTCACAGACTTTAACCTGCTTGGGAAGACTGTTTTTTTTTTTTTGGAGGGGGGTTATTTATTTATTT
The DNA here is from genome assembly GCF_041146395.1 of Eulemur rufifrons. Taxonomy (NCBI): domain Eukaryota; kingdom Metazoa; phylum Chordata; class Mammalia; order Primates; family Lemuridae; genus Eulemur; species Eulemur rufifrons. The sequence goes on along the minus strand of NC_090987.1, from coordinate 36,843,114 downwards.
ACTTATTTATTTTTTTGGCACTTTAGGGCATTAGCCTTTTTCTAAAGTAAAATACATACTCTATGCAAGTTTGTTGAATGACTGAATCAATCAATCAACCAATTATCCAGTTAATCAAAATATCTTAGACAAGCTTTGTAAATTGTAAGTACAGGCCAGTTCCACCTAAAATGCTTTCTTGTTTCATGACAACCAGGCAGATCAGGATTTACCTTTTGGTTCTGTTAAGTATTAGCTGTAGGATTTGGAGCAAATCCCTATATTTTTGAATTTCAGCTTCCTCCTTAGTAAAAGAGGATGGGGAGGATCGCTTCTGCTGAGTTGTTAAGATCCAGTGGGACGATATCCACAAACCGCCCAGCTCAGAGCCTGGTGAATGGTGGGTGCCACTACAATGAATGCCTTAGAGATGACACTTAATTCTTTCAAGGCTTTCATTGTTTTCTTTTCTCTTTATTTAAATGATGTGATAGAAACTTAATGAAAGCAAATCCCGCAAAAATGTTATTATTCATCTCCTGTTGGGTGATAAAATGTCCCAGACTTAGGTTGTACTCCCTTTGAGCACTTACAAAAGTGGATGACAACAATTTAAAAGACAGCACAGCTGAGCTGATTAATCATTTAGTGCCCTACACTGAATCACATGTTTCTTTGGCTTCCCTAAGGTGCCTGCATATTTTTCTAATGCCCTTCATGTGACATTTAATAATACAATGCTGTTTGCTCTTCAATAGGCAATTTTACTCAGTTATTACATTTTGAGAGGGACAAAAATAGTACAGTGAAATTTTTAAATGAATGCCATCCTCATATATATATATTTATATGATTTTAATTTCTTATAATTCTTTTCTCTTGTGGATACAAGATAACCCTTGAGTGAATTTTAGTCAGTTTTTATAAAACTATTTCTTTTTGACTTTTTAAAAATCACATACATTTTTTAAAAATCACAATACATTGTATTTTCCAGAATGACAGCCAATTTCTGTCTTTACATGTTATACATTTTTTTCCAAGTTTCTTAAGCGTTTAAGAAAACATTGATAAATGTGACAAATCTTTTTGTCTAATCATACCCATATCGGTCCAAATATTGAATGTCTTCTTAAGTTGTTTTTAAAACCTAACAGACTGTAGTCTAGACAGACATTTCAGTGACTAAGTAAACTATTTGGTCAATTCAGCTAAATAAATTAGGTATGACTAACCCATTTTGATATCCCCTAACTCAGCTTACTGCTTTGCCCAAACACAGTAGACACTAATATTTATTGATATAGGTTGCTTGATCTTTAAAGTGAAATGTACTTAGGTTGAAACTAGAGCAAGTAATTTTGATAATGCATGTGAAATGCCTAATAACCCCTATTAAGTCTTTTTCTAATTCATGTATACCTTCTTCTGATTAGTGAGTTTTATTTGTTCCTATTATGTTTTTGAGCTTGGATTTAAATGCAGATTGGCAAATTGCTTCCCCAATATCTCTTACTATTTTGTTTTAATAATTGTTCATTGAGTTTTTAGTCATACCCCATTGTCTTTGTTTTAAGCATCCCTCTCTTGTAAAATGGTATTGCATATTATTTGTAAATGACTAGAAAAAAAACAAAAGAGAAACACCGTGGCTGTCAATGCGAGAATGCTTCTTACCAGCTGGTGTGATTCATTAATAGGTGAGTTCACTTTGAAAGGAAAATCATTAATGTTTTCACTCCTGTGAGACAATAACTCTGTAAGAGTTAGATTTGATCAAATAATGATTGGATGAACTGTAGGAGGATTCAGATTAACTGTGAAATTATTGCTTCTGGGAGTTATGATTTAGTACCTTTTAGCTTTTAAATATAAAAGCATGATATCTAGGTGATCAATAAATCTAAGGGAAGAAATCTAATGATCCCTCACGTGCTTGGGGCCAGCCAGACCCAGCAGTGCCAGCGCCGTGGGGTGCCCCAAGTCTATACCAGAACCCACATGGGCATCAGTCCTGGTCGTTAGGACATTCCCTGGGCACTCTCTAATCTTCTGCCCCACACATTGGGTTGATCAAATGTCCCTGGGAGCTTCAAGACTCACATCTATGGGGTTATTGTTATGGCAGGCCCGGGTTCCAGGAAGCAGGTTTGGCAAGCAGATTATTCTGGGTCTCTGGCCACATGAGAATGGACCCCAAGGTCACATGAGAATGGACCACCAGAGTGGTGCTGGCATGCTGATTTAGGGGGAATCCTAATCATGTCAGATTCAGGCCAATCAGGGCTCTGGGCTATGGATTATCCACCAAACTCGAGCCATGTGTGTGGACCCAGGCCTGATTCTGGCCCGTCTATATTCTGACCTTGATATTTACTCAGTCTACAGTCCTGGGTGTGGCGGTTCGGCGATTGGCATCCTTTACCTGGTGTGCACCCAACAGCTGGCACCCAGGGCAGCCCCACCCCCTTTACAGGCTCCACGCCACCCATCAGGCAATCCTGGGGGTGGCTTCACTTGTCTTCTCCCAGGGCTTTTGAGTACTTTTAAATCTCTACCCTCTCTTGTCTCTGACTCACAGAGCAGTTGTGTTTCTCTACAGACTCCCCTAAGCTGTGCTGGGGGAAGGAGGAGCATCGTTTGCACCATGGGATTACTCTTCTCACTCTGCCCATGCTCCCTGGCCTGGGGTCCCTACCGGTGGTGGCGCATGGATGGCAGTTCACATTCAAGGAAAGGAGCGATTATAGCCTAAAAGAGTAGTTGGAAGATACATAAAACATGTATTGTTCTATGGTCACACTATAAAATTCTCAACGGTAAATTTCACATGATCAGAAAAACAAACCATTGTTCACATTTTCCTGCATACACTGGGTAAGACTGGCCTTTGTGGTCATCTCTGGTGAAACACAGTAGCAACTCTTGTTTAACAGAGTCATGCACAGGAAGCCAACATTCACAGGTGGCATAAGAGAGGATGCTGAGTACGATGTGACTGACATTAAATAAATGATATTAGGGAACTACGAAAATAAGAGGGTATGTATTGCTTCAATACAAACAAGTTCCAAAAAACCATGGTATTGTGAGGAATAACAGCATTCCTACATTTTTCTCATGGTGGGAGATGTGAAATTTGTGAGGAGGGGGTGCATTTGACAACGAAATGTACAAAGAGACAGTGCCTGGACACATCACATGCACTGAATGCATAATAAGCAAATATATATGTATTTGTTTTCTACCCATTATTTCATATCTTCTCCAAAAAATTCCTATACTTTGTGGATTTCTATAATAAATGTGCTTTATAATACTTTTCAAAAATTAAACAGTTTATACAGGCAGGGACCTGGCACAAAAAATTTGCCCTAAGTCTCACATACCCTAGTGGTAGCCTGAGGACCTGACTTTGGAAAATATTTTACTATATTCTCATGTAATGCAAAAACTGCTAGCCAGTGTCTGTCCGGTCTCATCAATGTCAAGTGTTATACACTGGGAAGAAACTCATATTCTCAGAAATCAAACTGTCATATTTTGGGTCAGTTCTGTTGCAAAAACGTTGTTCCCAACGTGGAATCAAAATCTATCCCTACAACAGTCGACTTCAGTTCTCACTATGTATCAGAACCACCTGGGGTGCTTTTAAAAAATTAGATGATGAGTCTCATGCCTCAGTGAATCGGTTTTGTAGGGGAAAAGAAATATCTTTTCCTCACCCATGACTAAGTTCATGGCTGAGGGCTCTGAAACAAAAGATATGTTAACAAGAGGAAAGCATACAAATTTATTTAATGTAAGTTTTACATGACACAGAAGCCTTCAGAAATAAAGACTTAAAGAAAAGAGAAACCTGTATGTTTTTATGCTAGGTTTCATAAAGAAGTAGATAGCTATGGGGAAGGAGGTTTGGGCAAAGGAGGTATGATGTAATATAATAGTAATAAACTGGGCGAACTTGTGTCTTCAGAGATAAAAACATTCCTTTGCGCCAGGTATAGGGTGGCCACCTTTCACATGACAATCTCATGGCGTTCTTCAAAGGAGGGTCAGACAATTCTTTTATGGCATGCTTCAGGGAGGAAGAGAGAGAGAAGTTCAGAAATATCTTCCTGCTTCTGCTGTTTTCTCAAATGCCAGTGTGCCATATTTTGGGGTAAGGCATTCTGAACCCCTTCAGTTTCATTTGGTCTGGGTGGGACCAAAGACACTACTATGTTTAAAAAGTTCTGTTGGTGATCCTAACATTCAGCCAAAGTTCCAGTGCTTCGCACCTCTGGCTACACAATAAGATCGTCTGATGAGCTTTAAAAAATATAAAGTCACCAGGGCCCTGCCTAAGACTAACTAAATCAGAACTTCAATTTAGAATTTCAAGAAATGGGGCTCAAAGATTGGTGATTTGCAATTTTCTAAAATATCAGATAATTCTAATTTTCCAATGAGTGTTGCAAACTACTATTCTAGAGCAATCTCAGCTGATGCTTTTATCTCTACATGGCAAAAAAGCATAATCTCATTTATTCAAAGAGAGTATTCCTTTGAAACTGTTACAGGCACAAACTTACTCATAAATCTCATTAGATGCCAAAATGTTACATTTGACCTAAAACATGCTGTATATGGTTCTTGTGATGTTTAACCACAAAATTCACTGGCTTTTAATTAACTTGGTTCATTATTTGCATGGACCTGTCCACATTCTCTTGAAAGGCACAGTAATCCCAATTTTATATATATTCTTATTTATCCATAAATGGACCCTATAAGCCTCTAAGGATGCTTTCAGAATTGCACAAGAAGGAGATTTAGGATTATGCCAGGCAAGCTTCTGCAGTCCCTTCGCTTTCTGCTTTTACCAAACCCTTCTAGGAGCAGAACTGCAAGCTTACCCGTGAGTAGGTGGGAAGCAAACCAGGCTAACTGATAAATGAAAAATAAAAAATAAAAAAGAGAGAGAGAGAGTTGGCAGGCTTCAGAGAAGCACAACCAAATCTCAGGCTTGTGTTTATCTAATCGATAAATGCCATAGCTCTTGAATATCTGTTGTCTAAATTCATTTCTCTGTGGCAGAACAAAAGTAGTGTAATGAAAGCAGTGCCGTTAGAGAACTCATTAGAGTCAGTAAGGAGAAAGCAGGCTCTAAGATAATCACTCCTAGGGAGACAACATCCAAACCATCTTTTGGTTCACAATAATATCAGTAGGCAGTGAGGTGGTTAGGCAAAGCCATTTGCTTTGTCTGTAGGAAAGTTTACAGAACGAAGAACAATCAATAGACTCATAGCAGAAAATCACCCTGGTTTGTGCAACCCTTTCGTTGACTCTTTTGTTGCTAATTCGTTTTTGGTAATATGAATCTCCTCAGTGCCTTTCAGTGTTAGCATTCTAGGAGTAGTTAGCCAAGCAGAAAGGCCGCAGATCCCGTCTATTGTCTGCTGGCAAAGGCTCCATTGAACCCTAATGGACATAGGAATCCAGCAAAACAAAGAATCCTTAGTGCCCTGTTCAAATGAATCCTACATCAGAGAAGGCCAAGGGAGTCCTTTTGATTATCTGAAAAGGTAGTGATTAGAAAGTGAATCTATTATGCACCAAAAAAGAAAAAAAAAAAAAAAGAGAGAGGAAAGAAGAATGAAAGAATGCAAGAACCAAAGAAAGAAAAAAATGAAACTTCTCCACCTGCATTGTTTCCTTAAGGATCTGTTGGCAATGACATGAAAGAAAACAGAATTTCCATGTAGAGTGGTCTGTGGTCCTCCTAGTCTATTCTAATACAGAAATTTGCTATCCACTGTCTCTGACAGAGAGGCTGGTTGCATTAGTCTTTTGACCTTTTTTAGGTAGGCCATATTTGTGACAAGTGAGAGAAGGAAGGGGATATGCAGCTTTGATACAAAAGTGGTTAGTTGTTTAATGCCTATAACTTCTAGAAATCAAATCTTTTCTTCAAAATCGTCAGCCTTCAGTTTTTAGTTTGAATTTACAATCTCTGCTTTGGATTTGCCTTATTTCCTCCTCTAACTCTAAAAATATTCTCTATTGATGGGGACCCATAATATTACTATTTGTGCTTTCACTCTTGGGATCAGGCTGCAGACCAAAAACTGGATGCTGTGACAGTTAGAAAATGATAGCGTAAAAGACATTGAGTCACTGAAATTAAGAAAAGCAAATATAAAGTTATCTTAACCTGGTAAAGGTGTAACCAGCTCTCCCGTGGAACAAATTTCAACGACCCCTATATGATCCTCTCCCTTAACTAACTTGACCTTTTGAGCCATTTCCCAGAAATGGTGGGTTTTCTGCAAGACAAAGGAGCTGAGATTCCAAAGGCCCCTGCCCAAGATTCCTGATGCCAAGAATCACCATTCCCAAGACTTGCCCCAAAGCACGTGGCTCCTCCCTTAAAAGCCCACGATCTCCCTTAGTTGGGGAGACGGATTTGAGGCCGCTTCTCCCGTTCTCCCGGCAAGACATCTGTCTTGTTAAATATTCCTTTCTTCCTCGGCCATCCTCGTTGTCTCAATAATTGGACCTTTGTGTGATGAGCAACTAGACCTAGACTGAAACCCCCTTGCGGTTTTGACAGCAAAGGGGAAGTTGACCATTGGCAGGAAGAATTTGCTCAGTCTGCTGTGTGTAGAAAAACTGAAATCATTGTCCACACCATTTATTGAGTACTTACCATACACCAATAAAGAATTAAACTCATTTAGTATCCTCAAAACTGTCCCGAATGATACATACAGCTATTTTTATTATTTCACAAGTGACAAAATTGAAGCTAAGAGAGCTTAAGTGATTTGCTAAAAGTCATGTAGCAAGTAAGTAGAACATTGACTAGCCATCCAGGCTGGCTGGCTTTAAGACCCTATAGAACCTTCCCGACATTCCCTCCAATGCGGTCTCTGGATTTGTCTTTTCCCCTTCCCCATGCTGCAGAAATAGTCTTCCAGCCCTGTCCTTTCTGAAACTTCCTCTGAAAAAAGGTCTGCCTTATTGCTACCAGATTATGAAATCTCGGACTTTGGTCAGAAAATAACATTTTATTCAGCTGGAACATCTTGTTCTTACTCACTGGTTCCATTTATTTTATTTTATTTCTTTTATCATATTTATGTTTTTCCCAACAGATACAGGTCTACTAATTGCCAGTCCAATTTAAAATAACTCCCTATAAAGACTTAGAGAAAGAAAAGTACGGCAAGGCAGATATGCTTATTGCAAAACAGTGCATCACACCTGTACAGCTCTGGGAGAAGTGTAATCTTGTGTTATTTTCTTCAGAGAGAGCATACGCCAAACCTAGACCTTTGCTCAGATGTAAGCAAGCAACAAGTTTCACATTGCTCTATCTGTGGCACACGTATTCTACCTGGTTCTCCTTTGATTCTTCTATCACTACTGAGGCTGTCAGATTTAGCAGATAAAATTACAGGATGCACAGTTGAATATGAATTTCCTATAAACAACAAATAATTGTTTAGTATAAGTAAATTTGAGTTTCAACAACATGTGATGTTTAGTATAAATAATTTTTAACATACGTGTGGTCCATGCAATATTTGGGACATTCTTACCTTAAAGAGTTATTTCTACTAAAAATTTATATCTTGTTAATCTAAAATTCAAATTTAACTGGACATATTTTACTTTTTCTGGCCACTATAAGACTCACTATGATGCTTCTACATGTGACACATGAAAACTAAAATGAAAACTTTTTTTTATTTTTAAAAATTTTTAAAAATCAGCACACTTGGTAACATGAGTGCATGTTTATTTACAATCTATTCTAAGTACCATTATGAGAAAATTAAAGGGCATGCCAATTGGTGCCACATTTTCTTTTTAATTTTATTGTGATTTCATTGTAATTTGGTTGACATCTCATTGCACTGTATTGATCTTGGTGGAATATTTTCCAGATACACATTCATGCATTCATTCTCTCAACAAACACTTATTGAGTGCTATGTGCAAGGCATTTGACTTGTGTTACAGGGATTCAAAATGAGTATAAGCCGGACATTACCTTCAAGAAATCTACTGTTCCACAGGAAAAATAAGATGCAAAACTAAAAGCATAATATAAGGCAGCATTCAAAAAAAACCCAAACTCCATTAAATTAGTATAAGTACCTGAAAAGTCAGAAGAGGCAGACATCATTTTTGTCTGAAGTTAGAGTTAGGGTGTGACAAGGATCAGGCCATATTGAAAAAGAAAAAAGTAGTAGTTAGAAATCAGTCCTTAAAATTCAGTCATCTTAGTACTTACTTTTGCTACCCAGTATTTCTCAAGAATGGCGCATTGGTACATTAATGTTTCTAATGTAATAATTATTTTAAAAATAAATAGAGAATGACTAATGTCCTCAGTGATCGTTTGGTGGGCTTTCATTGTTTTGCTTGAGTGGTTTTATTTTTAATGTCATGAGTATTTAGCCTTAAGTACACATTAGTAAGCTTCATCATGTTTCATATCCCATTTTGCCAGGATCAATAAATACATTTGCATATTTAGGCACCAACTCTGCATTACTTTTTCAGTGCCTCACCTAGAAAACTTATTTATTTTTGTCAGGCCTATTTTTTTTTTACCAATATAATGTAATATATATATATATATATATATATATATATATAATATGACTCCCATCTTCCTATTAGGAATAATAATGAATACAGTGCCTGCCAGAAGTGTCGACCCCCTTAGGGATTCTGAAATACCAAGAGCTATTCCATATTGCTCAGCGCAGCTGCTACACATTCCTCAGATTGGTGGTAGTTACGAGGCGTTGTTGGCCAGACATTTCAACTTGCAAACTTCCCAACTTGCAAAGCTGCTGTTGTTTGCACTTCAGCTGTGGGTTTTGAAGTTCTGCCTCTTCTTGCTTATTGGGTTTACACCGTGTGAACCAGGGCTGCAGAGGGAAATTGCTGCTGTTCTCATTATTGTGTGTCTGGGTTTGGGCTTCAGCTGAAGTATTTGGTTTGTTGACTTGAGCACCAGAATTCATTTCTTTCTGCTCTCTCCAATTATTGCTACTTCCTTTTGTTTGTACAGCTCCAAGGGACTCAAAGATATGCCTGTGCGTAATTAGTTCGCTCAACATCCTTCCCTAATAAAGAAGATTATTCCATGAACGTCAAGAATAGCCAAGCAACGTTCATCAATCTTTGTGTTTATCTTTCATTTTAGCCAATTCCATCAATGTTTTAATACAAAACCAATTACTGATCACCAAGAGTAGAGCTAATAGGTAGGCAGACTAGTCATTTACTTCAAAACATCATTTCCCTACCAAAGTCATCCCAGGGGTCCGTGGATGCTCACCTAAAAGTCTCTGAGAGAGACTTCGGTTATTCTACTTTCTTCCATGTGACATTTTTCTTTATTATTCATCAAAAGTGAGTGATAGTCACTCACACTAGTCTATGAATTCAGTTTCAGCAAACTTATTTTATTTTATTTTATTTTTTTGCTTCAGTGTTATTACAGGTTAAATCGTAAGTGTTGTGCATGAAGGGATTGTCAGTATTTGTCTGCCAATTAACTGATAAAGCCCCTTGGAATTTCACTGCAGCATGTGAGAGGCCTTACAGGGAAAGCCATCTTTGTATGTCAAGTTTAATACGATTGCTCGGTGACAGTTGAGATTACCTTGTGTTCCAGGACAATTCCAACCGAGAAATATTTGCCACATTTAATTGACAATTTAGTGTTATAATTATGCATTAAATATATTTACTCCAGTCAAGCATTAAGGGAAGTAAATACTAGCTTTTTCCCTCATAAGAATTAGGGGAAAGAGTGCTAGATATTTCATTACCTCTTTACAGATAGGTTATCTGTAACATAACTCTGATTGCCTTTTGGGAACGGCATCTTCCGTTTCACGTGTGTGATCAGTGTCAGAGCACTGCGGATTGCCACTTGGGATCCATCAAAGGAGGGCTAGCTCCAGGCCCTTTCTCTGCTTCAAACACAGAGCCTGATCTTGATCCTAACAACATCTGTTTAGGATTACCTAGCATGTTTAAATGCCCCTCTTTTGGCCTTCAATCTTTTGCATAATCCTATACAATTCTTATCTCCTAAGGGTGTCACTCTTGCTTAGAACGAGATAGAGTGTCTGTCTGCCTGGCTAGAGATTTATGCCTCAGAATTGTGAATTCTTCCTTTTAAAAGTTTGGGTTCTTTTTTTTTTTTTTCCCCCAGCATTTATACTGAGTGTTAGAGAAAAATATAGGAAGAAGGGAAAGGAATGACACATGAGTTCTTTCTATTGTCTTTCTCTCATCTCTTCTTTCTATTTTTAAAATTATAATTTTTCCTCCTGGGAAAAGAGAAAATGCCTTTTTTGCATGGCTGAATGTGGCTGTGCAGAATCAGGCTAGAGTAAGAAGTGATCGTTTTTGCAGAATGGGTAGAAGTCCCCACAGCATACCAATTTTTCTCTGTACCGAGATAAAAATAAAATTTCTTTATCTTTGTGAGTGACGGAATAGGGTTGAGGTTCTTACTCAGAGACTCTCATCTCAAAAAACTTCCAAGTATCAGGACAGAAGCAGAGTCCCATGATTTGCTGCTGCTACTACTGACACAGTAAATAAAACGAGATGATGACATAAGGACTGTGGAAAATTTAAAAACCATTATAACGTAATTATCACCATGATTATTACCAAAGAAAAACCCACATTAAGAAAAGATAATGAGATATTTAGTGCCTCAGAACAATACCCAAGCACAAGCCCAAACATTTAAAGCAGCAGATAAATACAGAGCTTGAGAGATTGGGAGAAGACCCTCCAAATGCATCTTCTCTCCTTCCCTCTGCTTCCTGCATCATCCCACACCCATACATTCACACCAGCCATTAATGCTTACGATCATCCTGGGATTTGCTTTGCTGAAGCTAATCCACATGTAAATACTGTTGAGGGGGTAACGACTTGCATAAACCACCATTTATCAACTCAAACTATTTTACAATATTTGGTGAGAAGAACTCTGAGTAGGTTAAGAGGAGGTACTCTGGCAGTCTAAACTGAGCTAGGTACTCAGGAGGAAGGGTTATGAGGCATTTGCAACCTAAGGAGTGGGGCAGCTATTCAGAAGCTACTGTGGGGACATCCAGAGCCATAGGTAAATTCCGAGCTGAGAGTGAAGATTCCTTCATCCAGAATCATCCCTCAGCCAACAACTGGGCCTAATTTCTATATTGTGGCTGTTAAGGTCATTCGGTGTTTTTTTTTCCTGTCCAGCCAATTGTCTGAGGAAAACGTGTGTTGCCAGGACAGAAGGTGGGACTGAAGAAGGTGGGATGGATGAATGGAAAAGGTGAACAGAGGCAGGATGGGAAGGAGAGGGCCAAGGGAGGTAAATGAGTTGCGAGGATCACTGACATAAGTGTACCTCTACAGATAATCCTGGCACTGGGACTCTCTGAGTGTCTACGGATAAGAATCAACAGGCCAGGGCAAAACGTGTTACCATTTCCTCTCAAATTTACGAGACCTCTTAAATGAGTCGGCTGAGAGATAAATCCTTATTTCTGTTAAAAAGTACTGTTAAGAAAATATTACTATATATCATCTGGTGATCTAACTGTTAGAACCGGGAATTAATCAGTGGGAAACAATCACCTCTGAAAGTCTTCACTGCTGACTAAATAAATGTACGATAAAATTAGTATAAATGGGTAACAAGAAATGATTTCCATATTTTACTGACAAGTAATATTAGGAATCATTATCCTAATGGTTTATGAACTTCCTGTATTATCAAATGACATTCTCGAGTAATATTATGATCAGGAGAAGAATTTTTCATCCCTGTATGACATAAGCAAGGAGGCTCAGTAATGCTTCAAGCATACATATACGTGTGTAGAGAGAGAGAGAGAGAAAGAGAGAGAGAGAGAGAAACAGGTTCATCCCCACAGAGAATAATTTTTTTCTTTGTTAGAACAGAGGAAAGAGAAATTTAAGTTTATTATTGATAAACTGTATATATACAGAAAGCCCTGGAAAGCCATAGTTATCACCATAAATTCTTTTCTCTTTCCAGTTAATTTCTTTAAGGTAAAAAATTTGTCTTTATGCCTTAAAAACCTGTCTGCAGCTCATACTCCGAATGCTGGAAGGGTAGGAGGCTGGAAAGAGCAAGAGTGAAATTCTTTGTCCTTCATCCAGAATCATCCTGCTGCTAACAACCAAACCTGATTCCCATGTTGTGGGTGTTAAGGTCATTGAATGGTTTAGATCCTGTCCAGCCCATTGTCTGAGGAAAGCAAGCATGTGTTGCTAAGACAGAAAGTGAAAATGAAGAAGATGGGATTAGATGTGACCCTCTTTCCCTTCCCTCCGATTGTCAGGATGACTTCTGACTATGTTTCTTGGCAAGTAGGGGATGCTTGGAGCTTGTAAGTAGGACCTCAGGCTTCTCCAGAGTCTGAGTGGAAAGACTGACCCAGGACACTTTCAGTCAGGGCCAAAAGAAAGCTCAGTGATAGAGGTGAGTCACAGTGACTAGTTGGCTGGAAAGAGCTTAGCTGGAGATTGATGGTCCCTGATGAAAAGGCAACACCAGCCCAAATCATTTTCAGGGAAGAAGTACTGGTCCCCCTGGTCCCAAGGAGCTGTGCAAGAGTGTGTCCCCCTAAGTCATGAGCCTGCAAGCAGGTGGCCCTTGGCAGCTGAGGAGACTTGGGGGCAGTGAGGCTTCCTCTTGTATCTGCAAAGTGACAACTTGCAGGCCCACACCTCTCACAGCTTAGCATGTGGCCATAATCTGAGAACTGAAGCATCTAGACCCAAAGTCCAAATAAAAAAAAAAGAGAGAGAAAAAAAAAAAAACAGCTAGATAGAAAATGCACTAGAATATGACCCCCAAATAGTAAGAGAATCTAAAGAGATTCAAGGAAAGCACATAAAATACCTCTGAATCTTAACAATTATGGTTTATGAATTTAAAAATGCAGTAGAGAAATATAAGAAAAGTCATTGATATAAAGGAATAGAATAATTCAATCAATAAGCTCAACTTAATAAATAAATACAAACTTACAATATCCACTAGAGACTATATATTTTTATGTATCAAGGAAACAGTTACAAAAAAATGATCAGATACTGGTCTACAAAGGAAAATTTCATAAGAGAAATTCTTTTTCCCTGGGACGTATCTGATCAAAAAAGAGTTTGGAAATCAATCAGTTTAAAAGTACTTAAAACATAGTCACTTCTGGAAAGTAATAAACAATCTCACAATGAACACTTAGAATAATTGAGAAAGACTACAAAAGACAAAAGGGCAGTATGTAGGGAGCATTAAATTGGACCTTTCTCTTAACTCTGGCTGGGAAAGCAGCACGTGGAGGCCAGAAGGGCTCAGGAGGTGAGGATGCTACCCTAGTGAAGCAGGCTTTACGCTAGTTACCCTAGGAAACAAAAATGGAACCGCACAAAGCCTTCAAGCCTGTGGACTCTGTTTCTTTGAGAGCATCAGACACATGGGGGTGAAGGGTGTGTGTGTATGTGTGTGTATATACATACATATGTGTTTCTTTATGTTTACTTTTATTTTTTATGTGTTCTAACCTGCGATTTAGTATTAGCCATATATTAATATAATGCTATCTTTGGGGAAAGATTTAAAATATATATATGTGTGTGTGTGTGTATATACGTATATACACACACACACACACACACGCGCGCACACACTCTGTATAAACTCTGGCATGCCTTAGTGGTACTTTTGTAAGTTAAGCTGTTTGAAGCCAGACTACAGAAAAAGCACCAAAGGGAGAGGATTGTTCTAAATTTGGGGGGTCCACTTGACTGTGAAGATGCGAGAAACCCCCTTGTTAACGGTTAAAGAGTGTGATTCAACAGCCAGGCCTCCCCCTTGGAAATTTACTTCCTGGACCCCCAAATCTTAGAAGATTTGCATCGTGTTGGCCTAGGGTTCTGCACGTGTCTGAAGCCAGACAAGAACTTTCATAGCAAGTCCTTTTGATCTGCTCTTAAACTTTTCATTTACTTTGAGTTCTTGAGGTAGCAACTTATTTTCTCCTTTTCCTCTCATTAGCTCCAGTCATCATTTAAAATATTGTCTTTGTGGCTAGTTGCTTGCTTTAGGAAAAGCACCAAAACATATGGCCTTTGAAGAGATTATTTTTCTATTGTCTCTGCCAAGTCTTCAAATGTAGCCACCTGCCTCCTATCCCACAAATTACCTAGGAAAGCACTGTCCTGCCTAAATGCATCACCTGAGATCGCAAGCTGGCAAAAGTCAGAGCAGTTGAACACCAGAATGAGCTTCCCTCTACGGTAGGTTAAGACAAATTCTGGATGAATAGGCAAAACTATTTCAAAAGCAATTTTTTTCTCTGTTGTTACAGAGCTCCATGCTGACAAATAAGGCACATTGCTCTGAGAAATGCAGGGCAATGAAAAAACTAACCGGCATTACGTAGATATTAATAGTTCTTGAATGTTCAGACTATTACGATCTAGAGAATTATAGTCTAAGAGGCTCTTCCATTAAGATCTCAGGTCAGTTTGTATAGATAGGAAAGAAAAATATTTCATTGACATACTATTCAGTGTCTTCTTATTTGGTCAAATTCTTCACTGGTCCGATCATGGTGTGGCGGTGTGGTATTCTAGACAGCACTCAGAGTTGGCTACGA